>NC_136503.1:38786270-38963770 GCF_053919585.1 Euprymna scolopes
TAAAGAGTTGAAAAAGGAGATAAGTATGTCCCTGTATTTGCAACCTTCAAAGTGTTTACATCTAGGGAAAATGCATCCCCCACCAATTTTCTGTAAAAATTACTTTTAACTATAAATAATTTTCTACTTGATGAATTTTCATAATTTTTGATTTTATTACTATCTTTGACATGTCAAGTAAGTACTGTTGATTTTGTTTAAAACGACATATTTAAAAAAAAAAATAAAATCGATCTGTCGCCTATCTTAACAAGCACCCAAATTGGTTATCCTCTCTCAACCTACCAATAATTCCATGGTACTTTTCGTGTACCCAATACTTACAGGTATTACACGCTTCCAAATAATATCATGCAATTCATTAAAATAACCTTACAATAAACATAAACAAAAATAAGTGATAAAGTTGATGTATTTCAGATAGTTTACCTATACAGCCTGACACAACAGGAGATTTATGGTAGGATTCTAAGGGGAGATAAATCTTACCTCAAGAAGTTGAATTTTCTGTTTTACAGTTTCACTGTCTCGAATAAGGGAGGGTTTCTTCATACTGCAAACACATACATGCAAGGAAGGGAAAAAATGGATTAGGCTTTATGTTTCTGAATTTTTGAGATGAAGATTGATAATTTATATTATTTAAATTATTCGTACTACTATTCTCATTTTAAGCGTTATTCTCACAACGTTTGTGGACCAATAGAACACAAGACAGCAAATGTTCTAATTTCCAACAAACTTTGAACGGCCTTAATTTAATGGCTTATTGTGCTACTAAAATAAATTTGGCATCATTGTTTATATAATTTGCAAAGGTCTATGTGCCCACATTAAAAGCTTTCAGATATGAAGATAAAATTGGGTTTTGGATATCTATTGTATACAATTAATTAGACACAAGTTGATATTTTGGGCCATAAAAGATGGAGAAATACATTCAGTAGAGAAACAGGCAGATAGGGAATTGGGGATACAGAAAACTTAAAAGAAAATGGGGAAGACAATCTTTTATGCTTATCCGGTTTATACAGAAGGAAACAGTAATTTTTGCATTATTATCAAATTGTGATTCTGTTTTCACATGGTCCAGATATGAAGGGTTTTTTTTGTTCTTGCCCAGAATTCACCCATATTAACAAGAAAAACAAAACAATCTGTATAATATATGTATATCTGATGGAACGAAAATGTCATATTCTAAAAATCATGTAAATTGATCAAGTAGTTTTATTTTTAACTAAAAATATAAAATTTTATTAATAAAAAGGGAACATCTAACATTGCCTTCTTGAAGAAACAAGGGCAAATAACTCCACAATTTAAACTTGCAGGATCAGCCTTATAATGCCTACAATTTTCCATTAATCACTTAAAAATCGTTTAAAAATGATTTTCTTAAAAAAAAGACAAAAAACAAAACTATTTGATCAATTTACATAATTGTTGGAATATGATCTTTTTGCTTCATCACAAGTAAGAGGGGCGTGCAATAAGTAATACCCCTGACCCACTTTCAGTTGGCTGATCTAGCTGAAATTTTGCATGTGCAATGATTTATATCTCTACAGGTTATGTGGCAAATTACAGCTCTGAACTAATTGTGGTTTCTGTTTTACAGGTGTTTGAACTGAGTCAGGTGTGAAATGGAGTCTGTTGAATGTCGAGCAGTGATTCGGTTTTTGTATTTGAAAGGACGCACACCAAAGGAGACTTTTGATGAAATGAAAGAAACTTATGCTGATAATGCCCCATCATATGACCTTGTAAAACGCTGGCATCGTGAATTCAAACATGGCCGGAAGTCTGTGGAAACAGCTCCCAGACCTGCCCCCCCCCTTCTGCCATTGATGAGGCATCTGTCCGTCAAATTGAGGCGGCCATTTTGGAAGATCAGCGCATTACTATTCGCCAAATAGCCGAAGATGTCAAGATTAGTACAGGGTCTGTGGAAACTATCATTCATGACAATTTGCATATGCATAAGGTGTATGTCAGATGGATTCCCAGGTTGCTCACACCATTCCAGAAGCGAGAATGCGTCGAGTGCTCGAGGATGAATTTGGAGATGTGCAAAGAAGATGAGTCAAAGTTTTTCAAAAGACTGATTACACAGGATGAAACCTGGGTCTATCACTATAATCCAGAGACCAAAGCCCAGTCAATGCAGTGGAAGCACTTGGACTCACCACCTCCAAAGAAGGCAAGGGTGCAGCCCTCTGCTGGCAAGGTCATGCTCACAGTCTTCTGGGATCAAGACGGAGTAGTGATGACAGATTTCCTGGTAAAAGGTACCACAATTACAGGAGCTTATTATGCTTCACTTTTGAGGAAATTAAGGGAAGCTATCAAAATCAAGAGGCGGGGCAAGATCAGCAAAGGTACCCTCCTCCTGCAGGACAACGCTCCGGTCCACAACTCGCATGTCGCCAGATCAGAAGCACGGGCGTGCGGTTATGAAATCCTTCCCCATCCTCCCTACTCTCTGACCTGCACCCTCTGACTTTCACCTCTTCCCAGCCATGAAGTTGTTTTTGAAAGGAAAGCATTTCCCAGATGATGCAGCCTTGATTTCTGAAGTCACGTCGTGGTTGGAGGACCAACCTGGGGTGTTCTACAAAAACGGTCTCCAGAACTGCATCAAACGATGGGAGAAATGCATAACTTTGAGTGGTTCCTATGTAGAGAAAGACTAATAACTGTGCCAAGTTTCGTTGCTCTACTGCTATGGGAAGTGGGTCAGGGGCATTACTTATTGCACGTATGTACATCATAAAGATTTTTGCATTTTTTTTCTTTCTTTTTTTAATATAGGGGAAATTCTGGAGAACCATCACTCTTTTTTAATTGATGTACTATTAAAAGAAAAATCTAATTTTATCTACATTGTGTTAGGAATCATATTACGAAGATTCAATGTATTAGCTGTTGAAATGGACCTTTAACAGTCAAAGTTGCATTTCAATGTCACGTGGTATCTACATATAGATTTTTTTTTTTTATCGAAAGCTTATTAAATGTAAGGGCAGAATTTCAGCTAGTTAAATAAAATGAGTGTTAAAAAATGGAGACTTACCCAAAAGTATGTGGTATTCTTGTATAGAACTCATCACAGGCTAAAGTTAAACTGGGTCCAAAGTTATTCGCTTGGATGCAGTTGACAATCTTTTTTAGCGCTACATAACCAGCATTTATTTGCTCCACAGTCAGGCGGCCTTAAAACAAAAATGGTATTCATGAATACAAAGGAATTACAACTATTCCAGAAAGGGAATTTTGTTTCTCTAAAACTTAATACATTTGAATTATTTAATAAGTTTTATAAACTGCAAAATGCTCCAATCCAATCTACTTCAATACTTTACAAATAATTGTTATAAAGATTGATGGAGAGATACTGAAATTTTGTGTGTACAAGGACTGCTGTCTTCATTAGGCTTGGTTTCAATTATGAGAAGTTGATTTTCAGGTTATATATATATATATATATATATATATATATATATATATATATATATATA
Organism: Euprymna scolopes; assembly: GCF_053919585.1. Lineage (NCBI taxonomy): Eukaryota > Metazoa > Mollusca > Cephalopoda > Sepiida > Sepiolidae > Euprymna > Euprymna scolopes. The sequence goes on from NC_136503.1 coordinate 38,789,792, forward strand.
TATATATACACATATATGAAGAATACTCTTCAGGTCTTGACAGACTATGGAAACCCATTGAAGTGACCAGAAGATCTCCATCAGGCAACTTAATAAATGGTTGCTTTCCATAAAAGAAACCACTCCTCAAATGGAGAAAAAAGAAAAAGCTTACTTAAAACAAAATATTATAAAATTTAAAGAGAAGGGGAGAGAGGTCATGTGACATACTCCAGACATTAAAAATAACAGAAGAAAAAAAAAAATGAAAAAGGAATGGAAAAAAGAAAAAAATGTTATTTACATTTAAAATTTTTTTTTTAAATTGAATAAAAAAAGAAAAAGGAAGGAAAAAAGAAAAACAAATGTTATTTACATTTAAATATTTTTTTTTAAATTGAATAATAAAAAATGATGATGATCTTACTAACCGAAACAATTACATGAGCCATTAACGGCAATTTTAGATTAAAATATTTACTAGCTGTATGGCCTTGGCATTGCCCAAAATGTTATTTTAAACTTTAATCTTTATTTACACATTTTTAAACTTTATAAAAAAGTAGACGATGCCTATTATATTCTTTAATTAAAAATATAACTCATTCCCTTTGGCGAATTATATTTTTAGGTGATCATTTAAAAATGTTTTGTATTAGTAGTAGGCTGGGTCGGAGCAAGTAATTTAAAGACTAAATAAATTGTAGTGAAATATGTTATTATATTATTGCCAATAATATTGTAAAAAATAATATATGAAAATTGGTTATTCTGAAACAAAGTGTTATTTGTCCACTTAAATGCTATTCAGGTCCGACTTTAAAAATCCGACAAGATGTTAGACTAGCAGGAAGACCTGACGTTGGCAGAGATATAATGCTGATCAACGAATGTTTTACACTCATATTTTTATTTCCATCAAAATCGGTGAAATCGTTCATTTCTCAATCAAATCGATTGACTGCCTGCTCTAGTTGAGGACCTATCGTGGTGCACAGGGAGGAAGCTTCACATGCTTCTCAGTGACAGTTCACAATACATTGTAGTTTATATTGCACTGTAGAGAACCTACTGTTGATTTTATAAAATTATTTTTATATATATAATTTTTTTTTTTTTTTTTTTTTTTTTATTACATTTTCACCCCAAACAAGGCAAATTGCCACTTTGGTGTAGGGGGCTACTATCAGGGGCAACAACTACTGGGGTACTATGTAGGGATTTGGGCAGCAAGGTGTCGGTTCACGTTACACTTGAACTTCTGCACGTCAGTACTGTTGGGGAAGCAGGGACCTGGAATGGAATTCCAGAGTCTTGCGGTTCTGGGGAAGAAACTATTGGAGTAAAAAGATCTTTTACATCTAGGGACCTCTACAGTGTGGGGGTGGGATCTAGTAGCCTGTCGGGTTTGTCGAGGGTGCTCGCGTCGTGGGGGCACAAGTGATTGCAGTTCATCAGAGCATTCACCACTAAAATACTTGTAGAACAGGCAGAGGGATGCAACATTTCGTCGATGGGACAGAGGCTGAAGCTTAGATGCCAGTTCAGGGCCTATCAGATTTGCGACTCTCTTTTGAACCTTGTCAAGGAGCGAGAGACTAGTAGCAGATGCACCAGCCCAGATGTGGCAGCAATACTCCATACATGGGCGAATGGTGGCCTTATAGAGGTACAGGATACTTTCGGGTGTTAGTAGTTTTCTAGCACGGTAGAGAGAGCCTACCTTTCTTGCAGCGGCCCTGGCAATGCCTTCAATGTAATTGTTCCAACTCATGTTTCCTGTGAACGTTAGGCCAAGGAGTTTGAAAGATGGACTCTCAGATAAAGGGTCGTTGGCCATTGCTATTAATGGCTTGAATTAAAGTTTAAAATGCAGAAGTCAAGTATTATGGTTCAATTGTGTTCTAAACAGAAGCATTCATTCCAAACGCACCCCTATCACATCAAAGAACCTACTGTGCATTTTTTTTTTTTTTTTTGCTTGTGTGGTAATAAAACTTCTCAAATGCACTTGTGATGTTAGGCTGTATAAGAGTGTTAAACTTTAGTCAAAATTGCTTGTTGCTTCTTTCATTGGATTATTTCGATTATCGATTCTTACTAAAGACATTCTGATATAAAACTTAAGAACACTGGCAAGCACATTAAGTAGCTTCGTGTGAAATTTCATAAAAATCGGCCCAGCCATTTTAGAGTCCATCGAGAACAAACTCACACAAACTTCCTTTTATAAAATAGTAGATAAACTGATGGAGATAGGAGAGGTGATATATGGTTATAGAGAAGGTTGTAGTCATGGCTGTTGATATATCGATTAATAAATCCGATTCCGTTAGCCTTCATCCGAGATGTTATGGCAAACAGAGCTCCTTCATAAGCATTTCCTCATTTTTGTTTTCTGAAAGTAAAACAGAAAATAGTAGAAATAAAAAACCGACCTAATGGAGCTTTTTTGGCGTCATATTTCATCTCAATGACCGTTTCCTTCATCGACTCAATGTCCGATATAAGCTTAATCAATTCCTGAAAATATGAGAAAAAAGAAAAAAGTCAAAGAGATCTTGAGGCAGTAAAAATATTTAAAGCAGCATTGACATAAAAATTGATACATTTTGTTAAATTTATACAAATTAAAAAACTGGAAGAATTTATGTCCTGTCGTTTTTTTTCTTTTTTTTTTCACAGTGATCACCACTTATCAAGGCCTGGAAGCCACTCAGGGATAAGGGTTATTGCAAGTACATTACATTAGTGTGGAGATTTGATGAAGTGTTTACTTAAGGGGGCAGTTCATTAGGAATTTGTTAACGTTGGACTTGAAGACATCCAAGTTGTAGTCAGGTGGGAAGCAGCACTTAAATAACGGATGATGTATGACAATCATAAAAGTTTTAGAAACCATGTTCGTTCATGAAAATCTTTATAAGATTATTTTTCGATGTTTGCATGTACAGGGTTCATTACTAAAATAATTAACCAATCATTATCAATTTTGGAACACAGTTGCTAGGGATCGGCAGAATCGTAACTCATGCTTCCCTTATTTTATTCTTTAGTCCTCATACTCATATTCCAGGAGCGATATTTCTGAGAAAGAGGGTAAAATTGCTGTTTTTCTGGGTTAAAATTTATTCCCTAACAAGTTTTTGCTATATTGGCCTATGATTTCAAAGTTTTCAGAAAATAATTTCCTTGTTACTATTCAAACTTCCTGGTTTCTTTCTTTTTTTTTTTTTTTTTTTTATAGCAAAACTCAATTTTCATAAATTTTCTTCGAAATCATTTTGCATTAATAATTAATTTTCTACTTTATTGTTTTTTGTAATTTTTGGATGTTTTCATTACTGCATGTTTTACTTGAAATTCAATATTTCAACTTTTGAATTTTGCTATTACAATGAAAAAGCGCCACAGTTTCTAATAAATTAAAATTCTACATTACTGATTTGTAGGTTTTATTTTCCTATTTTCTTATAAAGATTATTATGTATACAGTATTTTAAAATGCTAGGTTAGATTATTGAGTTCAGTAAGTTTGAGCAGTTTTAGATTTTAATATAGAAATAGAAAAAGCTTTTAAATTTATTCATATATTTTTATATCATTTTTTTTTTTTTAGACCAAATACGAAAATAGAACTAAAAAAAAATTAAGCTGCAAACCACTCGCACAAATATGTAAATTGTGTGCTTGTGTAGAATAGTGATCTTTTAAGCCAACACATTTCAGGTGAAAAAAATTACGTACGTATGCGTCATGAGGAAATTAGTATAAATTCTAAAATTCATGAAAATTGATCCGGTAGAAAAATAATTATTAGTAAAAATAGAATTTATCAAATTATCAGGTTTTATCATGTTTTAACACGGAAGAGTTATGCAATCAATTGAGTATGACAAATTGACTTATCTTCCTTGATTTAAATTAAAGGTGCACGGTTTTTAAACAATATGTGAGAATGTAACTGTGGATGTTATATTAAAAATACATCCAGCACATTTTCTACTGGATCATTTTGGGGAATTTTCGGAATTTATACTAATTTTAACATGACATGCAAGTACATTATAATGCTTTCGGTACTTGTACAGTTTAATCAAGACATTAAAAAATGAAAATATCGAAAAAGTTTAAATTGTACGTATCCGTTATGGAATGAAGTTCTCCGAAAAAATATTTCACTTAATTTCATTAAGTAGTTTTTTTTTTTTTCACAGCGAAAAACAATTTGTTATGATATCGAGCAAGAGGTTCAATTTTTAGGAAGAAAAGCTAGTATTAAAGATGGGGAGGGAGTGTCGGCGCTTTAAATTGAGTTATCTCCCCATGGCGTGTTCTAAAAATAAAAAAAAAATTTAAAAAATTAAAAGATGTCTATCTTCAACGTGTTGTCATAAAAATGTTTTTCCGCTGTAAAAAAAAAAAAAAAAAAAAAAAAAAACTACTCAATCAAATTAAGCAAAATTTTTTTTCAGAGATCTTCAGTTCAAAACAGGTACGTACAATATAACCCTTTTTTTTCGATATTTTCATTTTTTAATGTCTTGATTAAATTGTACAAGTACCATGCTTTCTCCTGAAATGAGTTCGTTGATAATATCATCAATCTACACTAGCACTGTAAATTGTTTATTAACAAAATTACAACAACTCATAACTCCTAGGAAATTGAAAGAGATTGAAAAATCCTGAAAAACTATTCTATACGACTCTAGTTAAATTACACTAAATAAACTTACCTGTACTTTCTCATCTAGTTTAGAATCAGGAACTTCAGTTTGTTCTTTTTTCAAGGCACCAGAATCAACTTCATCTTTACTCTATAAAAAAAGGAAGAAAGAAAAGGAAAAAACGATTTATTTTTGACTCTTGTATATCCCCAAACAAGGCATACTGTCACTTGGACATTTTATAACTCAAAACAAATGTTAAAAGTAGAAAAACATTTTCCCACAAATGCACACTTGTGCCTGTGTGCGTTGTTGCCAGTAAGCGAGCAAAAAGCACAAATAAATTGATAAAGCTTTTTTTTGTTTTTTATTTTATATTGATCTTAATTCTTTGATCATTGCTTTTCCCTATATGATTTCATCGTCTAGTGGCTGTTGATTGGTAGTCTAACTTGGACAAATATAACTTGTGCATGGAACAATGGAGACTTGTTATGGTTTCAAAGGTTTTATTAGGGAGACAAAGTTCATTTACAAGGGAAGAGACTTAAATAAATTCCTTCTTACTTAACTTTTTTTACTACACTTTAAAAATAATCAACAAATGGACTGTGACCCCCACGTGGCCCCACCGATAAACCGCCGACCCCAGATGTTTTGTGTGCTGTGGATTTTTCGTTCATCTATCTTCATATGGCCGTATTGTCATTTTCTCACTGGTAACCGTTGATGGGGGAGCACATAGGTCCACAAGTATAAAAATAAAATAATCACAAGAAAAACATAGACGCGGATGCTTCCTATATATGCTGGTTGGACTGAGTGCATGTTTCTACATGCTAAAGTTCACATGTACGTTCTGTCGAGACCGTGTCAATCACTTGCTGACAGTTCATTTTCCTTGAGGACCTCCGGGCGACCAACTGCCCTCGACTGTATCCAAAATCCAACTGTCCACCATAGAGTTCAGGCCTCAGCTAACTAAGTGTTCGACTGACCCTCCCATCAAGTATCGTTACTTTTGCTCAATCCTTAATTCATTATTCAGTCCATTTGCTATCACCATTCGTCACACCATAATTTAAACCTACCCTTATTTCTCTTTATCTGCATTAAGAACAAATTCCATTGTTTATTGATGAGTTTTTTATTACTCACTAAACCTACTTCATTTTCTTTTGTCATTTATCCTTTGTCACTTTTCTACCTCTCCAGCAACATTCAGTGACCTCGGTTGAACATAGTTTAATAGGACAACGTCAGAGAAATATTCACTGAGATTCCTACATGGTCGAGCATGTTTGGTCTGTCTGCTTCCACAACTCAAACTGTCTTGAAACTGTTGTCTCCACTGAACACATGATCATTTCTTATGTAATACCATTCGACACCGGACTTATAGCATGTTTTGTCTAGAGCTAACCATTGACCTCCCCCCACCTCGCCTCACTCACGCTAGGTGCACTTGGTCTATTTCCGTTTGCTGTGAGGTGGTCCTGACATGTATTTAATATAACTCTCACCAAAATTCATACTAGTTAACATTATATCTACTTACTGGCGTAGGGCACCAATATATAACACTACTATGAGGGATGTTCGAAAAGTAATGCCTCTTATTTTTTTTATTCTGCATAAATGGATCAGAGGGAATTGCAAATTGCATTCTTACAATGATTGAACTTATGCATTCATGATCTGAAAATTTCATCCCTTCAGTGTAGATATTAATGGTGTGAGACTCTAAGAAAGCAACTCCACAATAGACAGAAGTAGAGACATGTTTTAAGCTCTATAAGAAAATCCAAAATATGTCAGGCGATAAAACCTCAGATTGAAGATCTCAAGGTTTCAATTGCTGGACAAAGGTCTACTTTATTTGATAAGACAGTTTTTTTTTAATTTTATTATTAATGCAATTTTTAAACTAGTTAAGATCTAATATTTAAAATAAGACAAGATCTGTGAGGTAGTAATCAAATTTTTAAAAATTGTGGATGGAAAGGCAGATAAAATCTCTACATAATATTGCTATAAAAACAATTTTGAAAATATTTGCATGTATTTCTAATATGATATATTATTAGTTTTTGGTAAAGTACAACTGAATTTTTGAAAATCAAAACACGTATGGATAAAGCAAATAGATTTTCGAATTTCAGTAACGCCGTGTTGTTTTGAGTTTAAAAAAAAAAAAAGAAAAAAAAAGGTGTTTTTCTTTTTCTCACTTTCCACGATAAAATCAACTGAAATAATTACTGATGATATATTTCTTAGTTCTTAAGGAGATAGAAATAATGAACATAAGAGGCATAAAATTAAAAAAAAAAAAAAAAAACTACCTGAGTACTGTAATCCATGTGGAGGAGATCATATTTTCCTGGAACTTTCTGAAAGTTCCGTCTGTCACTCCATTCATTTTTAGTCTTATCATAAAACCTGGAATCAAAAGGAAAAAACACAAGCATGAAATACATGCATACAAAACAAAATAATTATATAAGCAAACATCATTATCTCTACAACTATACTAGAATTCCTCCTTGGCATTTTCCAGTAATGAATGCGGACTATAGAGCATTAATTTACCATTTTCATAATGGTCCATCATTTTCTGTTTATTTCTTCACTAGCTGTATCTGCCTGACTCAGATCACATTGAATCATTATCGTTTTCAATTAAAATTTTCGTTTGCAAGGAAAACTATTTTTGTATTCAATTAAAATAAGGGTACTTGTGCATTATAATTTCTCAAAAATGCATTTTGAATAAAAGCACTATTATGTAATCACGTCATGCTGAAATAAAATAAAATTTCTAAACAATTACGAAAAATGATCCAACAGAAAAATAATTACAAAATAAATATTATCGAATACAATTTTTACCACGCCCAATTCTGTATAACAAACTGACTTATCTCCCTTGTTTTCACTTACCTTTCGCTATTTCAAATTAGAAAATGGCGCTTCAATAATAACGATGTTTTATTGTAAAAAATAATTCTAGCAAATCTTTGAACTTTTACTAATTTTGACATAACATCTAATTATGTAATAGTGTTTTTACTTAAAACTGCATTTAAAATTTTTTTTGTTAGATATCCAATTTTAATCCACAGAAAACAAAATAAGGTACTGCTATTGTTGAATTTTTTTTTTTTTTTTTTTTTTTTTTTAAATATTAAAACAATTTTTTTCTTTCAAATTAGAAGTAATCTAATAATGTATTTCACAAAAAAATTTATTTTTAAAATTAATCCAGTTTACACAATTTATATCATGAAACATTTTTTGGATCAATTAGATTTTAGATATCTTAGAACAAGTAACTACAAAATGACCACATTTGGGTTGACAATGGTTTCTTTGACTTACAGCCAAACCTGTAGACAAATAGTTTTAATTAAAAAGATGCATCCTACATTAAAAAAACAATCTTGTGCCTCACTTTGTTTTTGTGGGAAGACAATAGGAACGCAATCTTTGTAATATTTTAAAATATTTATTTGTTTCGTTTGTTTATAGAAAAGTTTTGTTAAAATTATATACTTTTAAAATTTTATTTTATTATGCTTATTAATATTAATTTTTTCTCAAAATAAATCTTCCTTTATATCAAAAACTGAATTTGTGACAAGAAATCAAATGCAAAATAGTGAAAAAAAAAAACAAAAAAAAAAAACAAAGACAAAAAAGCAAATAGTTAAAAACTGTAAAGCGTAAATGAGTATTATCTGTTTGTTTTCAAATTTAATATGCATACACAAGTAGTTCACAGATTCAACCCAAGGTCAAAGAAACCATAGGCAACTAAAATACATCCTTTCTGTATATGCTCATTTAGAGTGCTTGAAATCTAATTGATCCCCAAATATTTTTTTCACCGATTAGTTAAAAATTTTTCATAATATAAATTGTATCGACCAGATTATGTAATTTAAAAAACTGTCATCTAGGCTTCAGCCTCTGTCCCATCGACGAGATGTTGCATCCCTCTGCCTGTTCTACAAATACTTTAATGGTGAATGCTCTGATGAACTGCAAACACTTGTACCTCCCCCCGACAAACCCGACAAGCTACTAAGTCTCATCCCTTTACAATAGAGATCCCTAGGTGCAAGAAAGCCTTTTACTCCAATAGTTTCTTCCCCAGAACTGCGGGTCTTTGGAACTCCCTTCCGGGATTCTGCTTTCCCAACTGCAATGATATGCAGAAGTTCAAGTGTAATGTTAACAAACATCTTTCTACTCATCTCCCTTCATAATAACCCCGCTAATTAAGTCCCTAATAGTAGCCCCCTGCTTCAAAGTGGCACTGTGCCTTGTATGGGGTGAAAATTGAATAATAAAAAAAATAAATAAATTGTAATCAAATATGTTATTTTACCAATAATGTGGTACAATAATCAGAAATGAAAACTGATCAGAAACAAAATTTGATTGAAAAGCCTTAAAAAGGACATGTGGATCTAACTGGAAAAATCCAACAACTATTTATCTACATTATCTTTTTACCCTGGTACGACTGCTACTTCCATCATCTAAAACATTCAATATGCAAACAAACAAAATTGTCAGAGTTTTAGGATTATATAGATATGATTGTTACATATTCTACTTTTTATACGGTCATCTACTAATATAATACACATGGTGTGTTTATCTATAAAAATTTTTGGTGTTTGTTCAGATTGGCACTTATGGTGGCATTTAAAATTAAAAAAATACCAGTCATGGGATGAAGAGGAAAAATTTTAAAAATCATATAATTTGATCATGTAGATTTTTTATTTTCTTTTTATTTTACTGTTTCATAGTGGATGAAAAATGAAATTAATGAATTGGTAAACAAAGGCAGACGACCCTAATGCAAGTGGAAACCATCAAAATAATTACTGATTACCTCCTCTAGAGAAACATGACCTCGTCTGTCACTTATTGGTAAAAAAACGGCAAATTTGTTTTTCGTAAAAAAAAAATACTTATCAATTTTTGTGATTTTTTAAATATAAAATTTGCATTCTATGACAAATAGGTACAATATAAGTTTTGTTTTTCATTTTTTTTTTGTTTATTACTATAAATGCCAATCTGAATAAACATCAAATTTATTTTGTCTGTAACCTGGAAAACTTTCCATAATGATACTTAATACCTGATCTTTTCACAGAACTGCATAATTATAGAATGAGGAATTAAATAATGGACTATGTAGCTATATATATATATATATAGCTTAGTGAGTTAGAAGAGAGTAAGTTCAATTCTATAAGAGGAGACTTATTGGGATAATATAAAGCTAAACAATGTTTATTGGAGCTTATCTAGAAAAACAATAAGAATGGAAAATCAAGTCACAAAAAACTATATATTGGTAAATATAGAATGGTTCATTTATTCAATAAGGGTATACACATTCAGTTGGGGGATAGAGGGGGCTTTTTATGCCAAGGCATTTTGAAGCCTAATGCTTCTTGTCAGAAGAGTAGAGAAGATGCTAGGTAACATAATGGGCGATGCAATGTCTAGCGTGGGATTCATCACTAGCATACTACCACATTAGCTACCCAAGTTGTCCTACTGTTGTTTTGATCCCCTCCTCCCCGCTACTACCACTTTTTTTAACACCTTCCGAGATTTCTTTCTACACCACCTTGACACACCCGGACAACCCCAGGTACCTCCACTAGTCTAATATATAAAAGAGAAAATGTATATTAGTTTCTGTGTATCACTGTAAAAAGCTTTTTACGGACGCTTCAGACCATGACAAAATCAGTATCGTTAGAAAGCTCAGTCTCTCGGACGAAAAATATCTAAAAATTGGCCAAAAGTTCTGCCAGCAGCAGCAGGCAGGCTCAAACTTGTAATGCGGAAAAAAAACAAAAAACATAACGTCTTAACTCATGCATTCATGGCGAAACCGGAAGTCGCAAGTGTCGAAATTAAGGTTAGTCAATCCAATGAAGATGATGACTTGCGAAAATGTTGACGAAAAAAAAAGCAAACCCTTTTTGTAGAAAACTGCCCAGTTGACGGTGAAGGAATTAATGTTTTTGCTCAATTTTTTGATACTTGTTATCTGAAATGTCGAGCTTCAAAACGATACCAATCTCGTGAGGATCCATTGCGTGTGTTGAAAATGTTTTTCCAAATTGTCAGATTGGTTTCCCGCTCCAATTGTTCTAGCTCGTTTGACTCATTATTATAGTAATTTTTATCAATTTGCTGTTTTGAAACTTTGTTAGTTTCCTATTCCAGTAGCTTCTTTCCAAGAACTGCAGACTTGTGGACTTTCTGCTGTTTTCCTCCGACTGATAGCATTAGTATTTTCAAGACCAAGATATTTATCTTCTGTATTTATGATAATCATCTTTTATTCATTTTAACTATGTAGATTAAGTAGCTTCATGTCTTGTCTGGAGAGATTTCAATAAAAAAATAAATAAAAAATAGTATAAATGCAAAATTACCTCAATAATCTAAAGAAAATATTACTTACTTACTTTTTTGTGAATACACTAACAGCTTTATTAAAATCATTGGAGCAGCAGACCAAGTTATTTTGACCCTTGTAACCAACTCGGCCCCACCGCTGCCACACATAATAGCACTGACTCGAATTCTCTTGAAGCAACTGAACAAGATAATACTTGTTGTTATTATTAGCAGTATTCGTCTAGATAAAAGAAAGAAAGAAAAAAAAAACACATCAGATTAAAGAGAAAAAAATAAAAATAAAAAATATTTTTGATTTCAATAATGCTTTCGCCAAAGTGAAATCTTGGCAGTAGCACAAAGGAAGATGGAGAAAATAATGTTAGGCATCACTCTACAAAACAGAAAGACAAACATCTGGATCTGCCAACAAACAAGAGTTATTGATATCAATACTGCCATCATATTCAAACACAGATAGGCAGGACATGTACCCAGATAACATGACAACAGATGGTACATCAGGACAATGGAATGGACAACTTGTGAACATAAAATGTCAAAGAAAAGACCAAGAATGAGGTGGAGGGATGACCTGATACAACACATGGGTCCCACATGGCAGTGAATAACTCAGGACAGAGCTAGATGGCTAAAGTCCAGGAAGGGTTCCTCATCTATATATCTATAAACGTGAAAGTGCCTGCCTGCCTGCCTGTCTGTCTGTGTACATTTCCCTACGCAATAACTCTGTCAATTTTAAGTCTATAAGACTCAAAATTTGATATACAGGGTACTGAGATTTGGGAAAATCTTTGTAATCCGTTTTTGGCCAGAAATTTGGCTGTTAAGGGGTCAAAGTTCAACGATTTGACCTTTGAGAACTCTACCAAACTCCACCAATTTTGGGTATAAACAATTGAAATTTTAGGTAAAGGTTCCTTGGACATGGATCTAACTCAATAACTTGATTTGAGCCCAAAACAATAAATGTTAAGGGGTCATAATAGGGGTCAAAGTTTTAAAAATTTAACGCTTTTTTTTTTTGCTCAACATGCACCTCCAAACACCCGGGCAACGCCGGGCTGAAATGCTAGTTGAATGATAAAACCCTTATTGATTGATTGATTTTTTTTTTTTTTAATTTACTTTATACACAATATATAGTCACCCAGCATTACTCTGAGCGAAGGTATATTGCAGGTTGGAAATAATTTTAAATACAGTCTTGTTTACAATTCCTGCATTGAAAAAATGCAGACCTTTTTTTTTCCCAAAACTGGTTATCTATGGAACAAGATGCTGCGGAGGTGATTCTCAGCCGACTATAACATGGTAACGTAATGAAACAAAAATATCATATTCTCAAAATCATGTAAATTGGTCAAGTAATTTAATGAAACAAAAATATCATATTCTCAAAATCATGTAAATTGGTCAAGTAGTTTTATCTTTATAAAGAAAATCACTTAAGCGATTAATGGGAATTCGTAGATATTACAACATAACTCTTGCAAGTTTGAATTATTGTTGAGTTATCTCCCTTTGTTAAAAAAAAAAAAAAAAAAAAAAAACTTTCAAAATGGTGGACAATACAGCTGTTCTCCGGTTACTCATAAGATTTAATTTTTTTTATTTAAAAATAAAACTACTTGATTAATTTGAGATTTTTGGAATATGATCTTTTCATTTAATCATGGGTATATACATCATACACATTTTTTCTTTATTTTTGTTTTTTTAATATAGGGAAATTCTGGACAAGAATCCAAATATCAATACATTTTTCTTTCTTTTGTTTACATTAAAAAAATATGGTTCAAGAAATTGAACGCACCTGGTTTAACATGCAGTCCCACACATCATTGCCCTGAGAGTAGACATGGGTTCTACTTTGAAGTGGACATTCAGTATCCACAGCAGCCTTGCCTGTCACAACAACAGTTTTAACTGTACAAAATATAGAAGAAAAAAATATATGCTAAATTGACATGTTTCTTACACACAGATGTATACAAAGCAATTTATAACCCCCCCCCAAAAAAAACAACCAATTTACCACACATATAAAGACAAAAATAATCTGTTTTTCTCACTCAAGTGATCCCAAAACCTATAATAATTATAAATCACTGTATTCTGAGGATTATTTATAAACAAAAAACAAAACATTTTTAAAACCAAATTCAATGTTAAGAGATTTTTTGTTTTCAATAAATGAAAACAATATAAATCAAATATTTCAGTCGACTCCCAACCAATTTTTTTCTCTTCATTGTCTAGCTATAATGACAAATGCCGATATAAGCCAAGCTTTTCTGTTGTTGCATGGAAACGATTATTAATATCTAATTTTATGTGTAAAGATCATGCTGTCATGTGTAATTGTAAAAGATCCAATATTTCTACATTCAAAACCACCATGGAATAAAAAAACCAGGCTTAAAGCCAAATTCGGTGCAAAGAGATTTATTTTTTTAAATGTAGCAACATTTGATCTGTTACAAAAGTAAAATTGGGATTAACATGCTCTCTATTCCGGCATTCACTAATTTTTTCAATCAAAATATTACACTCTCTGACCACAGAACTATTTAATGATTTCCTTTCCAATTAGTTTGGATAAACCTGTCTTCACTCAAATTGTCCAAAACAATTTCTAAAACAATGAATTTATACATAAATTTTGAGCATTTCTTGGCGAAATAAGCATACTCGGTGACTGTCTTTTCCACTTCAGATATTGCTAGGAGTGTTGATGCACTACTTCTTAGTAAATACTGCCATTCATTTCTTTTTTTATAAATAAATGAACGCTTTCTCCTAGAAAGTCAACAGGGAAGAGAGTAAACTGTTTAAAAGTTAATTTAAAAAAATGATAACTTAATGTTAATATTTATCTTTAAAAATATTTTTGTAATTGGTTGATTGTTTTCTTTTCAGTGTTTGGTCTGGACAAAATGTTAAAATCTCTTTGGTATCTTTGTTAGACTTAGGAACTCCTGCATCATGCAATGCATGAGACAGTAAAAGTATACTATTTTCAATCTGAAGTCAGATTCACAGCATTCCTTCATTTTCTTCCCATTATAATCAAATATATCTCGCTCGTTTGCTTTCAGTTCATTTTTGGTTTTCCTCTTCTTTTTCCATCGGGACGGGAGTTCATTGGAGCACTCAGTTGACAATTCTCTCTGGGGCCAATCTTACGGTATGTCAGAACCAGCCTCAACATTATTTGCTGATTATCATCTCTGTTAGAGCACAATAATCACTACATCAGTGAAATTCAGTAGGCCATTAGAAAAAAGATCTATGAACAATAACAAGGTGGTATCAAAAAACGCTCTCATTTTGTATATGCTTGATTTTAATAATTTTAACGTTGATAAGGCAATGAAAATAAAATGTGCACATATTATCAAACTATAAAATTAGAATACAGAGTTCAAATACTGATGGATCTATTATGTTAGCACAAGTACAAATACTCCTAGAAAAATAATTGATGGTGAGTTAAATAGTAGATTATCTTTAGCAAACCATTTGAAATGAATTGTTTGCAATTGGTGTTATGTTTCAATATTAAACTACCCAGAAAACGTATTGATATGTCATAGAAAAAAAAAAGAGGAAAGTAAATAGGAATAATTATTATAAAATAAACCATTTTCCATTCATATTTGAAGATGTGAATTTTCTTTTAATTTATTCAGTTTAAATTTTAAATAATACATTATATAATAATTCATTAAGACTCTATTCATCTGTAAATATATCATTGAGTCTATTAGGTATATTAGTGCCTTCCTAAATAAATTTTATATGGGCTGGCTTAAAGCCAGAAAACATAAGTGTAATTTTCTCTAACAAAAAAAAAAAAAAAAAAAGCATAATTTGAGTAAATAAGAAGCGATTTAACAGCATCACTTGAATGACATCAACATTTTGGATTAGACTTAATGGAGAGAAGGCAGGAGACCTTGCTTGGTATTGCTCACACTGGAGTCTGAGATACGAGATACCCACAATACTCTAGATACCAAAATTGGATGAAAACACATAAAGACAGTAAATCCAAAAGGATAGGAACTCAATTTGTCCATTTTATAAACCGAGAAGTCAATTAGGGCATATTAGAACGATTTTTTTATTTTTTTTATTTTAGTTTTGGCACTTGTACAGTTTAATCGAGACATTAAAAAATGAAAATATTGAAAAAAGGTTATATTGTACGTATCCGTTTTGAACTGAAGATCTAAAAAAAAAAAAAAAAAAAAAAAAAAAAAATTCACTTAATTTGATTGAGTAGTTTTTTTTCTACAGCGGAAAAACACGTTTTTATGAAAGCGCGTTGAAGGCAGACATCTCGGATATTTTTTAAATTTTTGTTTGAATTTTAGAACACGCCACAGGGAGATAACTCCAGTCAAAGCGCCGACTCTCCCTCCTCACCTTTAATACTAGCTTTTCTTCCTAAAAATCAAACCTTTTGCTCGATATCGCTGTAAAAAAAAACTACTTGATCAAATTAAGTGAAATTTTTTTCAGGAGAACTTCGTTCCATAACGGATATGTACAATTTAAACTTTTTTTTTTCAATATTTTCATTTTTTAATGTCTTCATTAAACTGTACAAGTACCTTAGTTTTATATTCCTTTATTATTAAGCCATGGTCATAAAACCGTTAGCAATAGAGAAAGGCTACTAAGTTAATTACGGAATGCATAAAACTTAATATCAGAATAGTTAGCCACTACAGAATTCTGAAAATGTGAGTGATAAATGTTCATTCACACAATTCTGAGGCAGCACGTTCAGAACTGCAGAACATAATGCGAAAGGAGATTGCTGGTATGTTCCTCCACATATATTGAAACACACTTGTATTGAACTATAAAGAAAGAAAAAAGCCCCCCCCTCCTCCTCCTTCCCCAATTTAGATCATCAAATAGAGTTTTTTTTTTTTAATAGCATTCAGAATCATAAATATAGAAAACAGGTAAATTAGGAGAAATTGAATTACTGTCTTTTTCTGTATCACAATCTTCTGGAGGCACATCTGGCGGTTCCTTTTTTATCTTGTTTCCAGAAGATGCTGATCGTTTGCAACTTTTTTTTGGTTCGTGAGTTTCAGGCAGCACTAAATCGGTGGTGTCATTACCATTTGTTGTGCTGCCTCTACTGCTGCTACTAACGCATGAGTCTGTCAAGACATTGGGTGCACACATAGCATCACCTGCTTTAAGAGAAACAAATACAAATAAAAAATATAATGAAACTTTATTTAAGTTTAACAAATATCTGATACTACAAGGTAGAACGATAAAAGTTGTCGTCCTAAAGAAAACAACACTACAGATTTATTTTAAAACTTTTATTGAAAAACTCAATTCAGATAACTTGATTATGTAGTAGGGCAGACATCTATTCAATGTAGCCATCTTCAGCTTCAATCACCGCCTCGATATGGGTCTGGAACTGGGAGCATGCCTTTTCCACAAACGGCAGCAAGAATTTGGCGGATGGCGGCGATCAGGTTGGCTTTGGTGTTGTGGGAGGTCATGTTGGTGATGTTCTCGACGTATGATCAAAAGAAGTAATCCAGCAGGTTCAGGTTAGAGGAGGAGGAGGGGGTGCCAGTGAGAGAAAGGTACAAAGTCGTAGCACTCCTTCTGAAGCCAAGCCTGGATCTCTTTAGACTTATGGGCCGACGTTGAGTCTTGCTGCTGCACCCAGGATCTATCAGCGGCCACCTGATTGCATCAGGAGTTCACCACGCTCTTCAGCACATCTAGGTATACTTTAAAAGTGTTGACTTTGAAGATGTGAGGTGGCATGATGTGGCCCTCACTTGAAACCACACCAAAGACCATAACTGTGGCCAGAAACTTTGTTTTCATCACTCTGGGCACGTCCCCGTTATCTGTTTTTTTTTAGGGTGCTGGCAATGGTCCTGTTGTCATAACTTGGATTGGTAGAGAATGTGTTGTACAGTGGCATATCTCCAATCTCATTCATTGAACATTGTGTCACTTTCAAACATGATAGAATGCTCCTATCGCTCTTGGGATTTGTACACAACTGGCCAACTAGTAGATGGTCTGTAACAAAAAAAAAAAAAAAAAAAAATGAAAACTGGTTTTCATCAAATGGAAATGGAATCATGTCAGAGATGGACAGTTGAAAAAAGAAAAAAAAAGTTGCACTGTGATTAAGGCTATTACCTCACAGAGATATCCAAGGAAAATTTTGAAATTTTAATAAAATTCAATTTTATCAACATTTATACATAATAATAATATTATATATATATATATATATATATATATATATATATATATATATAAATGAAAACAATATAAATAAAACATTTCAGTCGATTCCCGACCATCTTCAGTGAATTATAAACAATTTTTTTGTAGATAAAAGATTGAATAAAAACATGGCAGAAAACATTTAATAAGTAATTTTTTTATAGGAATAAGAAATAATAATTACTGGAAGTGTCTGTTTACATTTTAATATAAAATATTTTCAAATGAAGAAAAAGGAAATATATGAAATGTGTCACAAAGGAAATGTAGGTTTCATTCAAGTCAAAATTGTAAAAAAAAATTTGAGGTCAATACAAATATATTTTCAAAAAAATGTAGATGAAAGGAATTGAAAATGTTACATGAACATTTGACGGGCCCCTGTTTAGGGGTTCCAGGTTTTTTTGGGGTGGGGTGGAGGGTGAGGGAAGTCAGGTGATTTTAGAAAAACATTTTTAATGAAAATTGTGCTTAGGTTTTATGTGAGAGAGATGAAAGAAATGTTATATGATAAACACATGCAAAATAATGACTTCAAAAGCATAAATTCACAGAAAAGATATTTTATATATGCTTATGCATGCTGAAAAGAGAATATTTGTTAATATTTTAAGAATCCTTGTTTAACAAGAGGAATTCATTAGCCGAGATATCAGAAGTCCGAGTTGATAATTCAAGAACCGTGAATTATCAATGGGTCTGAAAAATTGTAATCAAAACTTCCTCACTCAATTCAGGGCTCTACTGACAAATTTACCTCTAGTTGACCTTTGACAACTAAACATTTTCGTTTACTAGTCAAGCCCATATGATTTTTGGAATATGACATCTTTGTTCCGTGACAGGTACATACAAATATTTTTTTGTATTTGTTTTTTTTTTGTTTTTTTTTTTTTAAATAATTGTAATTCTAAATATGCACCAAATTTTATGTTCAGACTTGAAAGTATAAACATTCAAATTCCTTTGGATGTTTTTAAAATGGCCCTTGTTTTAAAAAAAAAAAAAAAAAAAAGAAAAAAAAAAGCAGTATTATTCTATTAAAGCTTTTATTTATTTAAATAATTTGACTTTGCTCGTTTTATTAAAAAACAGAAAAACAAATAAAGGTTAAAAATACATTTTTCACCTAGTAATAAGCTTTGGAAGATTGTCGATGAAAAAAAACAAACAAAAAAAAAAAACACAAGCCAGAAGATAAGCGTTTTATCATTTACAGTTGCCACTTGAAAAAAAAAATCACTCGCAAATGCAACCATTTCACTCGTAGCGTAAAGCTCTGCAATTATACAAATTATATTTGATTAAAAGTTATAAGAGTCAATCTTCATTTGTTTTTATTGTTGAAAGTTCAGTGAGAAATGTGAGGAGTATTAAAATGAAGAAATTTATACATTTGGTTTTGATGAGCAGATGAACATGTGAAAAAGTTAATGAGTTGTGTGTGTACATTAGTGTCAAAGTGCATATGCTTATGAGTGTGTGCGCCCTTTTGTGAATTTTGGCTCAACTTTTTATTGAAGAACAATAAGGCTTTTTCTGCATTCAAGGTGGATCAAAACAGCAATTTTGATAAATTCAAAGAAATGTATCTGATTAGCTAAGAATGTTCTTTTTTCTTATTATTATTAATTCAGGCAAGTGTATGCATCAAGCTAGTTGAGCAGAAACAAGTTTAAGTATTTTAAATTTTGACACTAAAACTACTTGTGGATCAGTTGATGTTGTATGTACATTGTAAACAGGGACCTCCTTAAAAAAAAAATTTTGGTATAAAATGTAAAAAAAAATAAAATTCAACCTAACAGTACCCCCTGGGGGGGGGGGGGGCAACCAGGGTTATCCCGGAAAATCCATTCTGGTAAAAATTTACTTTCACCATGACTAATGTTTGTGCAAAATTTCAAAAAACGCCAAGGCATAGTTATTGAGATGAGTGCAAACAGACAAATAGGAGTGAAAACTAGTTCCAATCCCTCCTTTGTCGGGTGACAAAAAAAAACTAATTTATGGATAGCAATAACATTGTTTTGTAATTTCTTAGTTTACAGGTGTTTGAATACATTATTAATTAATTTAAGGAAAATCACAATTCACATATTTTTTACATTGTTTTATTTAAAAATTATTACATAATTAAATTGAAAACCACAGCATACCATAATACTTAGTTTACTGCACCTTATCATAAAGGTCCATACAAAATTTAAACCCAATCGGCCCAGTAGTTTCCAAGAAGTGGAATGGATGGCCAAACAGACAAACTAAGAGAAATATAATATACATTAAATTGTTAAATTATGGTACAATCCCCTATATAAAATATGGATCGTTTACTTTACAGAACAGGTAATTTTATAAGTATCATATTTGCAAGCATTAATGAACAATGCAGGGAAAATAAAAATCAAACTTAATGATCTTCTAAATCACATTCTTACATCATTCGTAGAGATTTATACTGATGACACTACCATCCATGGTAGCACATCAAAAACCGTAAACGACCAAGTTCTCTCTTATTATCTCTCTCTCCTCTGATCTTGAGCACGTGGTACAATGGGGAAAGAGGTGGCTGGTTACTTTTAATTCATCTAAAACCAAGCTTTTATCTTTACATCATCAACACTCTGATCTCCATCTGGCACCACTGGCACCAATTGAAATGAATGGCTCTCGTCTTGGGGAGGCCTCATGTTTTGACAAGCTTCTGGGCTTGTCCTTTACTCCTGATTTGAAATGGAACACGTACATCAAATCCGTGGCCAAGGTCACTGGAAAAATGGTAGGATCTTTCTATCGATCCAGTAGATATCTCACTGCTGATGCAATTCTCTATCTATATAAGAGCCAGGTAAGTCCAATTATGGAGTACTGTTGCCACATTTGGGCAGGAGCTGCTAGAAAGGGCTTACCCTGCCTTTATAGAGTTCAAAATAGACTTCGTAGCCTCGTAGAGGATGCCCTTTTCTCTTCCCTACAACCTTTCTCAAAGAAGAGATGTTGCGAGTCTGCCTCTACTTATTTTCATGGCAAGTGCTCGTCTGAGCTCCAATCTATGGTCCTCCTCGCCAAACTTTCACAAGAAACACTTGTCTAGCTGAAAACACTATCAATAATTTCCTCCACTCTTTATCTAAACCTAAACATAGATTCTTTGAACAAAGTTTCTTTCTTAGAACTGCACGCCTGTGGAACTGTCTTCCATTTGCCTGCTTTCCAGCTGACTACAATATGGTTGTCCAACATGAACAAGTTCTTGATCAGCCGTTCCACTTAAGTTAACAAATTTACCGAATTTCCATCACTAACGATTACTGTATTGTCCAATTCACTACTGTACACTCTTGAACACTTATCCTCGAGTGGCCTCTGGGCCTTGATAAATGGCGATGCCTATGTAAAAAAAAAAAAAAAAAAAAAAAAAAAAAAAAGGAAATAAATAAAAAATAAATGAATAAATAAAAATCCAACTTACTCTTAACTCTTTGTATTTGTTTGGTTTCATTTGTGGCAACATTTGTTTGAGACATTTTCTTCAGATCAATGGCGAGAGAATTTTTGCTGCTAACAATATCAATTGAAGGCATCTCGCGTTTATAGGCATTCTCCAGGACCAAACAGGAAAGAACGCTAAACATTTCCCATTTTCCTTTGTCTCCTTGCCATTGCCAGGAATAGAAGGCTGGAAAAAGAAAAAGACAAGAAAATTTTTTTTTAAAAGACATTCGCTTAAAAACACATCATTGTGACATATGGGCAGATGCCATTAAAAATGACAGCATACCTTTCGCATTGCTTTCCACCTTACTGTGATACTATCAACCCCCCCCCCCTCAAATATCGGGGGGGGGGGTAAGAGTAAATAAGTTGATCAGCAGAACAAAGTGAGTTTAATAGAAAAACAATGGAGAGGAAGTTGTTCACCAAGGAACACGAAAGGAAGCTGAAATAGAATTGTTAATCAAGGTGTGACAGACGATTGGGACAAAATGGCTGAACAATAGAGTTCAGCATATTTAGAGTTAATTCATGGGCAGTTTTAGGAGTGTCAGTGAATTTTGGGATAATTTACAGACAGTCTTTCATTTGTGACATTTAAAGACAGTTTCCAGTGAGAAAGCTGACAGCAGGTTGCAGCTTGGATGAGATCAAGAGATTTAGGAGGCTGAGATGAGGAGATGAATTGATCAACCTACAACAAAGAAACATAGGCATGGATCTTTGTATTTATAGGGTTGTTTTCCGCGATGGTGTCACACACACACGCACACATACATACACACACATCCAAGCCGAACTGATGTTTACAGAAAGTGTCGAAGTTTGTTTTCTTTTTGTTTATTTTCATATTTGTGAACCAGTGTATGCCTTCTTGGCAGTCATCAATGTGAAAGATGATGATACAGCCAGAATGAAAACCAGAGAAACAGCATTGTGGTCAGCGATTGATGTTGAGCAGGAGAGCATGTGGCGGCACATTACAGCCTTTATAATTCAAGCCAGTTGTTTAGTTTAAAGACAATACCAATACTTCAGTCAGCTGCTATTGATACTAATATTCACTTGACATACACTGAATTCTTATATACAAATAAATAGCTACTTAAATATGTTAGGTATGTTTATATATTTGTAAATTACAACAGAAAAATGCGAGCAGGAAAAGTAATATCGTTAAGCACATGGAAAAGTAAAGGACTAGTTGTTAAAGCTGGAAAAGAAAAGGACAAGATATTCTAGTAAAAAATATAATAAATTTATAACTTAAAATATTGCAGCATTAAGAATTGATTATATAATATTATAAATTGAATTTAAAAAAAAAAATTCTTAATGCTGCAATATTTTAAGTTATATAATTTATGTTTTTTACTAGAATATCTTATTCTTTTCCAGTTTTAACAACTAGTCCTTTACTTTTCCATATTTAAGCTTAACCATATTACTTTTCATACTCCCATTTTTGTATTGTAAGCCATGATTTTTCCAGGCTTCCAGTAAATTCACTTGTTCTTTGTTTAATTTACGTCTTACTTTTTGCTCCCATAAACATAATATACACATATGTAATAACAATGTATGGCACTGATCTGCTTTCAATAAAATCCCGCCAATTATCTCCTTTTCATTTTTTCATTCTCTCTGTTTCACTTGTTACTTCTCTTTTTGCAAGAGCGGTGAATTGGTAGCAACAGTAGTCCTTGAAGCGGTGTGATTGCTATAGAAACTAGTCATTAAAAAAACATCGTTCACCTCCTTACGTTTTTTTTTTTTTACGATTTTGAACACCAGAAAATTCATAACTTTTGTTTTAACTGAATGAAAGACAAGGAAACGAATTCTACTTTTCCGTTTTTGGATGTTTTTGTGTCCAAGACATCCTTGTGTTTTCTTACTTATGTTTATCGTAAACCAACTTTTACGGGCCTCTATATGCGTTGGGATTCTTTTTGCCCTATAAAGCAAAAATATAATTTAATCAAAACTTTAGCACATAGGGCCTTGATGATTTGTTCTGAAGTTAATCTGGATGATGAACTCAAATTTATCACTAAGACCCTCTGTAATAATGGTTACCCCTTGGATATTATTGAAACTACTATCAATAAGAAAGTTTCTAATTTTCATAAACCTAAAGAAATTATGTTGCCGTCTATTCGCAAAGATGTTCTCCCCCCCTCACCATAATAATTCTATTATTTATTTATTTAAATGTAGTTGCAGTGCGCACTATGTTGGGCGAACATTGCAAAGATTAGATTTTTGTTTGAAACAGCATGTGCCTTCAAAGATTTGTTATGCAAATTTGGGTTTGTATTACTGTACACAGATTCGAAAAAGTTGTCAAAACACAAATATATAACAAATAAATGTTATCAAAGGCAAAATAAGTTACTTTTCTACCAAACTGGATATATTTTTCGTGTTTTTATTCAATGTAACATGTTTATTCAGCTCGAAAACCATACAGTGTTTACCGATTTATTGGAAAATTCAAGATGGCGTCTGACTCCCTCTTTAACAAGGTAAGTTTGGGAAAAGGTGTTATAAATAAAAAACTGGATAAAATACTGTTAAAAACTCGCTCAATATATGTTACCATGACATAGCTTGACATATATTCGGCGGGTTTTTAATAGTATTTTTTCTAGTTTTTTATTTATAACACTTTTTCCCAAACTTACCGTGTTAAAGAGGGAGTGAGGCACCATCTTGAATTTTCCAATACATCGGTAAATACTATGTTTTTCGAGCTGAATAAACATGTTACATTGAATAAAAACACAAAAAATATATCCAGTTTGGTAGAAAAGTAACTTATCTTGCCTTTGATAACATTTATTTGTTATATATTTGTTTTTTGACAACTTTTTCGAATCTATGTGTACAGTAATACAAACCCGCAAATTTTTCACCCTCGGATGTTCTGAGTAATACGTATGGATCTTCGATTTGCGACCATCTAATAAATAACCATGCGTGTGCCACGAATTTCAGTGCTGACATGTTTACGATCCTTAGTAAGTCGCACTCTCCCTATCATTTGAAAATTTTAGAGACTCTTTTTATTAAGTCTTTGAGACCTTCTCTTTGCAAGCAAAAAGAAAATCTTCTTGGACTTAATTTAGTCTCTATGTAATCCCCCCCCCCCCGGTTTATTTCTGTTTTTTTTTTGTTTTTTCCCTACCCTGCCATATCAATGACTTTTTTTGTTTTAAATCGTATTTTCCTCGATTTAGCTTTGATAAGTAAGGAATGAAACCTGGTTAGCTAACCTTTTATTTTCATTTTTTAAATTCATTATGCTTTTTGGTCTGTACTTAGCCGTTATAAAATTCTGTACCCACACCCGGAAAATTTTCAAATATATATATATATATATATATCACCCTGCACTGATGATTCCTGAAACACTAGTGTCCGTAGATATTTAATAATTATTACAGTAAATAATAATGTCAGTCCCTTTAAGAAACTTGTTTCTTATCGTTGAGCACTTTCAGTTGTAATAAAGTCAGTCAAATTAGCTCATATGCGTAGATCGCCATATAATGACTAGATCACTCTGACTGACATTAAACACATTAAAAAAGAATAAATATTTAATTTCAACTGTATCTCTCACGATTGTCGGTAGCTGAATGGTTCGGGTTCTTGCTAATGAAGTCAGGCATGACTTCTGTTGCCGGAGTTTGAATCTTTTTACTGGCGTTAATCGTGACACCCTGCAGTGATGATTCCCGAAAGGATGAAACACTAGTGTCTGTAGGTATTTAATAATTATAGTGTGTGTATATATATATATATATATATATATATATATATATATATATATATATATATATATATATATATGGTAGCTTTCTTTAGTCTTGACAGACTATGGATACACATTGTAAGGTGCCTGCGTATGGAATTTTTGTGGCAATAGCTTCACAATCTCCAACCACACCTCTCCTGAGTCAGTGTTGTTAAATAGTGGCAAGTGGAGGTTCAGGACGACTGGAAACAATGTCAAAATAACCAGAGAGCACATACAGCACCTAGAAATTCCAAATGGTCACCCATCTGGTAGTAGCCAGGCTCAATGTTGCTTAACTTCGGTGATCATGCCGTATAAGTCTGTGTGTGTGTGTGTGTATATATATATATATATATATATAACTACTTCACTGTGTTCACAAAATAAAACTTACTCTAGGATAGCGATACAAAATAGCTTTAAAACTAACAATAACAATAGGAAAAAAAACCAAAAAAAAACCAAATAAATAAATCAAATAAACATGAATATACATAAACGATCACATACGTATATGTATATATATGTATATATATATATATATATATATATGTGTATATATGTATATGTGTGTGCATTGTTTGTGCACATAGGTATATTTATATGTATAAAAAAAAAAAAAGAAGAACGACTACCTAAAACCACTAACCTAGTTCTAAAACAGATCCTTTGTTTGATAAAATGCATGCCCATTGGCTGGTAGGAAGGGGCGCGGTGGATACTAGAAAGCTGATTGGCCGACTAGAAATCCTCAACATATATAAAAACAAGAAGCAACGACAGAATTCGCGCATAAGCCTGACGAATCCTATAGTTGGATGAAACGCAAAATATTCAGTGTAGCTTAATCGCCATATATATTTTATAAATTACTATATATATATATATATATATATATATATATATATATATATATATATATACACACACACACACATATACAGACTTGTTTTGATGATCCCAGAGACAGATTAAATCTAGGGAATTTTAGAGATATCTGCGCATAACAGGAGACTATGATGGTATGGCCACATTGAAATAACAAATGAGAATTCTTGGGTCCGTAGAAGTAGAACAATTTAAGTCGCTGAATCAGTTCACAGAGGAAAACCAAGGGAAAACATGGGAGAAAACAATATGGATGGATTTTAGACAAAGAGAGATAAATAAAGATCTGGCCAAAGATAGGTTTGTTTGGAAGTCAATTTCTTAAAGTCGCCCAACACATGGCAGTGTGTAAAATGGAGATTATACTGATGATGGTGATGCGATTGTCAAGCACCAATTGCTTTTACATAAAGCAAAACATTGTCTTTAAAAGTTGTACATTCTTGAAATTTAAAATAAAAAGATTTCTTACCATTGTCGGTTTCATCCAGTAAACAACATCGGATCCTTTTTTCAGAATTTGAACGTTTCGTCTTCTGTACAAGGTCATCTATATGCACCATAAATTTCCCTGATTTACCGTCAGATACTTCCACCTAAAAGAAACATAAATTGTTATGGAATTAATAAGCCAAGGAAAACCAAAAATTATTTATGTTTGACATTTTTTCTTTATTCACAGATTTTCACAAGATGACAGATTTGAAGAACAACATGGAAGTTAAAATTTGGAGGCCAAAGATAAAAAAAATTGAAATTCACACGACTAGCCAAGAGGTTAAACTTACTGGTAGGCCTGGAATGCTTTGATTGACCAATCGTAAAATAGTAGAAAATGCGAAATGATCTGTGATTGGTTAAGCTATTAGAATAGTTGGCTTAAGTGAAAATTCTCAATAAAAGAGCTAGTCTTTAGCAATTAAGAGAGGGAGACAAACAGACAGAAGTCAGCGATAAATCTAAAACAGCAATAAAAATTGTTTGAGAAATTCTTTTGACTGAAATTTACACAAAGCCTTTTGCTCAGCACAGTTTTGGGATCTGATCATAAAGATAACTGCCAGGCGCTAGTTGGTCATATATTTACAAAATACAATTTATAAAGATAAATTACAACAGCAACTTTTTTGTTTTTTACACTTATACATACTCAGGGCTCTACATTGCAGATGAAACAGTCACATTTGCAGGTGATGTTTGAAAGTGGCGACAAGAAATATTGAAACACTTATCTTTTGGCGATTGTATTTCTTTCACTGACAATCTTCCAATGTTCACTAATGAGTGAAAAATATCTTTTTAACTTTTTTTTTTATATATATATATATATAAAACGAACAAAGTTAAATTATTTAAACAATAAAGGTTCAATAGAATAATATACTTTTTTTTAACGATGGCTGTTTCAAAAAAAATCTGAAGAAATTAGAATGTTTATACCTTTAAGCATCAACAGAAAATGTTGTATATTTAGAATTACACTTGTTAAAAAAAAAAACACAGAAAAATCTTTATGATGTACATACTCGTCACAGAACGAACATGTCATATTCTAAAAATCATGTGGGTTTGGCTAGTAACTTTTCTATTTGGCTAGTAAACGAAAATATTTAGTTGTCAAAGGTCAACTAAAGATAAGTTTGTCCATAGAGCCCTGATACTATATGTTATTCAATAGTTGATGGACATTTGCATCAGAATTACATGCTGTAAAAGTTGTACACTGTTTATCGCGCTGACTATTGCCATTTCAACATCCTCTGCTTGGAACCATCATGATCTATCGACCGTCTCTCTCTCTCTCTGTGCTGATCCTGTTTTCTTTATTTTCCACGTATCTCAAAAAGATCATCTCCCCCTATAAATGACACCATTAGTATACGTCACTAAGATTATCACTTGATGTTTTTACATGCCATTATTTACCTGTGTGTCTCCACCATTGTATCGGTCGGTAAGTTGTTCAGAGACACTTTTAGAATATGGTAACCATTTACGTCCATCTTCATATTCCCAATTCACTGTGATGCCATTAATTTGTGGGGAACTGGGCAATTGGTTCAAAGATTTGCTCTTTTTGGCCACTGTGTTATGGTCATTGTCAGCAGAATCTGAAAGAAAATAAGTTTTTTTTTAAATAAATTATATATTTAGTTAAGTACAATTTCCATCAAAAGCATATAAAAAAATGCTATGACAAAGTTGTCTCCCTTTAATTAAATTTAAACATTAATAGCTTTAATAAGATAGCAGAAAATAAATTAAAACTTAGACAAATGCAAATTAGTTATAAATACACTAAAAATAATTAAACTATTAAAAAAGATATAAATGGAATCTGCAGTAACAAGACTGTCTGCATACAGAGGCTCCCATGATATACAGAACACACTTAACAAGACCAATAGAAATAAGATGAAGAGAAGTGGACTGAGTACTGAACCTTGATGACCTTGAATGTCAATTCAAAACTCTTTGTTGTAGTGGCCATTGATATAGCTTTGGCCATTTGCATACATACTCTGGACATCACTGACAACAGATTCCTCTACACAAAGACCTCTCTTCCCTAGACACATTGACAATTTCCTCCTTGAGATCAAAGAATGCAAAGTAGAGAAGCCTCCTAGAAATAATGTACTTTTGCTGCAAATACCTTAAAAATTAGTACAAACCTGTTCTCTCATTAGCCCGCAGTGTCCAGTACAAAAAAAAAAAAAAAAAAAAAACTTTAAAAAATAGCTGCTGCTTCTCTTAATATACTGCAGATCTCATCTCCTCATATGCAAATGAGATGTTTCTGGTTTAAAAAAAAACAAAAAACAAAAAAAAAAACCCTGATGTTTTAGAAACTGTCGATTTTGAATTTAGATGTTGGAGCAGCAAGTTTTGACAGCAATATGTAGTTTTGGATTAGTAAGTTTTGACATCAGTGTGTAGAGTTTAAGTTCAAAAATTGTTGGTTTGAAGTGCAGCATAGTTAAGAATCCATCAATGAAAAGTGTAGAATAGTTAACACTGATTATTTAACCACAATGAAAACACAAAGAAATTTTTTTTTTCCATTTTGTACTTGTTTGAGTGCTCCTACCATCCAAAATGTGGTTAATGCTGTCTCCATTATTTTAAAGAAACTTCCGACACTTTGTATTATTAGGATCATTTGGAATACTATATTCTTCTGTAGAATTAGTCTCACAGTGTTTTGGCCGATGTTACCTCTGACCTTATTTAGGTGTAGCTTGTCAAAGTCAAGAATCTTTATATTGAACTCGGGAATCTGCTTGTAATTTCGAACCGTGCCTTTTATTTAATCAACGGGGATAGCATACACTTTCAGAATCTAAGATGTTTGTGATCAGCTAAACTAACATCACTTAAAAAAAATCATTTTCACAATTTGCATTATTTCAACCAGGACACAATGGATTTGTAAATATGCACATTGATAGAACCACATTATTTACGTGAACAGTGTTGGCCCATTTTACTAAGCACTTGTGGGTGTTTGGCAGCAAGCGATTAATGTAACCTTATAATGACATTTGTTGTGCAATTTTTTGCATCAAATTAACATTAGAGTGAACGGAAACTTGCCGTCCCTCTTTTCAAACTGTCTGAATTATTCACCATCTGCTAGAAATTTAATGCATATAATACTATATACCTATAAAACTGATTTTTTTTTGTCGCTTTAACATTGATCTCAAAACCCTACATTTTCTAAATAAGCATTCCAATTAATTAAATATACCTACATTTTCTATTTAAGAATAATTAAAACCAACTTCTTAATATACACAGTCATGGATATGTGAGAAAACAAATACAGGTTAAACTAATTTGCATATTCTTTGAAAAACTAACATTAATTATTCATTTTGTTTCTTATTGGATGATTAGTTTTATTTTAACTATTACGCCCAGTTCTATTTATGCATATTTTCTACATTGTGCATAATTGCATAGCATTTATGATAAAGCTCTAGCAAACACGTTTTCATATATATATATATATATATATATATATATATATATATATATATATATAGTAGCGGGCCGCCCACATGGCGTTGCCCGGTTGTAAAATACACATTTCATACAGAAATTGAGATGCGCATGCGAGTATTGTTTGTTCTAAAACGTTTACTTCTTGTAAGTAAAAGAAAAAAAAAATACTTGAGCTGAGATCAAAATCAAAACCTACAGATAGCGAGTCGAATAAGATAATTAGGTCAGCTTTTCATGATCTTTAAGAAGTGTTTTCAAATCTACTTATCCTTAACATAAATGATCTGTCATGTGAATGATTCACGCATGCGCATTCGTGAAATGATTGACAAATAGATAAAAATCCTCACACACACGTATTCTTTTATATATATATATATATATATATATATATATATATAAATAAATTTTGGGGGAATTAGACCTAGAGTCTAAAGAGCAGAATTTACTTTAATGCATTAGTAAATGTAATAAGAAAAACAGTGTTCGCTGTAATGTAGATATATGACACTATATGGTGTCATGAATGCATGCAGCGAGGTGCATATTGCGGTGGGGGGGGGGTGACTGGACAGGATGGTATGAGGGAGTGCAGAGAGATGCAAAAACTTAGCTAGGAAAATAGGACCAGCTGCCGATGTGTCATTGTAAGCTTGTTAGATGCAAGCAGATGTTGTGTTGCCTCAAAAAGGGAGACAGATTTGGAATTATCTACATGCCAAAAGAGATGGTCATGTTTTTCAAATAGAGGAAGAGAGGGAAAAAGAGGGGGAGTGTGATGTCTGATTGGGACGAAACAGAAATGTCTGAGATTTTGTCAGAAAGGAAAAAAACAAATGATAATTGTTTTATCTCATTGCTGTTATATATCTGTTAACAACGAAAAGGTTGTTTTTAAATCCTCTGTTGAGCGATATGAAGACACTCAGATATCTTAGCTGACAGATGGGGGTCAAGGGTAGGGGTCGTTGCCAAGCATTGTTCTACTTGGAATGACTAATCACTCCTAATTTGATAAGTAAAAACCTCAGTACAAATTAATAGGATAACAGGGAGAGAGCGAGGTGCTGAGTGGACAAGATGAAGGGTAAGCTCTAAGAGGAAGAAAGAAAGAATTTGTAACCACTCTCTGAAGGAGAGGTGGGGAAAAAGGGGTTCGATTTAGAAAAAGGAATTCTAAAAAGAGAAGAGTCGTAGCCAGCAAGCTGAACGGCTGGGCTTGTCAAGCGCTCCCGATTTGGGAGCCCTCAGGGCCTGATGTTATGATGTTAACTTGCCTGTGTTAATGGGAAATCTGTGACTTTACTGGTCTAGTCTTACATCGTTTCACTGCTATAGTCAGTCACCTCAATTTAGACAGTAGCTGTTACGAAGTAATGAAAACAATAAATAGTTTGTTACTGTTATAAACCGGAGTTCTGTTTGTTTGTGGTGAGGACTCTTCATTTTGCAGCAAGCCGCAAGGACCAGCAGAGTGATTGATGTACCCGGAGACTACCTACACAGGGTAGGAGAAGATTCGATCGAGAGGCAAAGCGTCCCTCCATGAAAATACAGTGGGTAAGGACGATCAACAGGCCAACTTGTAACGAGACAAGGTACGATCGAAGGACACCTGCCACATCGGGTGGAATCTGACGAGGTTAAGGACGCCCGGTGTGCCCGGTGAGATGGTGCGGTATCGGTCATCGTTATAGATATATAATAAGCTCGATAGGTACGGATATTCTAGAGCTATTTTAATATTGAGTAAAATGATTCATTTGTATGTTTTTTCCTTTTGAAACTGATTTTCAATTCAAAAATTATGAATCATTTTACTCAATATATATATATATATATATATATATATATATATGAGCAAACAGTTAATAAAATATGTTAAAAAACACTTTGAAATGAGTTAAAAACATATTTAATCTGTTTGCTCATAAGCTCTATTTCCTATTTGGTTTTATCGAGCTTTTATATCTGGCTGAGATAATTTTTATAAATATTAATTCTTTAATATTTATAATTTACTTTAATTTTACCATCTTGGATCATTTTGGTAAATTCAATTGTAATTTTCATTTTATATATATATATATATATATATATATATATATATATTAGCAGGCCGCTCGCCATTGCTTGGTCGTAAAATACACATAAATATATTTTAATTAATGCAGAATTCTTATTAAACATAACGTTCATGGCATCAATCAAGCCAGAGATCTCTCCGGCATTGGATTCTCTACTTGAGTTGGGAAATGAGCCGTCTGTGAGCCAGACATTTACTACTCCACTTTGATATATTAGAAAGCTTCAACTGAAGAAGACTTGTCCACTGTGTAGCCAGGCTAAGAGACCCAACGCAAACCATTTCTTGAATGCATCTACCTTTCTGAATCAGACCATAGATACATGACCAAGACTCACCAGATCCTTCACATCTTCAATGATGAAGAGCGCACTTGTCCAGAAACCTTAAACAATTTACGTATAGAGAATGAAAATATAACAAATTCACGGCGAGTGAAAACTGAACACTCCCCCTACATCAACGTGTTCTCAAATCATCATCCGGTACGGATCATGATGGACAGTGGTGCCACCGGGAATATGATTTTACACTCAACAGCCAAGCGCCTGGATGCTAAAATCACAAAATCTTACCAGTATGCCAGACAAGCAGACACCCCTCCCCCTCAATGTGGTTGGAGAGTCAAGCTTAGTCTAGAGAAAGGGGACAACATGCGCTTCTTTGAACACCTGGTTATTGAGGATCTTGACACTGAGATACTTGCCGGTGTCCCATTTCATGCGCCATAATGACCCGTCAGTGAGACCCGCTAGGTTTGAGATATGAATTGGCAACATACAATTCAAGTATGGCTCTACTACATCCCCTCTTGACACGAGACTGGTCAGATGTGCTCATGTTTATGTGCTCTACCCGAACAAACCACAGTGTGGCCTGCCGAGTACTTGGAACTCTCCATACCCGATGATGAGGATGACAAATTTGCCATTGAGCCTTGGAATTCAGGCCGCGTAGCATCAGTTAAACCTTGGCCGCTACCCATAATCACAAGGAGCGTAGGAGAAAAAGTGTGTCTTATCAACAACACCAGTGAACCACAACATATTTGCCAAGCTATATCTACGTTAATTCCAACAACAACAACATCTGACATGGTGAGTACCTACCCAACTTCAAGCAAACACCATGACAGCATCGCTTCCTGTATGGTCATCGACCAAGATGACATGTTATCCTCTGCAGAGAAGCTGAAATTTCAACAGCTTAATTCAGAGTTTTATGAAGTTTTCGGAAAGGATCTACCTGGGTATAGCGGCTCATTTGGTCACTTATAGGCTTCCATTACAATGGGTCCTACTCAGCTGCCCCATCTTTGAGGCTGACTTCCCCTATACAATGAAAACAGACTCTGAGAACTGCAACTTAAATTCGATGAGTTAGAAAACATTAATGTATTTTCCCATCCAGAAGATATCGGAGTAGCAGTCGAGTATGTGAGCCCATCCTTCCATGTCAGAAAGCCTAATGGAGGACGTTGCCTAGTTACTGCATTTTCCAGCATTGGTTGATATGCGAAGCCTCAGTCATCTGTAATGCCGAACATTGACTTCACTCTAAGAAAGATAGGTCAGTGGCGATGGATTATCAAAACCAACCTTACTAGCGCCTTCCATCAGATCTCCTTTGCAAAGGAATCCATGAAAAATTGTGTTATGTTGTGACCCCTTTCAAAGACATACGTGTCTATACAAGATGCACAATGGGTATGCCACAATCAGAAACAGCTCTGAAGGGATATGTCGCAAAGCTTGGTGATGATATTTACTGTATAGGGAATAGCATTGAGGCCTATCATCAGTTTGGTGTAGAGTCCTTGCAACTCTAACTAATTTAAGACTATCAGCCAGCAAAACCATAATATGTCCTAAGCAAACAACCATCCTTGGATGGATATGGTCAGAGGGATCCTTGTCAGCTGGGCCCCACCGTATCACTACATTTAGCTTGTGTCAACCTCCTAAGACTGAAGAATCTATGATTATTCATAGGAGTCTACAAGGTCAAAAACTGTGTCATTCCTAACTTTCCATGCCCTTAAAATGGAGCCACTGCAGGAAAAAAGTCACAGGATGCTGTAAACTGGTCTGACAACTTACATGAGGCATTCTTCGCTGCTCAGAAGCACCTGACTTCGGCAAAGACCAATCATGAATCTCATTCTGCCAACCAGTTGTGGATCGTGACTGATGGTTCTGTCAAACAACACAGTATTGGTGCCTTGATGTATGCAGACAGAGAAGGGAGACTACCACTCTGTGGTCATTTTTCTGTGAGATTACACGGCCATCAACCCACCTGGTTACCATGTGAAGTTGAGGCATTGGCTATTGCTGTAGCAATCAAACATTTTGGCCCACATCTGAGTCAGTCAAGACATCATCCCACTGTTCTCACCAATAGCAAGCCCTGTGTCCAGGCCTATGAAAAGCTCTGCCGACGACAGCTCTCAACCAGATTAACATTGTTCCTATCAACTCTGTCATTTCCAGGTTTCCGTCCAACATCTTGCAGGCAAAGCGAACTTGCCTGCTGATTTTGCCAGCCATAACGCTCCTGAATGCAGTCATCCAAAATATCAGATCTGCTCCTTTTTACGAATGCAGGGGGATGTTGCCGTGTTTAGGACTTCTCTTGTGGAGATAATTAAGGGATCATGAAACCTCCCGTATACCAGCCGTCCCGCATGCCTTACTGATGTTAAAATGACCAACATTTACTGATTATTAATCATTTACATATTGCTAACCTCATATAACGCCACAGACATTCACAGTTAAAAACTTGCATAGATATGGTCGAATTTTCCTACATCGATCATCAACACTTCTGTCGCTATCCAAAGAACACACTAGCAAAAAAAAAAAAAAAAAAAGAAAAAAGTTAACTACTGATAGTCTTATTTTATGGAACTAACGTGCGCAAGTAAAATAATTCATAAACACACATAGTCTATGCTTGCAACTATTAACAAACAATTAAAATTGCTTTGTTTACACAAAAGAAACAAAGCCTGTCGAATAAAAATTCACGGCTATAATATTCTTAGAAAATTCTCATCTAATATCGAATTATGACCAAATCACTGTTAAAAATAATTGTCTACATCCATAAAACTTAAACATCGAATCAGAAATTCAAAAACAAAATGAAACAAACTCTACTTTTATAATGACAATTTGCTAAAAATTTTACAGCCAGGATTTTCTATTCAACCATTTAAAGGCTTCTGAGGAGTCACGGAGTAACTATTAACAAATGATTAAAATTGCTTTGTTTACAAAAAAATAAACAAAATACGTAAAACTTTTGAATAACAATTCACATCTTTAAAATTATTAGCAAATTCTCAGTTAATTAAAAGATTGAAAGTTTTGTGAGCCTTTCATTCCTTGGTCTTTGGGCCAAGATCACATAATTCTTGTTTATTACTTATTTGTCGTGTTATTTGACCAATAGCCTCATGTCACTCATTTCTTACATTTTCAGTGAATTTTATTCAAGTACGCATGGAAACAAATAAAAGAATTAATAATTTTATTTCATTTTAGTAAGAAAGATACCGAATTAGGAATTCATTTTTACTAAAATAATAACAGGGGAAATACACCTCTGGTAATAATAAAAAAAATTTGTTTTATCTTGTTTTCAAGTTTCCAATTCGATGTTTAAGTTTGATGGTCGCGGACGATTTTTTTCGCATTGATTTGGACAAGGTATTTCTTTGTTGATATTTACCAGCATCGCTCCCACCCCCTCAAATAAAAACCTGCCATGAAACAAATACATGGGTACTTGTGCTCTTCTACCCCAGTGCTGAAATAATAACATTATTTTGAAAGCCGTTCTTAACATTTGGTAACTATTCTGTGCTTCTACCTAACAATTTAATAATAAAAAAGATATCATGAAACTTGAATAAACTATTTAAAAATAGCGAGGTGGCAAAGATGCACAATCAGTGGTGTCTATTCCGAAAGCCGTTCTTAACATGGGGAGATTCTATCAATCTAAACAGTTCATATACAGTGAGAATCCCTAAATTCTAAAAAAATCTGTAGCAAATGTGTATTTCAGCAGCATAAATTATTTGACAGACAAAAATTTATTTATTTTTTATAAAAAACACATTAGACCCTAAGGTTGAAATAAAAGCCGAAAAAAAAAAAAAAAAAAAAAAAAAATTAATTTTTATTATTTTTTCAACATTTTTTATTAGACTAAATGTGCAACAATTGAGGCCGCAACTTGTTTTGAAAATTCAGCCTTTCTAAGCACTACCAGATTGGCCTTTTTGAGGACAAATTTGGCCTTTTTTACGCGCTTGCATCTTTTTGAGGACAAATTTGGCCTTTTTACGCTTTTGCATGGACCATGGTTCCATGCAAGCGCGTAAAAAAGGCCAAATTTGTCCTCAAAAAGACCAATCTGGCAAGCCAAATTTTCAAAACAAGATGGCAGCCTCGATTGTTGTACATTTAATCTAAAAATGTTGAAAAAAA
Organism: Euprymna scolopes; assembly: GCF_053919585.1. Lineage (NCBI taxonomy): Eukaryota > Metazoa > Mollusca > Cephalopoda > Sepiida > Sepiolidae > Euprymna > Euprymna scolopes. The sequence continues at coordinate 38,825,993 of NC_136503.1, forward strand.
TAATAAAAATTAAATTTTTTCGAGTTTTATTCCAGCCTTAGGGTCTAATAATGTTTTACATAAAAATAAATAATTTTTATAAATTTTTGTCTGTCAAATAATTTACGCCGCTGAAATACACATTTGCCAAATCTGTTTATGTTTTTTATTCTTCCATTTTACTTAATTTTATTATTGCATACGGATTTACGCATTCCCTTATTTGCTTTCTTCAGATTCAAACAGTACCTATAGGTTATCAACAACCGTAGTTTACATTTTTTGTGAGGGAAGGGGGTTTCCACTGGGCAACACCGGTTAACGGGTCCTGCTAGTATTTCTTATTTTTGTTGTTAATCTCGGGAGAAAATCTAGAAGAAAATTCCCTTAAAAAAAAAGAAAAAAGAAAAAAAAGGAAAACCTGGAAAAATGCCGAGGAAATAAAATCGTATAATCACTGTTAAAAAAATTTAAATTTTTGATGTATTTTCCATTAAATAAAAATGCATTACTAAAAAGAAAACGGTATTTATGCAGAATATGGACCGCGCTGCAAATAACGGCATTATTTAGAAACTCATTCTTAACATAGGGAGCGGCTGGGTGAGGGGGTTTAAAAACATTTCCACCTAACAATTTAATAAATACCTTTGAAAATAAAAAAAAGAAAAAATGCACGGTCCATATTCTGAAGAAGTACCGAAAACCGTAACAAATGCTCTAATAAAAACAACCTTCGACAATAATATTTTTCGTTAAGACTAATTATCTACATCAGGTGATTCCAGCTTCCAGGCCGAAGGAAAGTGTCCACTGTTTATCTAAGTAGTAGCTACACTATTATTCGAGGAGCGTTCCAAATGTAATGCCTCCTATTTTTAAAATTTTTATTATTATTCCGCCAAATTCATCAGAGGGGATTACAAATTGCATTGTTATGATGACTGAACTTTTATGCATGCGTGACCTGAAAGTTTAATTTCTCTGTTGCAGATATTGACGGTGTGTTACAGTTTAGTCTAGACTATCCTACTAACCCATAGCTAGAGGGAGCAGATTTGAAATCCATATATGCTGCTATTGCTGCTCCTCCAATGATTTATACCTTTCCCAAGTGAAAGACCAGTATTTTTATTTATTTTATCATTTATTACACCATTTTTTTTTTCCAGTTGTAGTCGTTCTGGAATCCTTGTCACCAGACTTAAGCAATGTCACTTAAAAAATACCGTTGGTATTTGCGCAAACACTTGCTTTACTATAAATGTCTTGCGAAAGTACCCTTATAGCGGGTATCCATTGTTTTTAGATTTTGGATGGACTGATATCTTTTACTTTTGATAACTACTTTCTCTTTCACAGCTGACTTAAAATGCTGTTTTTGTTGTTTTTTTTATAAGATGTCAATTTTACGTACTAATATATGCGGCTTTCCTAATATAAAAAAGGTATTTTATTTTATGTTTATTGAAAAAAGAAGAAAAAAAATCTAACAACTTAAAACAGAAGTAAAAAATCAGTCTAGAAAAAAAGTTTTGTTTCCGATTTTATTCGAAAAAAGAAAAAAACAAACAAACAAAAAAGAAAAGAAACGCGCCAAAACGCGTTATTCCCCGAAATGTCCGGAAAAGAAGGTACAGAGGCGGGGGGGGGGGGAAGAAAAAAAAAGAGAGAGAGAAATTAGAAATAATCAAAACAAGTATGGCCTTTTATTATTTAAATTTTAAGTAAAGAATCTTTTTTTTTTTTTTTTTTTTATCAAATTAATTTATAGTTCTTAATGAAGATCGACTACTTACCGGTAATCTTTCGTCGCGGCATGACGTTATAAATGTAAAAAAAATCTTCCTTCTTAAAAAGAAAAAAAAAAAAAAAAAGCTAAACTACTTTAAAGGATGCTTATCTTATTATTTCAATCGCAACCTCTTTACAGGAAATTTTAACTGACAATACAAAATACGCAGCAATAATAACACTTTCCTGCCTAGTTTAAGTTCAGTAATACAATGAGCGCGAGAAGAGAGAAGGAAGAATGTTTTGTTGTGTGGCGACGAAGAATAAAGTGCCGGCCGCCCGGACCGCGTGTAATTTCTTTATTATGTCCCTTAGTGACCGTCACTTGCAGTAAAGTAACGGAAGAAAAGCCGAATTTGACTTATACAAGTAATTTTATAAATATTAATATTTTTATTATTACCACTGTCTCCTTTATTTATTGATTTTTTTTTTCGATGAGGGAATAAGGTTAACCATAAAAATATTTAATTAATTTATGTTTATTTTTAAGCTGTAATAAACAATTGAAAGTTCAAAATAAGTTCATATTTCAGTCACGTAAATTATTTAGGGCAACAAGGCAACATGAGTTTCGGCAATCCCCTCCCGAAAAAAAAAATTGATTTCATTTAAACCATTTTTTTCATCGTACACAGGAAACGCCGAAATAAAACTGCAACAAAAAAATGTGTGTGTGTGTGTGTGTGTGTGTATATATATATATATATATATATATATATATATATATATATATATATATATATATATATATATATATATATATATTCGCTATAATTGTTAATGAACAATGTGCACTTATGTACCAACTCCAAACTGGCAAATGTGTAGTTTAGCGGCGTAAATTATTTGACAGGCAAAAAATTATATGAACTATTTATTTTTATTATTATTAGACCCAAAGGCTGAAATAAAACCAGAACAAAATTAATTTTTTCAAAATTTTTTATTAGACTAAATGTACGCCCATCGAGGCTGACATATTGTTTTAAAATTTGACCTTTCTAAGGTTTGACAGATTGCCCTTTTAAAGGCCAAATTTGGCCTATTTTACGCTCTTTCATTACAAAATTGCGGCCAAAACCGTCCCAAGCGCATAAAACAAAGGAAAATTTTGGCCTTGGAAATGCCAATCTGTCAAACCTTAGAAAGGCTAAATTTTAAAAACAACATGGCGGCCCCGATTGTCATACATTTGGTCTAATAAAAATGATGAAAAAATAATAAAAATGAATTTTTTTTTCCTGGTTTTATGAGTCTAATAATGTGTTTTATATAAAAATAAATAGTTTTTATAACTTTTTGTCTGTCAAATAATTTACGCTGATAAACTACACATTTGCCTCCAAACTTACCTTTAAAAAGATGAATTTAGGGGTATTCGGGTCTGTATTCCGGATTTTATAAAACTGAATGCGCGCGCAAAAACAAACATACCGACCAGTGAAAACAATACGGACTACAGACTCAAATGCCCCTAAAAATCAACTTTTGAAGGTAAGTCTAGTTGGTATATGGATGATCGATCGATTTACAAAAACGTTGCGTTAGAAACTGAATACCTTTACAAATATTTAAATATTGATATATATTTTTTTTTAATCAAATTTGTTTTGATAATCTAGTAGATTAATGTCCATTCGATAATAAGCCAATGAAAAATTGAAAAAAAAGACGTAAATAAAAAAAAATATATATAGGGAGGGGGTACCACTCCTACACATTAACCTTATATATACTAAATCCTGGTTTAAGTAAAAAAACTCATTTTTTTTGTTCTAATAATGCCCAAAACATCACTAAATACATTACGGGACTGAAATATGAATTTATTTAAAATTTTCAAATGTTTGATGCTTGTATATTTTTGAGATGAGGATTGATACTTATTTTTGTATTATTTGGATTGTGTGGACTATTGTTCTCATCTTGATTATTTTTTCCACGTTTTGGCCAAATATATATACAAACATCTGAAATACCCCCCCCCTCCCAGACATGATTATATACACGTTTCCGAGTGTAAACTAAGAAATGAAATAAAATACCCCAAGGAAAAAAACGATAAACACCATTCTATACAAGTCTATGAGAAAAAAGAAAGTAAGAAGAGGAAGGCCATTTTCTCTCCTGATAACTGGCGTTAACTGGAAGCCAGAATGGATTACTTCACAGGTGAAAACATCTAAAAAACATCATTATATACAAGCCTACAAGGGAAGCTGTTTCTTTCAAAACGCAATATTAAACCATGTTAACTCCTTCCAACAAACCTGTTGCAAACATAGCTGCTTCCACTGCATGAATTCTTACTCACCCCAGTAACAAACAATGAAATATCAATGTCCCTTAATCACTTTGAGGAGTGTAATTTTTCAGTAGATATATAACCTTTATAAACTAACCCAATAACATTAACTACCCATTAGCCTCCTCCAACTTTTTGCCAAAATAATTAAGACCATAATTAACCATGCTCTAGTCCATCACCTTACAGATGCTAAACTTCTGACTGACCAACAATATTGATTTAGGCAAGCCCATTCCACAGCAGACATCCTAACTGTCATCTCTGAACGTATACACCATTCACTGGACAAAGCGGGGGAGGGTAGAGCGGTAGCTCTAGATATATCTAAGGCTTTTGACAGGGTATGGCATGAAGGTCTTTTCAGGAAAATCAGATCATACGGTATCACTGGAAGAATACTTAACATAATTAAATCCTTCTTAGATAAGAGAAAAATCCAGGTTGTTCTCGACGGTAGACATCTAAACAATATGATATAAATGCAGGAGTGCATCAAGGGTCTATCCTTGGACCTCTATTATTCCTAATATTCAGAAATTACCTCCCTGACAAAATTGTCTGTGAGATGGGTATATATGCTGATGACACCACACTCTATAAGAGACACAACAGGAAAACAAATGAACACATATCTACAGAAATGGCAGAAACACTAGAGGATGACCGCCAATCTGTAGTGGAATGGAAACAAAAATGGATGGTTGCATTCAATGCTGCCAAGATTAAACTTATTTCCTTCAATAATTACAAGAAACCTTCTCTACCACCAATAGCAATGGCCAATGACGCTTTATCTGAAAGTACATCCTTTAAACTCCTCGGCCTAACATTCACAGAAAACATGAGTTGGAACAATTATTGAGAGTATTTCCAGGACCACTGCGAGTTGGAACAATTATTGAGAGTATTGCCAGGACCACTGCAAAGAAGGTAGGTTTTCTCTACCGTGCTAGAAAGCTACTAATGCCCGAAAGTATCCTGTACCTCTATAAGGCCATCATTCGCCCATGTATGAAGTATTGTTTTCATATTTGGGCTGGGGCATCTGCTACTAGTCTCTCACTCCTAGACAAGGTTCAAAAGAGAGTCGCCAATCTGATAGGTCCTGAACTGTCATCTAAGCTTCAGCCTCTGTCCCATCGATGAAATGTTGCATCCCTCTGCTTGTTCTACAAATACTTTAACGGTGAATGCTCTGACGAACTGCAAGCACTTGTACCCCTTCAACATAAATACCACCAACAAACCCGACAACCAGCTAAATCCCACCCCTTCACAGTAGAGATCCCTAGATGTAAGAGAGCCTTCTACTCCAGTAATTTCTTTTCCAGAACTGGTAGACTTTGGAATTCCCTTCCGGTCCCTGCTTCCCCAACAGTACTGACATGCAGAAGTTCAAGTGTAATGTGAATGACATCTTGCTGCCCAACTCCCTACATATTACCCCTGTAGCTTATGTCCCTGATAGTAGCTCCTATATCAAAGTGGTAATGAGTCTTATTTGGGGTGAAAATGTAATGGAAAAAAAAACATATCTGTAGGAACAAATCTTCGGCAGAGACATTTTTGTAGCAATCTCCGTTTCAACACCTATGAGTATCAGAATGTTGTGATTTGGCCACCCAAACACATATTAATTAAGGAACTATGTTACGTTCTGTGTGTAGTGATACTGCAAATTGGCTGGAACATTTTAGAATGTCTTTATATACATACTCGTCCACGAAAATCAAATCAGTTTTCTCTTCAGATTTCTCCAGCCTGACACGTGTCGGAGAGACTCCGTCCTTGTGTGATGTTAATTCACCCAACATGACTTTGCGCGCATCATGCACCTTAATTCTCATCATGGAAATTTACCATATCGAACAAGAATTTATTCTTCTTAAATAAATTTTATTTCAAACTCCTGTTTTTTTTATGTCATGAACACACACACATAAGCATTTCACTTACATCTTTTAATGACTGTTTTTCTCTCAGAAAATAATCACATTATGTTTAAAACACTCTGTTCATAAAAAACAGTAATTTCAAACCTTGTGCATATTCTGCACAAAGACTGTCATTTCACTAATCCTTTAATACTTTGCGAACCTTTACGTTGGAAATTAATTCATCTAGCATGATCATAACTGTTGTTCATTTTATATAAACTCATCATGCGACCTTGGCGCTCCGACACACGGAGACCTACAAATTGGTGACTCTGCATGTGAATCCGGAAACTGATGACTACTCGGACACAACAAAGATCACTCATTTTGAATAGTGTCACTGAATAAATAACGACGCTGAAATTTAGTAAATCATAATTCCTGCAGTGTACGGACTGTCATTAAAGAACTACCGGACGAGCGGTGGACCAGAACACTCGTGCAGTACAGATGGAGAACACCACAGTGTCATCAAATTTGACTACGCTTGCATCAGTAAAAGTCCTACGGTTTTGGATAGACGACTCTATGCTTTTGGTTCTCAACTCAAAAAGGAAAAGAAAAAAAGAACAAAGCTCATCTTTCTTTTCCAATCATCTAATATGATGTCAGTAAATCAACCATGCGTATCCACGGACCTGCCTTTAGCGACACTGGTCTCAATAAAATTAGTGATCTATACCAATAATCGCTCAAAAATCGAAAATTAAACAAAATATGATTTCCCTACGAATCTGTCTTTGACTACAGTGAATTGGCACCAAACACACAGTCCTCCTACGGATTAACAGTCCTGTAACCAGCACGTTGGAAAATCCGCTAACCAACAGGATTTTACCTACGCCATTGCCAGCAGTGATTATCAACACCTTTTTTAATAATGAATCTTCCAAGAAACTCATGATACAATGCAGACAAATGCTCTCGCATCAACAATGGTCACGCCAGCCATATCGGAGATACCACCATTTTTGCACGTGCAGAATTTAATTCCAGAATGTCTCTATATGAAGATTTGCCCGCGAAAATCAAATCAGTTTTCTCTCCAGATTTTTCCAGCCCAACATGTTTATCTGTGCCTAAATCCAAGCATAAATTCCATGAGCAGAGCTTCTTTCTTAGAAGTGCACGACTGTGGAACTCTCTTCCATTTGCCTGTTTCCCACCTAACTACAACTTGGATGTCTTCAAGTCCAACATAAACAAATTCCTGACAAACCGCCCCCTTAAGTAAGACACTTTATCAAATTTCCAATACTAACGATTACTACGATACTACCCCATTGATTACTGTACACGCAATAACTCTTATCCCCGAGTGGCTTCCCAGCCTTGATAAGTGGTGACCTCCATGTAAAAAAAAAAAAAAAATCCTTGTGAGATGTTAAATCACCTAACATGACTTTGTGCGTGTCATGCACCTTAATTCTCATCATAGGAAATTAACGACAATTAATTCTTCCTAAACAAATTTTATTTTGAACTACTGCTTTCTGATGCGATAACACACACACACACACACACACACACACACACACACACGCATTTCGCTTACATGATTTAATGACTGTTTTTCTCAGAAAATAATCACATTTATATATAAACCATGTGTGACATTCATTACACAAAAACATTGACGCTGGAACACTTTGAGCTAATTTTTCATATATGTAAATAAATGTTATTATTTCATATTAATACAGCGATCTCGAGTTCTTTGTCAAATGTCGTTATTTTTTTTTTGGAATTATTTATGTTTTTATTTTTATGTATGTGAGGATGTGACTTGGTGAAGACCTGTTGTTAATCGGAGATCTTGTTAAATTTACTTTTAACAGTGCCGTGGATACGCTACTTCTTTCGACTTCTACAGATTCCTGCACCTGCAATCTCAATCTTAAAATTGATAGATCCCGATTATGAATTGGTGGACATTGACTCACACCCTTACAAGTTAGTGCTACCTCGGTAAGTCCTACATTGGCGACCATGAATACAAAAGCAACACGCAGCCTCTGCACATCCACTTACGTAGCACTACATATCTTTTGTTGTTTGCTTGCTTCATGGCGAGTTTCTGCTACTGTTCTGGTAGTAATTTTTATCCAAACATCATATAAAAAAAACAAAAAAACAGAATGGACTGGACTGGACCCGGATTTATTGAAAAAAAAAAAAAAAGACTTGGCACTATTTAAGTTTTGAATTACTAACAGCTATGTTCGTTGGGGAAGCAAAAAAACAAAATAAAAAAAAAACATTTTTCATCATTCACCAATAACATCCAGTGTGAAAGCACCTGAAGATGGTCGGAGGTTACATCGGCTGAAACGTTGTGGAAAAAACAACCAAGATGAGAATAATAGTCCAAACAGTCCAAATAATACAAAAAATAATTATTAGTTCTCATCTTAAAAATACACAAACATCATATAAACCCCTCCCCCCCAAAAAAAAAACAACCAAATAAAAACCCAGAATGGACCCGGATTTATTAAAATATAAAAGAAAAAGAAATAGACTTGGCGCTATTTACATTTTGAATTTATAATGCCTATGTTCGTTGAGGAAGCAAAAAAAAAAAAAAAAAAACTAAAAAAAACAAAAAAACATTATTCACCATTCACTAATAACATCCAGTGTGAAGGCATCTGAAGATGGTCGGAGGTTACATCGGTTGAAACGTTGTGGAAAAAACAACCAAGATGAGAATAATACTCCAAATAATACAAAAAATAATTTCAAATGTTTATACATAAAAAAAATAATTTGTTTAAAAATGAGGTATAAGACAAAATTATGAAGCATGTGTCCATCTTCTATCTACTCAATTCTTAATTAGATACATTTTAACTCATTTGTCCAAGCACTGTTCTTTTAATTTTTTTTATCATTTAACTTTAACTTCAACAATCTCCAGAGTACCACATTTACTTTATGGGGTTACTTTTCTTAAAATATCCCTGTGTTCGATGCTTTCGCTTCGATGTTGTCAATATTTAGTTAATTTTTTACATATTGAAATTACGTATGTCTGATATCTAATTAGTAATATCTCAATAAAATATACATTATCTAAACCAGAAAAATAAAAATATATATATAATGGTAGCAAGAGTTTGAAAATGAGGAACAAGAGTATGACTGATGAAGAATGCTTTATTTTCGGTTCACACATTGTCGCAATTTACTGTACAATTCCTCAACATGAAAACTGAAAGATGAAGTAATAATTTCCTTTGACAATGATTTAAAGTACAATATAATAATGATAATTCGATGGGAAGAGAAAGGATTAAAATTTTCTATATGCTTTCATTTGTTTGCCTCAAATTTAGTGCAGTTGTAAAAGTCTACATATTAACAGCACGTCATGTTATGTTATTATATATATATAAACGTGAACGTGTCTATGTGTGTGTATGTGTCTGTGTACATTTTCCTACGCAATAACTCTGTCAATTTTAAGTCTACAGACTCGAAAATTGATGTACAGGGTACTGGGATTTGTAAAAATCGTTGTAATCTGTTTTGGGGCCAGAAATTTGGCTGTTAAGGGGTCAAAATTCAACGATTTGACCTTAGAGAACTCTACCAAACTCCTCCGCCAATTTTCGGTATAAACACTTGAAACTTTAGATATAGGTTCCTTGCGCATGGATCTAACTTAATAAATTAATTTGAGCCCAAAACAATAAATGTTAAGGGGGTCATAATAGAGGTCAAAGTTAAAAAAATTGACCGCTTTTTTTTTTTTTTTTGGTTCAACATACACCTCCAACACCCGGGCAACGCCAGGCTGAAATGCTAGTATATATATAAAAGTGAAATTTTCTGTGTGTGCATCTGTCTGTGTGTGGACATTTCCCTACCAAATTACTCTGTCAATTTTCAGTCTACAGACTCGAAATTTGACATAAGGGGTATTGAGATTTGAGAAAATCTTTTTAATCAGTTTTCGGCCAGAAATTTGGCTGTCAAGGGGTCAAAGTTCAACGATTTGACCTTTGAAACCTTTATCAAACTCGTCCGTAAATTTTGGGTCTAAACATTTGGAATTTTAGATGTAGGCTCCTTGGACATGGATCAATTTTTTAATTTGATTTGAGCCCAAAACAATAAATGTTAAGGGGTAAAAATTGGGGTCAAAGTTAAAAAAATTTAACCTCTCAGCCAATTTTTAGTCTAAACATTTGAAATTTTACATAAAGGGTATTCAGACATACAGCAAACTTTTAAATCAGTTTTTGGGCGAAAATTTGGCTGTCAAGAGGTCAAAGTTGAAAGAGCTGACCTTTGCAGACTCTACCAAACTCTTCCGCCAATTTTGGATCTAAACACTTGAAATTTTAGATGTAGGGTATCTGGACACGAGTCAAACGTTTTAATATATATATATATATATATATATATATATATATATATATATATATATATATATATATATATATATATATACACACACACACACACACACACACACACACAGTTATGAACAATACATAGCAAAGCTGTGCTGAACTGCTAGTATATATATAAGATGAATAAGAGGGATTTTGCGATTTCTTATGCACACATACATCGCGTCATCATAGCGAATGACATGTTTGAATTTCAAGGGAGAAAACTTTCCTATTAATGCAAGGGAAATAACTCTAGAAAGTTAACCTATGAGGTTTTAAAGCTACAGTATTTAATAAAAATTTAAGTAATGACTTTCTCTTGTGGAAATTATAGAATAAAAGACAAAAATACTCTACAAATTTAATAAATTTTATTTTATTATTTATTTACTGCGTGGGAAAATTTTCGGCGGTAATTTACAATAGGTTACAAAAATTTTGAAGAAAGCAAACAAAAATTATTCATGATGTTTGGTTTGGTTATTTTGTTTTATGGCATTTCAAATCTTTTTGAGTTATTTAATGCTAAATCCAATAATTTTAGAAAACATTTTTATGCTTCAACTCTGTAAAGTGGACTTAAGTAGTCTACTGAGTATGAGACTAGCCTTAATTTATAGCACCGCATGACAACTGGTGTTTCTATCTAGTTCCGACCCATCTCATCAGTCATCTCCATTCTGTACATGCTTCCCCCCACTTTATAACTGCAGCACCATATCACCCGCATCCACCTGACTAGAGCAGCCTTTGTTCATCTTCAAAAATGACTGTGGTCTTGCTAGAAGATAAGACATACCACGAAGCTGCGGATCTACAAAGCCATGATCAGAACAATTCTTCTCTATGGATGTGAGACCTGGTCACTACACAGAGAGGATCTTCTCCGGTCGGAGAGGTGAATGCACAGGATACAGCAGAGGCAGAAGAGATGAAAGACTTCATCTCTTCTGCCTCTGCTCTATCCTGTGCATTCACCTCTCCGACCGGATCACTAACTCGACCATATGTGCTAGATATAACGTCTTTGGCCTGGAAGAAACTCTGCTGAAAAGGAGACTCTGGTGGTTCGGTCATGTGCTGCGCCAGCCAGGGGATGAGTTTGTCCGTTAATTAGTGGCGTCCATTGCACCTACTGGTTGGAAGAAGCACCAAGGTGACCAACTTAAGATTTGGCTTGCAATAATAAAAGCAGATATGGAGATGATGTCCGGTTCTTGCATTTTTGGTGTGTCACTGGAACCGTGAATAGCTAGATCATGCCATTAACTCTTTTGTCAACTGACAGGAGTGGATGGCTTTGATGCAAGATGTAGTTAACACCATCGAGGCCGACTCAACCCATCTCAGGTGAATGTGGCTACAGGTACAGGGTAAGTACACGCCCTCTTTTGCCAGGGGTTGTACCAAAGAGCAGATCTTTTGTTAGGCCGTCTGTTCTGGCCACATGTCCCAAGAATTGCAATTTCCTATCATTGATGTTGTCCAGCAGTATTCGGCATGGTCCAATCTTCTCCTGAACTCTTTCGTTTGTACGTTTGTCCACTCAGCTTACATGAAGAATTCTTTGGTAACACCACAATTCAAAAGTGACAATTTTCCTCTTGTTGACTTTCTTCAAGACCCAGCATTCTGCTCCATATGTTGCTATTGAGAATACCAAAGCTTGCAGGAGTCATTTCTTTGTGCATTGTGAAATGGATCTGTCTTTGCCATTGCAATATGTCGTCTTACTTCTTTGGTGTCATCTACTTTGTTTATAAAAACTGCACCCAGGTAGTTGAAATCTTTTATTTTCAGCTCTAAGTCTGCTATAAAATGTCTAAACCAGATTTTCATGGTGATTGGCATCAAGGGATGCCAAATGGCTGCAAGAAAGCTTACAACTATTTGGACTATGGACTCACATTCCAATCCTCGAAAATAAAAGAGTACCTGATTAACATAGTCATTGCAGCTAGTTGGACGACTATCTACAAGCCAAGAGGAAAGGAAGTTTGACAAAAATTCCCAAGTTTGACAAGATGCAACTGGGGGTCAGAGGCTACATCGGTCAAAACGTTGTGAACATAACATTCAAGATACGAACAGTCATACAAATTATCCTCACCTCCCAAATTCCAAAACATGAAATGTGGATATATTTCAAATTACATAATCTGAGAGTGAAAGGATAACGAAATACTAAGGTCTTATATATAACACAAAAAGAAACTGGAATCTTAGGAAGATGTTCATGATGATAGGAGCAACCAGTCTGATGTAAAAGAATTTCAAAAACTACCTGCCAAATATACCCAGTGAACCTAGTGCAGGAGAGATACAAGCAATTGCAAGATGGTTGGAATCTTAAAAAGAAATCTCTTGATTGGAATGTATGAGATAGCAGGCGAATGTCTGGAATCAGGTAGGATTCCCCATCCCCAGCTAGAATAAAATGATAAGAAAATTAAAAATAAAGCAGAAAACCAGTTAAAAATAAAAACACTAAGTTTTATTAAAATTGCTAAAAGTGACGAAGTTGAAAATATTAGAAAGTTTGTGAAAGTAAGCTCGGATTTGTCAACAGTAAAGCGTGGAAAAAAAAATTGAAAAACCAAATTTGATGAGAACTGAAAAAAAAAAAAAATAAATAAATAAATAAATAAATGTAACCAAAAGCGTAACTGGAAAATAAATATTTTTAGGTGAGCTAATAACTAAAGTTACATTAAAAAGAAAAACTTGGAAATTGAAAATGTTTGCAATGAACAACTCAAATAATATTTCAGGCATAAACTAGATGAAGAAATTTCAATTTTTTTTATGGAAATCATTCTAGACAAGGCATGAAGACACTGGGTGTAATGAGCTACTACTTCAAGGTAAAAAAACAGCCAATAATATATGTGAGTTAGATATATCCCGACCCAAAAAACAGCAGTTCTTCCCCTTTTGTAAGAAACATAGCTCATGGAATTTGAGAACTAGACAAAATAAGGAAAGTGATTTATGATAAATAAGGGAAGCATTTATAGTTATATTCCAATTATAGTTCATGACTATAAATTGCTTTTGTTTTCCATATTTTCCATATTTTAAGTCCAATGTTAACAAATTTCTAATGAACCGCCCCCTTAATTAAACACTTCATCAAATCTCAACGTAATGTACTTGCAATAACCCTTATCCCTGAGTGGCTTCCGGGCCTTGATAAGTGGTGATCACTGTGTAAAAAAAAAAAAAAAAATATAGATTTGAATGGCGAAACAGAGGGACTGAAGAAAGAATTAATTGAAAGCTTTCCCTATTTTTTCTGGTAGACTATTAAGATGAAAAAAAAAAAATTGATTAAAAACCAAATATTCAATCAGATTTTAAAAAGAAAGGAAATGTTGCTTTTCCGTTATTACATGTAATAAGGAATTAAATAGATTCAGAAAAAGGGGCGGATACTGAATACATACATGGAAGATTTATTTTTCCCCTCTAATTTTCATTGTTTCTCATCTTCTCCAGATGGCCTTGGAAAATGGATCACCATACAACCACCTGTCACCAAGCATCGTTTTGTGCTTACTCTTTTAACTTAATCATTTCATTTCAATAAATTAATATGCGATCAGTTTGATAAATCATGCTTCAGTATTTCTCAGTCACCTCTGACCTTCTAATAATATTAAATATCTTAATGCCAAACTATGACAAGGTCAGCAATGATGGATTCGTGTCTCAAATTGACATAATCACAAGGTTGGTCTGGTAATAATACTAATTATGATTAATATTAATTTATTTCAATCAATCAATCAGTTTACTGCAATCGTCTATTTCTCGTAATATTCATCATCCTCATTATCGTCATCATATTCAGTTTAACGTCCGTTTTACATACTGACACGTGTTGGACGGCTTTTCAAAACTGATTTCCAAACTAACCTATCTCTAAGCGGCCTTTATTTATTGCTCCTTTTATCAAACGCATTCTTATCACCTCCTCCTACGTTTTTCTTGGTCTTCTCCTACCAACATTCCCAGCTACTTCAACTGTTGTGCTACTAAGTGAACCATTCTTATTCATGAGTATGACATTGTACTACATCTGTTACTGAGGGGTCAATTTGGACATTTTGAGGATGACATCATCGCCCCTTAGTTGCCATTGTTCCCAGGTTCACTTGGCTGGTATGATAGCGACTGTCAGGCTTCCATCTAGGGGTTAAATAGAAATTTTCCTCTGAATGACATGGAGCCACATCCAATAGTGTGGGCTCAATGTGGGAAGTGTAGAGCCATCCTTTATCTGCCAGTATTTCTCTGTATATAAATATACATATAAAAATATATAAAGATACATATAAAAATATATAAATATACATATACAAATCTTATATGTAAAAGGCACTATGTCTGTCTGTCTGTCTCCATATTTTCAAACTATCTCTTCCGAAACTAAGAATCGCAGAGCGACGCTAGGGACCTCAAGTTATTGGATTTTTTATGGACCATTCTTTTATGGGTCTTTAGCCGGTTAAAATAATTTTTAAGGGGTCAAAAAATGAATCAAAATTGAAAAAAATCATTATACATTTTGTACATTCATCTTAGTTTATTTTTTTAATTTTTAATCAGTTTATATGTATGTCACGTTGATACAGTGGTAACGTCACCAGCTTTGAATGCTACAGTTTTGTTTTCAGTTTCGATTCTAACTGATGGCACCTAAATATTTGTTTTTTTTACTTTTGAAATCATGACTATAATAATATATACGAAATCTGGGCAAATTAAAATATCATATTTAAACATATTTTACGACCGGGCAAAGCCGCATCCCCCGCTATTATAGATATAAATAGGCCCTTGTTTGAGAAAAATGTAGAATGGCCAATGGAAGAAGTAATAACAGGAAATCTGATTGGTTAGTTCGCTAGAGTAAACACAGTTCTTTTCTCTTCATTCTTGTCCCTTTAATTCATCAATTAGCCCAAAAGTAATAAGAAGGCTGATATATTAATATAGATGAGGAAAGTTATCATACAAGGCGCCTTCAATAAGTTTCCAGACTTTTTTCATATGGGCACTTTTATTGATAGTATACATATGAAACTCTAATCCCCTTAGAAGTAATCTCCTCTGACTGCAATGCACTTATTGTACCGTTCCAACAACTTCTGGAAGGTCCCATAGAAATCCTCTTGTGTGAAAATGTCAATGACCGGCATCACAGCCTCTTTCATTTTTCTCAATTGTTTCATAACGGCAGCCTCTTGAGCTTAGGGAATAACCAAAAGTCACAGGGATCAAGGTCTGGACTATAGGGAGGGCGAGGAACTGCCTTGATGCCCATCTTGGTCAAATAGTCTGTGACAAGTATGGAGTGATTTATCCATGAAATTCTTTATTTGGCCAATCAACTAGTGTTCTGACTTTTTTTATTCTACCACACCTCTCATCATCCCTCAAATACTCTCTGCCTTATTTGAATCTCTTATGCCACTCAAAAACTGATGCTTAATTCATGCAAGATGGTCCAAACGCAGTCTGAAGCATTCCATACGTTTCTGTGGTATTTTTTTCCAAGTTTAAAATAGAATTTTATTGCATATCATTCTTCTAAAGTGTCCTCACGTCCAGATTGAATTTAAAAAAATTCACCAGGTGTGACAATCAGGCTTTGGTAGCATGTATTCCATTTCCTGCTGTAGCTATTCATTTAAATCTGAAATCACAAACATTGATCAGCCATCTCATAAGATGTAAAGCAATAACATACTGAATTTTCAAGTCTACGACTATTTTAAATGCTTGTACAAAAAAAGTTTGGAAACTTATCAAAGGCACCACATATATTAAAATTGCAGATCATCAAATTATGTTGTTTAAAGTCATTAAATCTATATATCTATAAAAGTGAAAATGCATGTGTGTGTGTGTGTGTGTGTGTGTGTGTGCACGCGCATTTCTATACCAAATAGATGTCAGTTTTTGGTCTCAAGACTCAAGATTTGACATATGGAGTATTGAGATTTGGGAAAATCGTTTTAATCAGTTTTCGGCCAG
This sequence comes from Euprymna scolopes, assembly GCF_053919585.1. Lineage (NCBI taxonomy): Eukaryota > Metazoa > Mollusca > Cephalopoda > Sepiida > Sepiolidae > Euprymna > Euprymna scolopes. Next base: position 38,842,459 of record NC_136503.1, read on the forward strand.
AAATTTTGCTGTCAAGGGGTCAAAGTTCTACTAAATTCCTCCGCCAATTTTGGATCTAAACACTTGAAATTTTAAATTTAGGTTACTTGGACATGGATCAAACTTTTTAATTTGATTTGAGCCCCCCAAAAATAAATGTTAAGGGGGTCAAAATTGGGGTCAAAGTTAAAAAAAAAATTGACCTCTGGGGTCTCAACCAAATTACTCAGTTAATTTCTGGTCTAAACATTTGAAATTTTACATAAAGGGTATTCAGAGATAGGGCAAGCTTTTTAATCGGTTTGGATCGAAAATTTGAGCTGCCAAGAGATCAAAGTTCAAAAGATTTGACCTTTGCAGTGTCTAGCAAACTACTCAGCCAATTTTGGGTCTAAACATTTTAAATTTATACATAACGGGTATTCAGACATGCGGCAAGCATTTTAATCAATTTTGGGGTGAAAATTTGGCTGCCAAAAGGTCAAAGTTGAAAGAGTTGACCTTTGCAGATTCTACCAAATTCCTCTGCTAATTTTGGGTCTAAAGACTTGAAACTTTAGACGTAGGTAACTTGGACATGAGTAAAACTTTGTATTTTGATTTGAGACCAAAATAATGGATGTTAAATGGGTCAAAATTGGGGTCAAAGTTTTTAAAAATTGACCTCTGCAGTCTCTATGAAATTACTCAGACAAATTTTGGTCTAAACATTTGAAATCTTACATAAAGTGTATTCACACGTAGGGCAAGTTATGAGCAGACATAGGGCCCGAGCAAAGCCAGGCTGAACTGCTAGTATCTATTAAAAAGAAATTAAGCAGGTACTTAGAATTAATTAAGCATCTATTTTAAAATTAATTAAACAGGTATTTAGAAAATCAAAGTTAATTAAACAGGTACTTTGAAAATACTAATATAAATATTAGAAAGTAATGATAAAGGTATTAAAAAAGTTAATTAAAAAAATATTTAAAAATGGTAATTAGGTAAGTATGTAAAAAATGTAATAAAACAGGAAGAACTTAATTTAAACAGGTATTTAAAAAGATTAATAAAGTATTTAAATAGTCAATTATAGTCAGCTAACATACTTCCTAACTTCCGGTGTGTCTGCTGCAGGAAGCGGTGACAAGGCAAATCAGTTTCCTCACTTTTATTGTAATTCAGTATTTCTATTGTGAAGCGAGTTATTGTAATAAAATATAGTGAAAGGACATTCTTGAAAAATACACACAAAAAGAATTGACAAAATTATAAAAAAGATAAAAATAACACAATTAGCCTTAATTTGCACTTTTAACAACAAAATTTTTAAAAAAAGTTTTTATTTTATTTGAAATTTTATAAGAAATATATATTCATGAAATTATAAAAATAAAATCTTTTTTTATTTAATTTAAAAAATAAAAGTTTTTTTTTTATTAGAAGTTGTATAATAAATATATGTTTATGAAAGTATAAAAATAAAATTACTGAAATCTGGATAACAAAATTTCAAGCATAATAAAACAAAAAATCGTATCCAATACATAATATTCACAGAATAGTTTTAAAAGATTTTCAAAAAAATGTTTTCAATAAATAAAAAAAAAAGAGCTCAAAAAGTGTTTTCAATAATTCTTAAAATAATAAAACTAATTTCAATAATTATTAATTAAAATAAGATCGAAAAATCTTTTCACTGATTATTAAATAAAAAAGAACGATCGGAAAATCGTCATAAAAAAAAGAGCATATGCACAGGGAAGATATAGGTGTGAGAGAAAAAAAAGCGAAGGAACTGATTTGCTTTGTCACCACATCCGGTAGCTCTACTTCGGAAATTAGGAAGTACGTTAGCTGACTAACCAAACAGTCAATTAAACATTAATAAAAAAATAATATAACCAGGTATATAAAATATATAACAAAACAGATATTTAAATAATTAATTACACAGGTATTAAAGCAAAATCGGAGGGTAATTAAAAGTAATAAACAAGAATACAGAATCATACAAAGATTACAAACAAACTTTTTACGTTAGAGGGTAGAAGAACTTTATTTAAATAGTATACTTAACATGTACAATTTGTACATACTAAAATATGACCATCTTGCTACCTATATCAAATCGACTATACTAGATCCCCGACAGCTCACATTTTACTTTCAGTATCCTTGTACTGTAAATCTCTTAAATCTTATATCACTACTAAGACATTTTCTGAATATATACAAAATTTTTCCCCGATCAGCTCAACATCCAGTGATCGTACATCTAATCTGATATAACTCCTTATATCACTTTGAATCTTACCTTAAACTTTCATTCTCTCCTTACACTAAGATAAACACATTATAATACTCTATTCAACTACTTAAAAAAAAAAAAATTAGACAGACGCAGTTACAATATCAGACTCCCTTGAGATGCTTTGTACCTGGCCTAAATTATGGATTAGAGCAATAAACCATGACACTATGTACCTATGATTTCTCTCAAAACCGTAAAAATACCGCTGCTAGTATCCTACATATATCCAATTATATCCTATAGATACTCTACCTCCAAGACGACTGCCTTTGTGTGTTTTGCATGCCAAACCTTTTTTTTCTCTCCCAAAAACCTCTACCCAAAATTCTATATCCTAACGTGTAATTATAACTACGGCAGTTGATTAACACACATGTCGAACTTCTAAAGTTTGAATTCGTTTCACAACTACGGCAGTTGATTAACACACACGTCGAACTTCTAATCACACTGATGCAGTTGATACACACTGTTTTCGATCTTCTGAACATACTCCTTTTATTGTCTAAGCGTTCGTCATCAGCCAATCGACGGCCAGAAAAACAGTCACGTGAAGCCTGACGTCATCGCTCAATAATCTTACAAAAACCACAGCCGCCATTTTTAATTTCTGCCCTCCCTGTGATCCTCCCAGCAGGTAAGACAACACGCGCAGACACATGGTCGCTTTCTTCCTTCATTCTGTTCGACTTTACAGTTATTTAAACCCTCTCTCCTGATCATTAACAACTGCTCTATTTCTCAAGCTGCCATTAAATCTAATCCATTGCACGCAACTTAGAGGGTTTTTTAACTCTCAACCTTAAACCTTAGCAGACTGACTTTTCATAATCGTTACATATTAACATCTAAAGATTTCTACTTAGGCATGCTTAAGAGTATATTCTTATCCCATAGCTAAGCTTTAAAGTAGATACTTACTAGCCGTAGTCTTATACATAGATTTAAAAGTAACCTATAATAAATAGCAACCCTCTCTCTTTCTCTTTGATAGATAGTATTGCAATAATTAATACATAAAAACTAAGCTGATAGTCATTGTTATACAAAATACAAACTTCCGGATTTTGAAAGAAAGGCGAAGATATCTTCCTTCTTTAGAAGTCTGAAAAACATACTTAATATCTAAAATTCCATATATTCGTATCTACTGAAAACATACCATTTACCCATTCATACTAAATTATACTTACAGAATATGCCATAACTTATATATTTTCCAGTTATACCTATACTGAACTTCTAAGGTTACAATCAGGATTCGGTTCTGGGGTGCAGGAAGGAGTGAGTCACTCGCTCGACAACAGCACGTTTCTGCCCTCTTCTTTTCCAATCGACCACATCTGGCATCTCGCCATCAATGTCACACTGCACAATCTGAACGTCAGCAACACAAAATACTTTTCAAGAGAGTGGTAGCCTTCAAAATACTGACCCTCCTGCTGATGAAGACCCGGACAGTGATACTGCGATGCTCAGCTTTAGGTTCGCCGACCTTCGTGTCACGGAAGACAGCGCAGACGATGATGAAGCCCCGAATCCCCCTCTCCGAAGAAGCACTCGAAGAAAAAGGCCACCGCCTCCCTGCTCTTTCTGTGATAATGATATCAGGGGGGAGTGTGTAATAAATTGCGAACAGACGGGCTTACCTGACAAACGCTTGAGGTGTGCACTCTGCAAAGCGGGCACGTCCAAAGAAAAATGGCAAGATGGCGGCGGCCGGTTAATATTGCCAAGTAATCACGCAAAATCTCGTGTTCTCTCGCACACACGAGAGTTCAGCTTAGCATAAAAACGGGTCACGGTGAGCAAGAAGGGAGAAGGAAAAACGTAGTCAAGACAAAGACGACGCTTCTGACGACTGAGAAGAAAAAAGAAGAAAAAGAGCAAGAGGAAGAAGAGAACGATACATGAGAAGACGAGGTGCGTGCGGTTTTGAGTAAATCGAAACAGACAGAAAAAAAAAAACTCTGATTACATCAGCAACACAAAATACTTTTCAAGAGATGTTCACGACTCTTTTCTTTTTGTGTCTTCCAGGCAATTTTTCCCAGCTATCCTCCTATCAAAAGAAAAAAAATTGGAAGAGACAAGAAAAAAAAAATAAATAGCTTCTCCCATCATGCTCTGCCTTCCCAAGATACCCTTTGGGCGTATAAATGAGCTAGCCATCCTTTCCTTCTTCTTTCCCAAAGAGCAATGCAGATATGCCTGGTATGTCGTATATTACTGTAGAGTTGAATGTAATAATCAAATAGGAAAGCACCCCCGTGTGTGTGTGTCGTGCGGTCATACAACTTACCTTCGGATGAGATCTGAGAGAAAGAGAAATTAAAGATAGCAGCCATGGATTTATAAGGTGTAGTCTCATGGAATCTCATCTTCCACTGCACACGTATGCAAATGGAATGGGGTCAGTGTTCTGATAAAATGTCTGTTGGCAGAGGCAATTGGCAGAGACGTGCTGGAAGTTGAGAGAGAAAGTTGTCAGTGACGAATTCTAGCTGGACTTTTGCGTATTGTATTTGGTTTATTTTGTTTTGCTGTTTACCAGCCCATTTAATATCAAGCTATTCGTTCGACCTTAAATTAATACCGGAATTCGACGACTCAACCCTGGTACTTGACTAGGTGGAGAAGGTGGAACTACATTGCCTGTTGTCTAGTGTGAAGAACATTAAACATGTGGTTCCTCTACATCTGTCCGAAGGGCTTTCACAGTATATCAACAGCTTAGTCCTGAGGAAAAACAGGATTATGAAAGGATTAAGGCGGCATTATACAAGGCGTTCGCTATCGGCCTCGCCACTGCTTCGGATCAATTTGAGGGAAGAACCTTGCATCCCGGTGAAACTGTCAACGTTTATTTGGCCGAGCTTACGAAATTGATGGTGTTGTTTGGTGGGCTACCTGAGCGGGCCTTGGCATGCAAATTTTTGGCAAGGCTCTCAACCGGAGCAAAGCAACTCCTGCTGGCTAGCTCAAACATAGCTTCATTGTCCCTTAACGACCAGGTAGACCGGGCCAGGACCGTGGTGAAGAATACTTATGAGATGGGAGAACCGGTAGTCGCTGCTGCACAGCGCACATTAAATGAGGATAGACTATCCCAGGGGCGCGTCCTGCACGGTGAAATCATGTGTTATAGGTGCAATGACCAGGGCCACATTGCGAGGAACTGCCGGTGGCGACTGACAGCTATTCGCTGTTACCGATGTAATAAGACTGGTCATATGGCCCGGGATTGTTCAGGAAACGGGGTTGGGGACAAGGTGCCAGCTTCGACCTCTTCTCCAAACAGAAATTAGATGAGGCATTTCCGACCATTCAGATCTACGTCAATGAGACATTGTGCTCAGCACTCCTTGACTCTGGATGCTCTTGCACTGTAATGAGTGCGGGTCTCTGCTGCACTTGGAAGAAGAAGACTACTAGATTAACCACCCTCAGTGGAGTGATGCGGACATGTTGCGGGGTGAGCACTGTGAACATTTACACTAAAACTGGCAATTCAGCTAACATCGAAGTGCTGGTAGTACTTGAGAAACCACTGAGCTTTGACCTGCTCCTTGGCTATGATGCCATCAGAGTCCTAGGTGGTGCTCACATAATGCAGGCAGGGGCGATACAGTTTCAGGAGAAGGTTCCAGTGTGTGTTGCTTTGAAGATTGATCAGCCAGACTTTATTGTCGAGTTTGACCAGCAGCAGAAGGCTTAGACAGCCGCATGGAAGTGGTCGGAAAACCAGGAACCAACCAAACTGCAAAATGAGGTAGCAGAGTACCATGTGCTTGACCAAATGAGGCCTGCATATAAAGAGGAACTTCGTGATTGGATCAAGGATGGCTGGTTGATTCCCTACCCCTATGAGAAACTTGGACCTCCCAAAGGCCTGATTCCGCTGATGGCGGTCACTCAGCACAACAAAACAAAGGTGAGGCCAGTGATGGACTATTGCGAACTGAACGCGCATGTTGATGCGTTCATAGCAGATGCTGACGTTTGTGCCAGCAAGTTATGAGAGTGGCGCCAGCAGTGTTCTAATGTGTCCCTGCTGGATCTAAGAAAAGCATACCTGCAGGTCCGAATCAGTGAAACAATGTGGCTATTTCAGACGGTAGCATTTGCTGGCAGGAGGTACTGCCTTACCAGACTAGGCTTTGGACTGAACGTGGCACCCCAAATAATGAAGACCCTTATTAACACTGTGTTGTCACAAGAAGAGACAATAAAAGATTGGACATCGGCGTACTTTGATGACATATATGTGAATGAAGACATTGTGTCATCATCACGTGTGAGGCCAAACTGGCTGAGTTTGGTTTGACGTGCAAAGATCCAAAACGTTTGGTGAATGGCATTCATGTCTTGGGCCTGAACGTTCGACAGGAGTGAGGGACTTTGAAATGGAGGTGCGGAACTGTAGTTTCTGAAGTGCCCAATGTCTTCATGAGGCGAGCAGTATTCTCCCTGTGTGGAAAACTTGTGAGGCACCTACCAGTTTGTGGATGTACTTGTGTGGCAACAGGCATCATAAAAAGGAGGGCAAGTACAGTCACCAAAGGTTAGGATGATGAAACAGCCAACGATCTGTTGGTTTGCATGGTGAAGGAGACCATCGCAAGGGTAAAGCAGGATGACCCCGCCAAAGGAGGCTGGAGCATGCAGAAAGACAAACTGAATGTGTGGGTGGATGAAAGCTCTCTGGCAATTGGTGTGTTGTTGGAGAAGAATGGTGCTGCAATTGAGGATGCTTGCTGGTTGTGATCGGCGAGTGACGCTGCTCATATCAACTTGGCAGAGCTCGATGTGGTGATAAAAGGTATCAATCTGGCACACCAGTGGAAAGTCAGGAAATTACGCATACACACAGATTCATTATGCGTGTACCACTGGATATCAGACACACTGACAGGCAAGCTTACGGTGCACACTAAGGCAGCCAGCAAGATGCTGATCAGGCGGAGATTGGAGACCGTAAAAAAGCTGGTAACAGAGTACAACCTGTCTGTGGATGCGGTGCTGGTCACTTCAAATTACAACCTTACTGATAGGCTCACTCGTGTGCCACAGAGATGGTATGACACCATGAAGAAGAAAGCCGAGCCAGTACCATTATATGCCACCTCTATTGAGGTGGTGGATGAAATCAGGAAGATACACCACCTCAGTGGACACCCCGGAGTGAGACAGACATGTTATTTTGTGCAGTTGTCCAATCCGTCGGTGTCCAAAAGTGCAGTGAAAGCGGTAGTCAAGGATTGCCAAACATGCCAGTCAATCGACCACGCCCCAGCCAGATGGCGGAAAGGTAAGCTGGGAGTAAGCGCGACTTGGAGCCAATTGGGTATGGACATAACCCACTATGGCAGCCAGCACTTCCTCACCCTGATCGATTGTGGACCGACAAGATTTGCAATTTGGCGCCATTAATAAGACAGGATTCCTCCAGTGTAATCCGTGAATTGGAGTCCATATTTTATGAAAGGGAGCCGCCTGAAAAGATCCTCACAGACAATGACACGGCCTTCTGCAGTGGGGAGTTCAGACATTTCGCAGAGGAGTGGGGGATCTAACTCAGACACAGATGTGCATATGTACCAAGTGGTAACGGCATAGCAGAGCGGTGCCATCAAAGTGTGAAGAAGATCGCAGCAAGAAAACAATGTATGATCACAGAGGCAGTCTATAGATATAATGCAACTCCAAAGGATGGCATGACTGCTGCAAGCACACTGACTAGTGCGCATCAAGGACATTGACGCCCGTCTGCCTGATCAGCAGGAAACCCGAGGGCCGTATGAGTTAGGGGACACTGTTTGGGTGAACCCTCCCAATAATCGATGCACCAGCAGCTTTTAAAGAGGGTGAATCATTGGCATCGTCAGTGAGCAAGCCGTGCTAGTCAATGGTACTCCATGCCATGTGAAGGATATCCGGCCTGCCCTGAATACGAACCAGTTGTCGAGTAGCAGTGATGGTGAATCGTCTAACGATGATCTGTGGATCCATCCTATTCCCCACGATGGTACAACTGTGAACCCTAATGCTGATGCCGATAGTCCCAGCACCCCTTCTGAGAGCTCTAATGAAGATGAAGAAGTCCAGCCTGATGGTATGACTGTACGCCCTAACGCTGATGCTAATGATTCCGACATCTTCTGAGAGCTCTAATGAAGATGAAGTAGTCCAGCCAATCCCCCTTTGTAGGAGTGCCTGCAACAAACAACCACATCCACCAAATATGTGGTCTGGAGACCAGGGGAAGTGTAGAATTAAATGTGTGTGTGTATGTGTCATGCGGTCATACAACTTACTTTCGGATGGGATCTGAGAGAAAGAGAAATTAAAGATAGCAGCCAAAGATTTATAAGGTGTAGTCTCGTGGAATCTCACGAGATCTCATCTTCCACTTCACATGTATGCAAATGGAATGGGGTCAATTTTCTGATAAAATGTCTGTTGGCAGAGGCAGTTGGCAGAGACGTGCTGGAAGTTGAAAGAGAAAGTTGTCAGTGACAAATTCTAGCTGGACTTTTGCGTATTATATTTGGTTTATTTTGTTTTGCTGTTTACCAGCTCATTTAATTACTTTTTTTTTTTTTGGTTTTGTTTCTAACCATAACCTAGCCTTAAATAGTACTTTTTTTTTTTTCCTTTCGCATATACGCCACAGAACTGTACTCCAAATCAAATGTTACTACTAGTATCTATATTGAGCATACATCTTATCTTTCTGTTATCTTAAACACTCAGTTTGGACACCAAATTTTAATTCCTAATATCAAGTTAATCATACTTTAACATGTTATCCTAAACTAACATATAAACTATATCCAAACGATACATTAACCCCCCCTCTTTCTCTCAAACCAATCCTGTTGCAAATTTAGTTGCTTCCACTGCATGAATTCCTACTTATCCCCTCTTCCATTAACAATGAAAATGAAAAGCATAGCAATGTCCTTTTTAATCACTTTGAGGAGTGTAACTTTTCAGTAGATATATAACCTACTAAATAATCGATTAACATTAACTACCCATGCGGGGGTCGCAGAAATACCTGGTTTAGGACCCACGCATGGGGCGAACCCTCTCGGTGTTGATGGATCCATAAATCTTCTGAGGTCATCCGTCTAGGAGAAGGAAAACTCTGAAGCTAAACCTAGGGGAGGGAGGCCTCTTTAATCCCGAACAATAACCTTCCTAGAGCTGGTCACTCAAACAAATTACCGGTTGACAAACCTAAACTGCTTAAGGAAGAGATAGGCTATGTCTATCATCTGGCTTTCATACTCCTTTTCCTATTAGCCAGGCATAGAGGTGCTATCACAGGGACTTGACAGAATCACCCAGTGGTCGACCTTGTTTCCTGACTAGGGCAATGAACACCGTTTTCCCCACTCCCGCCACATCCCATCTCCCTAAACTTGACACTGTCGGGGTGCTTCAGTACCATATATGCCAGCCCAGTTGGACTGGGCTGACTTTTGTCTGATGGGTTGAGGGTACCAGATTGACAGTTCCTGATTGCTGTTTCCGACTGATAGTACACGAGCCCTAACTCTTTGGTAGCGCTTAGAGCGTCTGCTCCATCATAATATTGAGATGCTTGTAGTGCCATGTCATGCATGGAAAGGGATTCTGCACTCATCCTGTAGGTGAGGAGACAGGTGATTGTCTACTTGTATTGCATGTCTGATATTCTGCACAACCACTTGTCCACCACCCCTTACTCTTACTAATTAAAACTTTAAAATTAATTAAAATGAAAATGACAGTTCAATCAAAAATTACATTTAAACCAGGACTAAACTCCAAGAAAACCAACCTGCCTCCTCCCTAAAGATTTGCATTTACAAATATCCGCGGGCTTCGAACTAACTTAGATGATGTTGAATCATTTCTTCTAGTAAACACCCTGGATATCTTAGCATTAAGTGAAACTAACCTACACTCCTCCATTCCCTCTAACCATTTTAATATGCCTGATTATCCACCACTCTGCCATAAGGACTCAGACAGACATATGCATTGGCTTGGAGTCTATATTCGTAACACTTTTCCCTGACTAGAGAAACAAAACTAAAATCAGATGACCAAGCCTTTATGTGCTTCAGACTAAAGATGCAACATAATATTAGCTACTTGTATTTTCTCTACCGCTCCTCCTCAACCCAGGACTGTACTCTAATAAAGAAAGTCTCTGACAGCATAGAAATAGTACTCTCCTTCGATACTAGCGCACAAGTACATGTATTTGGTAACTTCAATGTCCACCACAGTAACTGGCTTGGACTCTACTTACAGAGACGTAGTTGGTAGCACAACGCCCAGCTTCTCTATATCTCATTCCCTATCACAGACGGTTACATTTCTGACACGTTTCCCAGACCAGCAAGATCGACATGCCTCACTTCTAGATCTATTTCTGACCACAGTTCCCGATGATTGTATAACAAATGCCCACAGCCCACTCAGAATGCTGTGATAATTGTAGAAATTGCCCTTAATTCTCGACCCAAAACCAAAGACCCACTGCTCAAAATAACAAGGTATTACAAAAAGGCTGACTGGGAAGCCATGAGGGATCTCATCAGAGATGCCCCATGGGGAAATATCTTTTCTCTTCCAGTGGAACACTGTGCAAATGAGACCACTGAATGATTCAAAACTGCAATTGAAGCACATGTTCTCACAGGGAAATTCTATAGAAAACCCCACTCTCCCCAATGGTTTACTTCTACTTGTGCAGCTGCCATTGATGAAAGGCAGCATGCGTACCACAGATTCAACCAATATAAGTCCAGTTCAAACAGACAGAAGTATATAGAAACTAGAAGTAATTGTAAGAGAGAAATAGCGACAGCTAAGACAGAATACACAAACCACCAGAAAACGCATCGAAACATAGAAATTAGAAACCCGTGATTTTTGGAAAATCTAAAACAGTGTAGTAAATATGGGCAGTCAATGATTCCCCCCACTATCAAACAATCATGAGGTTGTTTGCACGGCAACCAAGAAGGCTAACCTGCTTGCCAGTCAGTTTGCCTCAAACTCCACATTGGACCTGGCACACTACTCCCTCCCTGACTTTCCTTTGTAGACAGTCACCACACTAGATGATTTGAAAATCACCTCTTCTCATGTAGATGGTATCATAAAAACCTAGATACCTCAAAAGCATGTGGACCTGATCTCATCCCGGCTGTGCTATGAAAAAAATGCTCCGCTGAAGTTGCTCCAGTTCTCTCCAAACTTTACAACAAATGTCTTAACGAATCTTGCTGTCCTGATTGCTGGAAAACCGCTTCTGTGGTACCAGTTTTCAAGAATTCTGGCAAAAGAACTGACCCATTAAATTATCACCCCATTAGCCTTCTCCCTCTTTTTGCTAAAATATTTCAGTCCTTAATTAATCAAGCTCTTGTCCATCACCTGCTACACTCTTGACTTACAATCAATATGGATTTAGGCAAGCCCGTTCCACAGCAGATATCCTAACTGTAATCTCTGAACATATATACCATTCACTGGACAAAACAGGGGAGGGTAGAGCGGTAACCCTTGGTATATCTAAGGCTTTTGACAGGGTATGGCACGATGGTCTTCTAAGGAAAATTAGATCATATGGCATCACTGGAAGAATACGTAATGTAATTAAATCCTTAAGTAAGAGAAAAATCCAGGTTGCCCTCGATGGTCGTACATCTAAACAATATGATATAAATGCGGGAGTACCTCAAGGGTCTATCCTTGGACCTTATTATTCTTGATATTCATAAATGACCTCCCTGATAAAACTGTTTCTAAGATGGATATATTTGCTGATGACACCACTCTCTATAACAGGTATGAGGGGGAAACAAATAAACACATATCTAAAGAAATCGCAGAAGCACTAGAGGATGACCTCCAATCTGTAGTGAATGGGTACAAAAATGGATGATCACATTCAATGCAAATAACACTAAGCTCATTTCATCCAATAACTACAATAAACCTTCTCTACCACCAATAGCAATGGCCAAGAACACATTACCTGAAAATACTTTCTTTAAACTCCCCAGCCTAACGTTTACAGGGAACATGAACTGGAATAGATAGATTGAGAGCATTGCCAAGGCTGCTGCAAAGAAAGTGGGCTCTCTCTACTGTGCTAGAAAACTACTTATGCCTGAAAGTATCCTGTACCTCTATAAGGCCACCATTCGCCCATGTATGGAGTAGTGTTGTCACATTTGAGCTGGTGCATCTGCTACTTGTCTCACTCCTGGACAGGGTTCAAAGAGAGTCGCCAACCTGATAGGTCCTGAACTGTCATCTAGGTTTCAGCTTCTGTCCCATCAACGAAATGTTGCATCCCTCTGCCTGTTCTACAAATACTTTAATGGTGAATGCTCTGACGAACTACAAAGACTTGTACCCCATTGATGTAAATACCCCTGACAAACAGCTAAATCCCACCCCTTCACAGTAGAGATCCCTAGGTGTAAGAAAGCTTTCTACTCCAATAGTTTCTTCCACAGAACTGCTAGACTTTGGAACTCCCTTCCAGGATTCTGCTTTCCCAACTGCACTGACATGCAGAAGTTCAAGTGTAATGTGAACAGACATCTTGCTACTCATATCCCTTCCTAATACCCCTGCAACTTATGTCCCCGATAGTAGTCCCCTACTTCAAAGTGGCACTGTGCCTTGTTTGGGGTGAAAATTGAATAAAACAAAACAAAACAAAACAAGCTGATTAAACAAGCATTAAAAAGAGTTATTGAAAAGGTATTTAAAAAAAAAAAATTCAAACAACTTTGCAATTAAGATATTTTTTTTTATTACAGCTTAGTCGAAAATCAAAATACATGAAAGAATGTACTGTGTCAGGAAAAACTTCTAGATGATTTTATTTAAACGTCATAAGTATTCTTAATTTTATTACATCTTGCATCCCAAGGGCTCTTCATGCCAATTTTGGTGCAATTATAACCAATACTTTTGGATCTTGTAAGTGTTTATAATTAGTATTAGCAGTAATTTTTAGTCAGTAGTAGTTTGAGGTCCCTATGAACCACTCAACATTCTTATGGTTCTTCATGCTAAATTTAATATAATTCTGTCCAATTCTTTGAGAAACACTTTGAGAAGTGTCTGTAATCAGACGTACTATTACAGATAATAATAGTATCAGTAGTAGCATAATGTTTCATATTCCAGAGGTCCTTTAATCTGCTCAGTAGTTCTGGAGCTTGTAAGTGTTGTTTTCAGTATTAAAACTTACAAAAAATGTAATGGCTTTGCATTTGACAACTAGTAACAAGCTTCTTGGATGTATTGAAGATATATTTGAGGAAAATTATTCCTATAATGATCATATAAGCAATCATAAACAGATTCCAGGGTGGTCCCAGACACAAGTAAGCAATGCCCTACATGGTAGTCAAATTTCCACCAATTTTTCTCGGGTAATTCATCCAGGTGGATTTTACAAAGATGGCTGCAATATAATATTTCATACGCAACGGGATCTTTAATTGCACACCACCTGTCTTTATCCAGAGCACAATAGAGGCAGTCAATCACACAGTTAATACGTTGATCACGGAAGCATCTTTTTGCCGTTGTTGTATAAAGGTGAGCTGAGAGAAGAAAGAACAGTAACAGTAACGGATGCTGGTAAGGTGTCATGGCCGACAAAGTGAATGGAAACAGACGATTTCGGCTGCAATACAAAAGAAACATTTTTCAGAAGTTCTGCATCAAAGAAAAAAAAAAAAAAATATTTTTTTTCATTGTTTTTATTAATGGATTCACATTTATGAAGTCTAGAGTGGTGTTGCGGAGTCGGTCGCCAGGAGACAATCGACCCAACAACAAGGTAGACACGGGCAAAAAGTAAACAGCAGAAATGCAAAGAAGAATGACAGATACAGGTTATTTGGTAAAAACCGAACCCTGTGTCTGTCATTCTTCTTTACCTTTCTGCTGTTTGCTTTTTACCCGTATCTACCTTGTTGTTGGGTCGATTGTCTCTGGGCGACTGGCCCCGCAACGAGTGGTGACTCCGACGTGATTCTAAGACACATGCAGAAAGGAACAGTAGGCAAGGAAGATGACGATAAAGCCCACATTATCCTTGGACGCAGGCTGAAGCTGTTCAAAGAAGATGACATTTCACCCAGACTTGACCAACCAACCATGGTCAAACAGTTCAACCAACTCAGCACAAAAACCAACACCGAGCTTTTGACTTCATACAAGATGTAAAAAATTAAGCTCTGCAAACATCGACAACACTCTTCAAGGCCTACCAACTTTCTCTGACGACTTAATTCATCAAACCCAAACCCTCATGGATTTTCGCCACATGCAAAAAATCCGGACAGCAATAACAACCAACATTGAACTCACATCAGTTTGAGTTAACTGCGACGTGCACATGGAAAAATTCAACAACTGGACCTTATGGAAAAAGTCACTAGTTCAAAAATGAGTTAGTTGCTCCACGCACATTGGTCGTTCATTGATTCAACCGATGCATGGGGACCCGATCAACACGAATGATGCACACTGACCCCAGTACAGACTCACTTGTACTAGGCACTGCAGACTTGCTTGCAAGCCCTCGTGCATCTGACTTCAACCATACTTCACTTAGACTCTGCAGACGTACTTGCAGACTGACGAACAATCGTGTAGATCCACTTGCACTCACCCATTATTCTTAACCAACCCTGCCGAGACACAACACAAGACATATCTATTAATTGATAATGATCAATTATCTAGGGAGAGGGCCTTGTCGCAATTTCAATATCACCGCCTCCATTTTTTTCTTTCTTTCTTCGCCCCCGCTGCTTCCCTTACCTTAACCAAAGGACACGATTGGCTAAACGCGAGCTAACGTATGAATATATCTGGGTTCAGTGAATTCATTCACCTACCCTTTATCTTTTCATCATCAACGTCGCTACACATATCGGAATTTAAATATATTAACAAAACGCCAACAAAACAGGCAATGGACATTTTTGCTGTTTACTTTTTGGCTGTGTCTACCTTGTTAGTTGTTGGGTCGATTCTCCCCGGACGACTGGCCCCACAACAGTGGCACTCAAGAATTGTTGTGGCTTAAATGTTGAAAGAAGAACGAGAAGTATATATATTATTCCTTAATCGGAATTCATTTTTGAGATGAGCATTATATATATTAATTTATTTTTATTTCAGACTATTATTCTCATCTTTATTAGTTGTTGTTTTCATCTTTATTGGTTGTTGTTTTTTTTTCACAACGTTTCGGCCAACTATTTCTCTGGCCTTCGTCAGGTGGTAACCGCGATGGATAGGAACTTCGAATCTCCTAACTGCATTCTCAGCAATCACTGCCATCCGTAGTTGTTGTCGAAGGCCAGAGGAATAGTTGGCTGAAACGTTGTGAAAAAAAACAAAAACAACAACAACCAATAAAGATGAGAATAATAGTCCGAAATAAAAATAAATTAATATATATAATGCTCATCTCAAAAATGAATTCTAATTAAGGAATAATATATATACCAATCGGTACGGACCCGACTATGGAAGATCAGATAATAAATAAACGTGGATTTATAAGATAAAAGAATCCTACTTTGATCGCCCTTCGGGGCCCATGACACAGTTGATAGAGACATTGAATCTCTACGGTTCCAGATGGACATTGTCTGAAGATAGCGGTTTCAATCCTACCCAAAGCGTGCCAGAGGTTTACTTGGCCAAAACGTGGTGAGACGACAACAACTACAGATGGCAGTGATTGCTGAGAATGCAGTTAGGAGATTCGAAGTCCCTATCCGTCGCGGTTACCACCTGACAAAGGCCAGAGGAATAGTTGGCCGAAACATCTTGAAAAAAAACCACAACTAATAAAAGATGAGAATAATAGTCCGAAATAAAAATAAATTAAGAACGAGAAGGTTTGGAAACAGTGAAATGAAATATATATTAACAAAAAATACAGAAATACATATTGGTTGAGTGGGACTCCGCTCAACTGGAAGGGCAAAGTAACGTTATGAACCACTCCCACTGAGTTTAAGGTCCAAACTGCTCGATAGCAGAAATTGGTTACCAGAACTGATGTCAGGAATAGTAATGGGTGCCGGTAAGGTGTCATGGCCTACAAAGCGAACGAAAACAGATGATTTCGGCTGCAATAGAAAAGAAACATTTATTTTTCAGAAATTTTACAAAGAAAAAAATTTATTTACGTTTATTCATTTTTTTATATTAAATAAACCACCGTTTATGAAGCCGGGGAGGGAGCGCACTCGAAGATTAAAGAGATTTTCAGTTGGATGATAAACGCCATCACAAGAAGATTGGAAAAATAGGTGGAATAGGCAAAAGATTACTAAAGTGGAATTGATTATCCAAGAGGACAGTTCAAATATTTGTTTACATTAGACTTGAAGACGACAATGTAATCTATTAGCAAGCAGCCTTATAGTATTTTATTCCACAAATGAGATATTCTAGGAATGAAACTTTGATCCAGTAAGTGAAAGTTCTTTTTTGTGGTCGTTTAGGCGAGTTCTTGTTGTGAATGTTTTACAAAAAATTGGAGCTCAGTCGAACACTTACTATAAGCATAAAGATGCAACAGAGAGAGGCTAGCAACATTTTGTGTGAAAATGGCTGTAATTAAGAAACAGTTCTGTGCGAGCCTTTCCTAGTCTCACACAAAAACATGTGTTCACATCTCAAGCCATATTTCTTGTCATATACATACGCGCGCACAAACATACACGCACATGTACACACAAGTAGATATATTAACGTTCGCGTACATACACTCACATTCACGTGTATACACACACACACGCTAGCGTACACACATGTACTCACATACGCGCACATGTACGCACACATGGACAAAGTCACTTCCCCTTTCAAAGGAAACCCACACATGCGCAAAAGACCACTGGAAACAATTATAAAAGCAAGAGCAATAAGCAGCATCTTCCTTTTCGGATCAGCTCTCGAGCTGAGAGGTTCGACGAACCAGCCGCCTCCCTTTCAGGAGGCGTGTGCCTCACGCCACTTGCTACTACGTGGGACAAGAGCTAACAGACTGTACGTACACCTTACACGTTTTCTATCTCCATGGCCTGAATTGACTTTTTCTTATTTTCTCTCTCTATACTACAATAGATTTTCCTTCTCACCAGCTACCAGCGAGAGACGCACACCAAACTGGATCGACTTTCTCTCTTTCTCTCTCTATGACAATAGACTTTCCTTCTCACCAGTAAACAGCGAGAGACGCACGCCAAACTAAACACGTGTAGTACCCTTTTCTTTCATTTGTTTCTTCACAAAATAAATTCCAGTTCGTTTAATTCAAGTAAACGCATTGTTCGTTCCTTCCTCAAAGCAATTCATTTTTCCTTTCTCAATTCAATTCATTTCTCCTTTCTCAATTCAATTCATTTCTCCTATTTTTCCTAACGACTGGGGGATATATGTATAATATATCCACCAGTCCACTACAGGTCTGTTCATTTGCATCTTTTGAAGTCAAAATTTGCGAAAACAGATTGCAATTCATAAAAACTTTATAGCAATCAAAAGATACCTCAAAGTAATAACATCGATGCTAGATGTTCATCCCACCTTTCGAAATTTTGGAGATTATAAATTGTAAACAAGCCAATATGATTTTTTTTTTTTCAATTACTAAAAATCTTAGCATTATCACATTTTAATGAAATTTTCAGCATTTACTTCTTTAATCTTTGTATATAAATTCGTATTTCTGTCCGTTTGTTCACAATTTGATTAATATAAACAAAAGGTCCATTACTTTTTTTTTATTGCCAAGCCCCTCCCCCATTTTTTATACAATACTTTATTAAAATATGTTATAAAGAATGAGGGAGGGGGTTCCTTTGAAAAATGTGGCATAAGGCCAAAAGGAATGCGGAGGGGGGAGAAGTGGGGGTCGGGGTCGGGAGATCATCCACTTTGTCTATTCCTTAAGCTAGTTTATCACTCACCATAATACCTCATTCATTATAGTTTATCACTCACCATAATACCTCATTCATTGTAGTTTATCACTCACCATAATGTTATATATATAGTTCATTATTATTATTATTGTTGTTTGTTATTATTATTGTTCGTTGTTAGGTCTTATTAAAAGTGATGCTTAGAGAGTCTTAGAGAGTTTGTTGTTGTAAGAGAGATTGTTCGTTTTATAAAGATATTCATATATATTAAAATGTTCACTTAGATGTGTTGATGGAAGCTCTTAGAGTGAGGAGATATAGAGTTCACATTGTAGATATGAGATGTATATGTCAAGACATTTTATAACACAGATATATAGACATATAATAACAATTTTCACTTTACCTTTTGGTAGAATTACAACACAAAGACGACGTTTATAAAAACACATGATGGGTTTATTTCTTCTCACGACCGGCCGTGGTTTTCTGAGTCAAGAATTCAAAGCTTCACATATTAAGTTTCAAAAGTGACCGTCTCGCTTCTAGACGTTCGAATGTCCATGTCTAGACTGTCGTCTGTCGTCCTCAGACTCCCTCTGAGTTTCTCCCCCAGTTTCTCTATATCTAGAACTTCCCATTTTCCATGACGTCATACACATGTTAAAACATGTGCCTTCTTTCACGTGTTCTGGACATGCGTGTCCAAAACGTTTTCCTTTGTTTACAAAAGGAATTTTAACCTATATTCCCAGTAACCTATTTTTTCCAATATGTTAAAAACATGTTTATTAAATTATCTTGTATAGTTGCATTCCTCAATTGAATTTTTCATAACAGAATTGACAACGCATTCTTTTCTTGAAACTATTTTATCTCTAAGCTAAACAATGGTTTGTTTTACATTCCATTTTCTAATTCTCTCTCGTAATCTATTTCTAAACCTAATTTACGAGGTTCGAATTTCGTCTATTCTATTTCATTTTAACTAAATCTCTATTTTTATACTTACATGAAAAGGGGGCAGCCCTTATCATGTAACAATAATACCTCATTCATTGTGGGCCTAAGCTAAAATTCCCTACATGCGTGAATGTTTTTCAAAATTTCATTTATAATAACATTTTTTATTTACAAAAACAGGAAAAAATTTTTTTCAAGCAAAGCAAAAGCAAAAAGAAATCAAAGCATTTATAAGCGAAAAAACAAAAAGTTGTACATGTAACTAAAAAAGAAAATGCTGAATGATGGGCGATGGGACATGTCTATGCCTTAAATACACGCCAAAATAAAGAAAAATAACAATAAGAAAAATAAATGAACATAACAAAATGCTATGTTGTGTTAGCTGTGGGCCCTCCCAGCCTACTCTGGTTGCTGAAGCACTCGTTGTTTTCCGGCAATTGCCGAAAACAAGCCAGACACTTCCTAAATAGGAGTGGGCAATTTATGGGCAAAAGAAAGGCGGGATGGGGTCCTTGGGGTATGCGGTGACCTCCAAAATAAGTACCAAGGGGATGGGTCAAGGAGTGAAAATAACTTTGATGAGAAAGGGCATTCTGGAGGTATTCTAACACCTAAAATAAACAGGGGATGTGACACATTCACACAATTAACTAAGGGATAGTTCTTTTAGTCTTTGCTGTGTCAGGACCTAAGGGCGGTATGTGCCATGCTCAGGCAGGGAACACATACTCAAATTTGTTTCGAATAAATACAACTAAGCTCGCGGTGTGAATTCACCTCCGTTTAAATATCGCGAGAGGCAACCTCCTTTTATCACATCTGATTTTGATTTTAAGCTGATACTTAAAATACGAAATCAGACTGTAATGAGAAGGCGGCGACCCCCCATGCCATATCTCTATGCGTGAAACTCACACTACTATGCCTAAGATCGCTAGGAACAACATTCGTTCCTCTCTGGGCCACAATGGATCCATGTTGTAGACCACGGACTTCAAGTCCAGGCACGTAACCTGATCAGGGATGATGTGAGCTGTTACCCCACTGACACGTCTATAATTCACGCAGTCTAGAGTTATTACAGAATGCATGTTCTACTGTTTCTACCTCATCCTCCAGACAACATGGGAAAAAGGGGTCGATAGTCCGACCAATCCTGAAGCGCATGCCATTGAGGCATAGTGCATTACAAACCAATCATCAGGTCAGAGAATATTCCGAATTATTTAGGTAACTCTGGCCTGGTGCCCAATTCAACTGTAGTCGCTCCCCTAGTTGGTCCGAAGCAGTCCCCACCAGCGATATAGTGCTTTCCTAGACTGAGCGAGGTCACTAAACTCCAGCAACACTTAAAGCGCTGCTTGGCATTCGTTATGGAACTGTGGTTGACCCCTCGGCCTCCGAAGGCATTCAGCCAGGTGATTGGGGATGAGGTCAACAAAAGCATCATCGACCACAGGGCTTCGTCAGAGTTCTACTCAGCATGTTTGTGGCTAGCTAAGTCCGGCATTCCTAAGCCCTCATCACGCAGTCTTTGAGTGCAGACCTGTCTTTGAACAATTCCAAAGGAGTGAGAAGAGGGAACGCATTAATGCATTTAACCAATCCACATACAGGAGTAGTACAGACAGTCGATAAAAAATTAGCAGAAAGATGCAAGTGGAGCACACCTCTGCCCTACCTTTAAGGGAAAGACCCCTATGACGCCAAATCCTTACAGACACTTTGACCTTTGACTGTACTTTCGACCAATTCTTGTCCAAATGGAGACCCGGTTCAAACCAAACGCCATGGATCCGAACCGGGCCATCGGTCCAATTAAATTGACCTGGAAGCGAAGGAGTGCCTCTCCAGGCAGCCAACTTTAGGCCATTGGAGTAACCTCTTCATACTGCCTGTGAGCCTTAATGATGGCTAGAGACGCAGCATGTAACATCATCGGCATACGTGGAAACCCTGGCGCGTGCACTGCCAGGCAGAGCAATTCCACGCAGGGCCAGTATCCTCAATTTGCATATGAGCTGCACAAAAAGTCCATTACTGTCCTCTTATTCCTACTTATAAGACGATTCTTGCAAAATATACGATTAAGAGGTAACCTCATTTGCATATTACATTAAGTAAAATCGATCTTACTCAATAACTGTGTGTTAGTTACTGTTTATAGCGAGAGAATTGTTTTAAGTGTTCTATTTAAGATATTTAAAGTTGATTTATCTGAGAATTAGAAAAATGATTAATTCTGTCCTAGCCAACTGAACCATTTCTTGCAAGGGGGGGGAGTCACTTTTCACAACGCCGTTTTTTGCAAGGCACATGTGCATTTATGTTTATAAACGTTATTTTTTTTTTCAGGGTCATGACGTCATAAGTTGTCATAGTACGGTTGGCAAAGGCGTTTGCTACTTACCTTTTTCTTTTCTTTCCCTCTTTTTCATTTTAGATTCAAGCCTGCTTACGCATCTAATTTTTTTTTTTTGGTTGCACAAGCACTTGCTATTTTTATTGAAAATTATTTTGATTTATTTTTGAGGGGAGGGGGGAGGGGAGGGGTCGAGGTTGTTACCTACTTCTTCCATTCTTTCCTGGGGGGGGGTGCTCAATATCCTTAGTATATCAGCTCTGTCCAAACCGAATTTCATGTCTACCCGGGTAACGTCGGGTATCCATGCTAGTACATATCTATAAATCTTAACGGACCCTTGCTCGCTTGTATCTTGTCTTCGACAATCGGGCAATTCCATCTTTTAAGAAACGGGATGACTGTTGAACTATATATATATATATTTCCCCAAAACCTCTGGCCTTGATGGAGGGGAGACTAAAACTTGCTGCTATGGTTTCAAATGATCTGAAATAACAGCAAGGGGAGACTCGATTCCAAATATTTCTCGTATGTTATATCTCCCCACTTTCGGAAATAGGGTACGATTATGAATATTTTCAGTATTAAATAATTGGACCAAGTAAAGAATAGATACCCCGTAGTAGACGACGACGCCTGGCGGTGCCAGGCGCACATTTCAACTAATACCGGTGATTCGACCTTGACATTGGCACAAGCACATGGCGTCGGTTGTTTTTAAACACGTCAAATAGCAAACATGCTCGAATATTCACCAGCAATTTTTTTTTTAAAATATATTTAGAAAACTTTTGAAGATTTAAAAGAAAAAGTATATATTTACAAAACATTTTTTTTTTTTAAGTAAGTAACAAAACGAACGTATTTAAATAAAAGATATTTTAATAAATGGGTGTCTCTTTCTGTTTCGGATTTTTGCGACCAAGATTGATTTTTATGTACCGTGTTTTGAGGGGGTGGGGTTCTGTGTGCGTTTTTAAGACAATTAAATATTTATTTAATTATTCTTTAAAATATTAACTTCAGCGACAATTAATATATTTTTCAAATAATATTTTGAAATATTAAATTTTTACGAATATTCGCGAGCAAGATTTTTTTTTTAAAATAAAAGATATTTAAATAAATGGGTGTCTTTCTGAGTGCGTTTTTTTAAATAAATATAAAAATTATAAAAAGATTTCTATCTTGTGATACTACATTTCATCTTTATAAAAATAAAAGTTATAAAAAGATATGTGAATAAAATAATATATTTTTTTTTATCTCGATTGTTTATACTTGTGATTTTATTATGCATAAAAAATTGCCTCGGCCTAAAAGGATTTCTCCTTCACTGACCACCGACATACATCGCACTGTAAATAAATATTGAATTGTATTAAAAACGTACAAAAAAAAAAATAAAAAAAAAAAAATGGCCAAAACCGTATAGAATGAACCTTTTTTTTATAAGTTTTATTCAAACAGTCTTTATTTGAACTTAATGGACTGTTGTTGTTTTTTTTTGTTTTTTTTATTTATCAACTGTTTTATTCTTTTTATCAAACAAAAATAGAACTTTTATAATGAAATAATCTATAAAGTCTATTTTTATGTCTGTAAAAGTTTGTTGAAAGTTCAAATAAAGTTTATAATTTAATTGAAAAAAAAAAACACCGTCTTTTTTTTTTTTTTAAATAAAACTAACTTTAATTTTAAAATTTCGAAACAGTCCATAATATATATGTCATTATAAAAGTTCTATTTTTGCTTGATAAAAAGAATAAAATAGTAATTAAAAAGTTCTGTAAATACGCACTCAGAAATACACACATTTATTGAAATATCTTTTATTTTTAAAAAAATCTTGCTCGCAAATATTCGTAAAAATTTAATATTTAAAAATATTATTTTGAAAATATATTAATTGTCGCCGAAGTTAATGTTTTAAAGAATAAATATTGAATTGTCTTAAAAACGCACACAGAACCCCCACCCCCACCCTCACAAAACACGGTACATAAAAATCAATCTTGGTCGCAAAAATCCGAAACAGAAAGAGACACCCGTTTATTTAAATATCTTTTATTTAAATACGTTCGTTTTGTTACTTATTTTAAAAAAATGTTTTGTAAATATATACTTTTTCTTTTAAATCTTCAAAGGTTTTGTAAATATATTTAAAAAAAAAAAATGCTGGTGAATATTCGAGCATGTTTGCTATTTGACGTGTTTAAAAACAACCGACGCCATGTGCTTGTGCCAATGTCAAGGTCGAATCACCGGTATTAGTTGAAATGTGCGCCTGGCACCGCCAGGCGGCGTCGTCTGCTACGGGGTATCTATTCTTTACTTGGTCCAAATAATTTTTATACACTGAAATTTACTTTATGTATGAAAACCAAAGAGGGGAGATATAACATGAGAAATATTTGGAATCGAGTCTCCACTCGTTGTTATTTCAGATCATTTGAAACCATAGCCACAAGTTTTAGTCTCCCCTCCATCAAGGCCAGAGGTTTTGGGAAAATATCAGATATTTTGTTATCCATATGCAAAACAAGGAAAACAAATGACTGCTTTACAGCTGACTACAATATTGTTGTCTTCAAGTCCAACGTAAACAAGTTCTTTATGAACCATCCTCCTAAATAATCCAATTTACAAAATTTCCACTTTCTATTACTACGCTATAATCTCATTGATTACTGTACACCCATTAACCCTTATCCTCGAGTGGCCTCCAGGCCTTGATAAGTGGTGACTCCTATGTCAAAACAAAGGATGCAGTATCTTTCCACCCTAAAAAGAATCCTCTAAAATTACTACCATTATGGGTTTTCGAGGATGCTGAAAACGAAAATAATGTTTAAAATTTTAGTAGTTTCCAAGATATGAAGAAATTATATCAAAACGTGGGGGATCACTTTTGTATATTCATTTAACGTAAAATGAGCATTCACTTTATGGCCATCTTTTGGGAGGGGAAGTCTGTTATTTTTTTAGGGCCGGTGTTTATTGTGACCTGGTAAACCAACACAACCTACCTTAAAAACTTGTTTCTTTAGGTTTTTGGATGTGCTGAAAATGAATATTGCATTTAATTTTTCCGCAAATAAGTATTTTTCCGGGTATTTAGCAAAAACTTGTGCGCTTGCATAAATTACGTTATTAAATACCTGGAAAAATACTTATTTGCAAAAAATTTAAATGTGATATTCGTTTTCAGCAATCCGAAAACCTATTGAAAACAAGTTTTTTAAGGTAGATTTTGTGGTCTAAGCAGGCCACGATCACCAAATCAACAACCCTTAAAATAAAGAAAACAAAAACAGACGCCCCTCCCAAAAAAGGTGGCTATAAAGTGGGTGTCAATTTTATGTTAAATAAATATAGAAAAGTGATCCCCCATTTTTTGAAAATATATTTGTATCTTGAAAACTACTCATTTCCTAGAATTTTCAGCACCCTCGAAAACCCATACACTGATAATTTTAAAGGTCTTTTTGAGGTGGAAAGATACTGCACCTTTACCGATGTTTGAATCAGTCATTTGTTTTCCTAGTTTTGCATATGAATTACAAAATATCTGATATTTCTCCAAAACCTTTGGCTTTGATGGAGGGGAGACTTGATTCCAAATATTTTTCATCATTAAGTAAATTTCAGTGTATAAAGATTATTTGATGCTGGAGATATTCATAATCGTACCCTATTTCAAAAAGAGGGGGAGATATAACACAAGAAATATTTTGAATAAAGTCTCCCCTTGTTATTTTAGATCATTTGAAACCATAGCAGCAAGTTTCAATCTCCTCTCCATTAAGGCCAGAGTTTTTGGGTATATATATATATTTTACAATAGAAAAATGCGAACATGAAAAGTAATATAGTTAAGCTTAAACATAGAAAAGTAAAGGACTAAGTTGTTAAAACTGGAAGAGAAAAGGACAAGATATTCTAGTAAAAAATATAATAAATTTATAACTTAAAATATTGCAACATTAAGAATTGATTATATAATGTTATAAATTGAATTAAAAAATGTTAATGCTGCAATATTTTAAGTTAAATTTATCACATTTTTTATTAGAATATCTTGTCCTTTTCTTTTGCAGTTTGAACAACTAGTCTTTTACTTTTTGTTATATCCTTACTTTAAATAAGAATAGAGCAAGAAACACGGGGTTACGGGTGAAAGACAAAGGGGTTTATTTACAAGGGAATATATGTGACATAAGAGTTACTCGACATCTTTTCTTCTCTTCCTGTCTTTTTCCTTCTCTCTCAGTCACGTGAGAGGGTCAATATATCTATAGTTCATTTCATCTATGAAGGGATGTTAGGTTATTCCATTACATCACCTTCCTCCCAAGCTAAATTCTTCCATAGAATTTTGTTTCTACCATTTTTTCCTTTTTAGACTTTGTCCAAAAAATTCGGTCCTTTTCCTTTCACTTCTCCTCACGATTTGTGTTTGCCGATTTTTTACTTTTGGAGAGTGACAGGATTTCTGAGTTATTGGTACTTCCTTGTTTGGAGGTTGTGTATAGAAAGTGTCATATAGCACTTCCATTGGTAACTCTTGGTTTCTGACTGTTTCTATGGATCGGGGTCTCACTTGGTTAATATGTTTTTTGTGGAAAAAAGTCTGCCCTTTTATAATGTAAACCATTCTCCCAGTTCTTGAGATTATGCCTTCTTCCAAAAAACTAATTTCAGCTGGGGATAATTTAGCATTTGTATTTGATGTTATCCTATATATTGCTAAAAATTTTTAATGCTTTTTTCTTCTGTGTCAATGTTATTCTTTTTTAAAGCTCGTTTAAAAGTATCGACAAATCTTTCCACTTGTCCGTTTGATCGAGGGTTAAAAGTTGGTGTTGTAATGTGTTCCATGGCCAGTGCCTTACAGTAGTGCTTGAATTCTTGACTTGTGAACATAGTGCCTTTATCACTAACAATTGTTTTTGGAACTCCGAACTGACTAAATACCTTGTCCAGTGCTTTTATTGTGTTTGCCGTTGTAGGGTGTTTGTATTTAAAAATTTCTGGCCATTTTGACATACTATCTATGATTACTAGGTAATAATATCCCTTCAGAGGTCCTGCGTAATTGCTATGGATGCGTGTCCAGGGTACATCTGTTTTAGGCCAAGGTTGAATCCATATGGGGGGGGGAGACTTTGCAGCTAGTTGGCAACCTTTACATAATTTCACCATTTTCTCAATGTCCTGATCCATTCCAGGCCAGTATGTGAATCCTCTCATTAGGGCCTTCATTCTGGAGATTCCAGGATGTCCCATGTGGAATTCTTTCAGGATTTTCTTGTGTAATACTTTATCACACATAGAAAATGGAAAAACTTAATCCTTTTCTATTCTTTTCGTCTTGTCCCACTTGTTTTTTTTATCCGTTTTCGCTGCTTTCTTTATTTCCTCAAGTGTAACAGGAAGTTCCCTAACAGTATTTATTAATATATCTGTTAGTTCATTTTCTTCTTTTAGTGCTGCTATAACAGTTTCTTCAAATTCAGTTTTACTGGGGATCAATCTCGACAAACCATCTGAATGTGCAATTTTACTAGATGCTAGGTATTTCATTTTGAAATCGTAATTGAGCAAAATAATACTCCATCTATGTAATCCATTTACCGTATGATTAGGAATCCCTTTATTTCGAACCAAAAATCGATAGTAATGGTTTATGGTCCGTTTCCAAGATGAAAGATCTTCCATGAATGAATCTATGAAACTTTCTCACGGCATACACAATCGCCAAACCCTTTTTCGATCTGACTACTTTCTTTCAACGAGTAATAAAACCCTTGAGGCGTGAGAAATTGGTTTAGTAGATCCATCTTCCATTCTGTGTAGGAGCACTGCTCCTAAACCATATTCACTCGCATCTGCCACTCAATTAAATCCTTTTTAGGATCGTAATGTGCTAACACTAAATCCGATAACAAACATCTTTTAATTTTTTGGAAGGCTTCCTCACATTCTTTTGTCCAGAGCCATGTTTTATTCTTCTTCAATAATTCATTTAATGGTACTCTTAGTTCATGCATATTTGGGATATAAGAATTATAGTAGTTTGCTAGACCCAAGAATGACTGACACTTATCTACATTGTCTGGTCTAGTCATGTCTAATTGCTTGTCCTATTTGGGTTAGGTCTTCTACCTTTCCAATCAATTATTTGTCCCAAATATTCGATCTTGTCCATACCAAAATTACATTTTTCGAGAGCCACTTTAAATCCGTAGTCTTCTATTTTCTCAAATACCTTCCGAATATGGTTTTTATGTTCTTCAACATTTTTGCTTCTTATCAAAATGTCATCTAAATAAGCCATTGCAAATTCCAAGCTTACTAGCATGGCATCCATAATTTGTTGAAATAAATTTGGTGCTACTTTCAACCCAAACAGCAATTGTTTTAGAGAAAATAATCCTTTATGAGCATTCATTGTCAGGTATTTAGAACACTCTTCGTGGACTTTGACCTGCAAACATGCTTCTGATAAGTCAATTTTTGTGATAATTTTTCCTCCATTTAACTTAGAAAATATTTCCTCAGTGATAGGGAGTGGATAGTTATGATTGATCCTTTAAGGACTCATTCAGTCCCATCGAAAAATCTCCACATACCCTGATTTTTTTCTTTTTAACAAACTGTGAGTGATGTCCATTCAGAGTAGTCCACTTTTTTTATTACTCCGATTTCTTCGAGTCTATTTAATTCTTTTTCGATTGTTTCTAATGCCAGATACGGAACCTTCCTTTTGGGTTTAAACACCGGTTTCGCTTCATCTTTCACTTTCGTTTTAGTGCAGCAACCCAGACATTCAGAAAATACATTTTTAAAATCCTTCTTCAAATCCCCAACAAATCTTCCTGGCAGTTTGGAACTTTCAGATCCTGTCACATTTACTCTTTTGCAAAATGAGTTTATTGATTTCTCCCATAAATTGAAAAGTATTATCAAATGTATACCGAATAGATTAGAATTTTTCCCAGGTATCACATACATTTTAGTTTTTAACGTCTTTTCATTCAGGGTGACATTAGTATAAAATTCACCCTTAAATTTTAATCTATTTCCAGAAATTCCTCTGTCAATTTTCTTTGTGTTTTGCAGCTTTGGAGAACCAATTTTCTTCCATGTTGTTTCATCAATTAACGATATGTCACTTTCAGTATCCAAAAGACTTTACTTTCCGGCCATTAATTCTAACTTCCATATATTTCCTTTTTTTACCATACATGGATTTTTTTTTTTAGAATCAATGGCCTTTATTTCAGGCTTACAGTATTTCTCCTTTTTGCATACTGTTGACTTGTGTCCTTTATGCCCGCACTTATAGCATATTTTGCTTTTGAAGTAGCACTCTTTTGTGAAGTGATTCTTTCCTCCACACGTCTTACATTTTTTTTCCCATAGTGGTCACCTTGCTTTACCCTTTGTGTTTTGTCAACATTTCTCTTCGCTACTAGTATTATCCTGTTTTAAATTTAACAGTTTCTGGCATTCCTCAGTAACTTTCTGTAAGGTTATTTCTATGTCTTGGTTCATAATGGATAATATCCTAGAACGAATCTCTTTATCCTTCGAGGATGTTAACCCTTGCACAAATATCAAGCATTTAAACATGTCCCTTTTTTTTTTTTTTTAGGTCTTTCAACCTAAATAACTTGCATTGGGCATTTACCCTCAGCATAGGCGATAAAGTCTTCATCTCGTTTCAAAATATTTAAATACCTAAAGCGAGTATAAAATAAGCTATCCCATTCCCCAAAAATGTTTGATAAAATTTCTATAGTCTCTTTAAAAGAAATATTTTCGGGTTTCCTTGGGAGTATAAAATTGGTATACTTGGTATTTTCATGGGAACCCAGTTTTTGCAACAGTAAAATATTTTCTTCATCCGACGAGGCCTGACATCATTTGGAAAAAAATATTTTTGTATCTAGAATAATATGCTGGAAACTTTAAGCCATTAGTTGGTTCATATAAAGAATCTGTCAGCGAATTTGCAATTCCTTCCAGAGAGAACCGACAATCCTTTTTTTCTTGTTTTTAATACTTCATTTTGTTTTAACTGTTCTTTTTGTAAAAATTTCATCTGGCTTTGTTGAGTCGCCAGTGCTAATTGTATTGTTTTTGTAAACTTGGCTAATTGTTCCATGTTGAAGAATGTGTTTTTTTAAACATAGTAATAAAACAAAAGGTTAATAGTACCTGCACAAAGCATTAAATAAATTCACTGAATAGTTTTGTTTTAAACAAAAAAAAAAAAAAATTCTTTTGTAGACAAGATTTTTGGAGGGGGTTACACACGAAATTGACACTGAACCAACAGCATACAAGCGTTCCTTGCAGCCGTATTTTTTTTTTTCTCATGAAACAAAAAGAAATTTGAAATGGACAACTTTCAAAAATTGTTCCTTTCAATGCTTCGGGAAATGTCAATTTTTTTTTTCTTTTTTCAGTAGGACCGTAACAGACTGAGTTAAAAAAAAAAATATATATATATATATAACTTACTTTGTGTGTTTCTTAGATTTTTTTTTCTTCAATAGTTGAATTTTTCCGTGCAGTATTTTTTCTCTTCATTTTCCAATGTTTTTGGCTTAAAGTTTCCTTTTAGTGAATTCGAATCCTGTCGCCATTTGTTATATCCTTACTTTAAATAAGAATACAGCAAGAAACACGGCGTTATGGGTGAAAGACAAAGGGGTTTATTTACAAGGGAATACATGTGACATCAGAGTTACTCAACATCTTTTCTTATTCTCTTCCTGTCTTTTTTCCTTCTCTCTCAGTCACGTGAGAGGGTCAATAGATCTATAGTTCATTTCATCTATGAAGGGATGTTAGGTTATTCCATTACATCACTTTTCCATGTTTAAGCTTAACCATATTACTTTTCATGTTCGCATTTTTCTTTTGTAATCCATTATTTTTTGAGGCTTCCAATGAATTCAGTTGTTCTTTGTTTAATTTCAGTCTTATTTTTTTGCCCCGATAAACACATGTAATAACAATGTACGGTACTCGTCTGCTTTCAATAGAATCCCCCCAATTATCTCCCATTCTGTTTCACTTGTTACTTCTCTTTTTGAATTAGTAGCAGCAGTAGTCACTGAAGCAACGTGGTTGCTACGGAAATCAGTCGTAAGTGTCACTCACCTCCCTACATATTTTTGCAATTCTGAACACCAGAAAACTTGTTTTACTAAACAAAAATTGAAAATTTTTTTCACAATATAGCTGAGAAGGTAATCTATAAACTGTAATAATTGTTTGAAATTTAGTAGAAAAAAAAAACTCGGGCCCTATGTAATGTTCATAACTTTATGTGTATATTAAACAGTTTGACTCCTGTCCAAGTAACTTACATCTAAAATTTCAATTGTTTATACCCAAAATTAGCAGAGAAGATTGGTAGAGTCTGTAAAAGTAAACTCTTTCAACTGACCTCCTGGCAGCCAAATTTTCGCCCAAAAACTGATTAAAAAGCTTGCATGTTTGAATACCCTTTATGTAAAATTTCAAATGTTTAGGCCCCAAAATTGGCTGAATAGTTTGCTAGAGACCTCAAAAGTCTTTTTAACTTTAACCCCTTAGCAACCAAATTTCCGGTTAAAAACAGATTATAAAGCTGGCCCAATGTCGGAATATATTTCACGTAAAATTTCAAATTTTTAGACCAAAAATTGGCCGAGTAATTCGGTAAAGACTGCAGAGGTCAATTTTTTTTTTTTTTTAACTTTGATCCTAATTTTGAGCCCTTAACATTTATTTTGGGCTCGAATCAAATTTAGTTTGATTCATGTCCAAGTAACCTACATCTAAAATGTCAACTGTTTATACCAAAAATTTGCAGAAAAGTTGGGTAGAGTTTGCAAAGGTCAAATCGTTGAACTTTGACAGCCAAATTTCTGACCGACAACTAATTATAAAGATTTTCCCAAATCAATACCACTTATGACAAATCTCGAGTCTGTAGACTGAAAATTGACAGTTTGGTAGAGAAATGTACACACACACGCTATTTCACTTTTATATATACTAGCAGTTCAGCCTGGCTTTACTCGAGCACCATAACAGTATGTACATATGTGTGTGCATATATATTAAAAAGTTTGACTCATCTCCAGGTAACTTACAGCTAAAATTTCAAGTGTTTAGATCCGAGTTTGGTAGAATTTGCAAAGGTAAATTCTTTCAACTTTGATCTCTTGGCAGCCCAATTTTCGCCCAAAAACTGATTAAAAAGCTTGCTGAATGTCTGAATACACTGTATGTAAAATTTCAAATGTTTACACCCAAAATTGGCTGAATAATTTGGTAGAGACCGCAGACGTCAATTTTTAAAAACTTACTCCAATTTTGACCTCTTAACATTTGTTTTGAGCTCAAATCAAAAAGTTTGATTCATGTCCAAGTAACCTACATTTAAAATTTCAAGTATTTAGACCCAAAATTGACGGAGGAATTTGGTAGAGTTTACAAAGGTCAAATTATTGAACTTTGACCCATAGACATAAATTTTTGGCTGTAAAGCGATTAAAAAGATCTTACTGAATCTCAATACCCCTTATGTCAAATCTTGAGTCTGCAAACTGAAAATTGACAGTAGTTTGGTAGGAAAATGTGCACAATTTCACTTTTATGGATATACTAGCAGTTCAGCCCGGCTTTACTTGGGCCCTATGTTATGTTCATAACTTGCCGTACATGTGAATATGCTTTATATAAGATTTCAAATGTTTAAACCAAAAATTGTCCGAGTAATTTCGTATAGATCGCAGAGGTAATTCTTTTATAACTTGAGCCCCAATTTTGACCCATTTAACATTTTAGTCTTAAATCAAAATAAGGTTTTACCCATGCCCAAGTTATCTACATCTAAAATTTCAAGTCTTTAAACCCAAAATTGGAGAAATTTGGTAGAATCTGCAAAGGTCAACTCTTTCAACTTTGACCTTTTGGCAGCAAAATTTTCGCCCCAAAACTGATTAAAATGCTTCACACATGTCTGAATACCCGTTATTTTTAGACCCAAAATTGGCTGAGTAGTTTGCAAAAGTCAAATCTTTTGAACATTGACCCCTTGGCAGCTCAAATTTTCGACCCAAACCAAATTAAAAGCTTGCCCTATCTCTGAATACTCTTTATGCAAAATTTCAAATGTTTACAACCAGAATTGGCTAAATAATTTGGTAGAGACCGCAGAAGTAAATTTTTTTTTTTTAACTTTGACCCAATTTTAACCCCCTAACATTTTTGGGGGGCTCAAATCAAAAAGTTTGATCCATGTTCAAGTAACCTACATTTAAAATTTTAAATGTTTAGCCCAAAATTGGCGGAGGAGTTTTGTAGAGTTCTCAAAAGGTCAATTTATTGAACTTTGACAGCCAAATTTGTGTCCGAAAACTGATTAAAAAGATTTTCCCAAATCTCAATACCTCTTATGCCAAATCTCGAGTCTCTAGACTGAAGTGATAGTCATTTGGTAGAGAAATGTACAAACATTTTCACTTATATAAGCAATGTAAAGTCACATTTTAGAAAACTTAATGAATTTAAATAAAATTTGAAAACCTGAAACATTTTCAAATTTTCTTATATATATTATATACAGATTCCTAGAATTTGGCTTTTTTCGTGTATTGATATTTATATTAAAAACCGTTATTTCTATTTAAAAAGTAAATACAACTTTGTTATATATGGGCCGTGGAATTGCCTTCATTTGTAAAAGATCTAGCTAATTTGCATATTTTTTAAACATTCATTTTAATTAATTCCCTATTAGTTTTTTCAGTTTATGTGTTGAAAGTTTTTAGTTAACTATTGCGTGTAATTATATTCATGCAGATATTCTACACGAGTTATACTTGCGTAATAAGATTACAGTAAACACAGATTTCTTTCGATATATATTTATGTATATATATATATTTGTTTAAAATATTTTGCCTACCAGTGTTTTTATAACCCTATCACCTCCGGGCCACGGGAGCATACTTGTGATGTACCCCTGGGCGTGTTGTTCACTCCCAACTCACAGGACCATAAATGCAACCCAGCAGAACTACATTCTTAATTGTCTAGTGGTGGACCCCACAGGGTGACTAGACTCACTGCTCACTAGAAAATACTGTTCTGCTGCTCAGAGCACGTGAAACGTGCATGACCCTAAGTCCGTGTGGCAACATTGTCCACTTCGGCCGTCGCTTCAACTTCATGCTGGATCTGGTCTGTCTCTTTCATCATCTGACGTCAGGTATACCTGAAATAAACTACATCTTCATTTAGGCCGGCAATCGAGAAACAAAGAAATTCAGGTTATTTTCTTATAAACCAAACAAAATAATTATAAATCATTTTTAGATATTCAGGGTAAAACTTGTTTAAAGTTCAGTTCTTTGGGTTCCTAACAGCTTTGTGATGCAGGTATGTCATAAGGGTCTACTTCACAATATTTCCAGCTACGGTATAACTGGAAATGTTTTCTCAATCATTAAATCATTTCTCTCCGATAGGCTCATAAGAGTAGTGGTAGATGGACAAAAATCGGCCTGCAATATAAATGCTGGAGTCCCTCAGGGGTCACTCCTGGGCCCAACTCTCTTCCTGATCTACATCAATGACCTCCCTAAACACATACTTAAATCATTCGTTGACATCTATGCTGATGACACGACCATCTACGGCAACACATCAAAGGCTGTAAATGACAAAGTTCTCTCTGATTCTCTCTCCTCTGATCTAGAGCGCATGTTTCAGTGGGGGAAGATGTGACTGGTTACCTTTAATGCATCCAAAACCAAACTCCTATCCTTACATCATCAATGCTCTGATCCCCATCTGGCATCAATTGTGATGGATAGCTCTCGTCTGGGTGAGGCCCCGTGTTTTGACAAGCTTCTGGGTTTGACCTTTACTCCTGATCTGAAATGGAACACGTACATCAAGTCTGTTGCCAAGGTCGCTGGAAAGAAGGTGGGTTCCTTCTACCGCTCCAGAAGATATCTCACTACTGATGCAATTCTCTATCTATATAAAAGCCAAGTACGTCCAAGGATGGAATACTGTTGCCATATCTGGGCAGGAGATGCTAAAAACAGCCTATCCTGCCTTGACAGAGTACAAAATAGACTTCGTGGCTTAGTGGGGGATGCCCTTTTCTCTACCCTGCAACCTCTCTCCCACAGAAGAGACGTTGCGAGCCTATCCTTGTTTTATCGTTATTTCCATGGCAGGTGCTCGTCTGAACTCCAATCTCTGGTCCCCCCCTCACCAATCTTTCACGAAAAACACCAGTCTAGCTGAATCCACTGTGAAAAATTTCCTCCACTCTATATCTGTGCCTAAATCAAAACGCGGATTCCATGAACAAAGCTTCTTTCTTAGAACTGCACGCCTGTGGAACTGTTCCGTCTGCCTGCTTCCCACCGGACTACAACTTGGATGTGTTCAAGTCCAACGTTAACAAATTCCTAATGAACCGCCCCCTTAAGTAAACACTTCATCAAATCTCCACACTAACGTAATGTACTTGCAATAACCCTTATCCCTGAGTGGCTTCCGGGCTTTGATAAGTGGTGATCACTGTGTAAAAAAAAAAAAAAAAAAAAGGTTGTAAGTTCATTTAATTTCCTCGCTTAGAACAAGAGTTTTTCAACTTAGCTTTCATGGGGTTTCTGGACCCCACCCCACCGGGCGGGACGCCACGGCGATGTGCACGCCTCGATGCTAACCAGCAAAAGACCCTATTTCTAAAACAATGTTTTTTTTTATTAAATCGACTGCTCTCCTCCCCCTCTTTCATTTGAAGATTACTTTCTCCGAATCCCTTCTTCCTCTATCCTATTCTATATTCTTTTGTGAATTTCTTTCTCTTTCGTAAACATATCTAATTCTCTCTCCCCCCCCGCCTCCTTATCCTTTCTTTGTCTTCAATTCAAACTACTTTTCTCTCAAAGAAACTGTATTATCTGTCCAAACTAACTTATCAGCTAACTCTCGCATTTTCCAAGTTTCGTTTCTTGCTCCCTTAGTGGTTTGACAATTAACTAAACCATGTGACTTTATGACAACCTTTTCCAGCCAACCAAGCAGACTTCGTCGCCATGTCAACTTCACTTCTTTATCATATTAGAAAAGAAACATTCCAGACTTTGAGAAACAAATTTCTCATACCCTATATCGAACACTCCACCCAACTGTTAGCCTGTAGCAGGGTGAATTGGTTAATACCAAATTTTTAATGTATATATGGTATTCAAACCAATGCGAAACTTGAGGTTTTAGTCGGGGAAAATTATGCAAAAGTGAAAATTAAAAATGAAATTTGCCAAGTGAAGGTCGAACGACAGCATTACGAATATGCATGAATGATGTAATAGCTATTAGTTCATGCTTCAATTTTTCGCCTTGCAAACATTTTCGTAGTCCATGCATTAACAAAGGAAAAAGTAAATCATAAATATTTGGTTTCGATTCTCAATGATGGCGCACGAGTCATTTTTTTAACATATTGGTCTATGATATAAATCTCACCTGTGTTTAAATGTATGCATGAATATATGTATGTCTCGCAAAAACTTTTAACAGATTGGATTTTCAAGAGATCGGTATCATTTTGAAGCTCAACCCTTCGGACGACAAATATCGAAAAATTGGCCCAAACCATTAATTCCTTTACCCTCAACTACGCACTTTACTACAGGGAGGGGTTGCTTTTTTCGCAGATATTTTCGAAAGTCATCGCCTCTTCGATTGTCTAGCCTTAATTCAAGCCTACGTCATCATCCGGTTTGACGATGGGCGCAACAGCTAACACGTTAAGTTTTTTTTCATCCTTCGTGGTACGGGTTCGAGCCTGCCTGCCTACTACCCCTTTTTTGCGCTTGCAATTTTCTTGAATCTTGTCTTCCACGATCGGGCAACACTATATATATATATATATATATATATATACGCACGTTTGCAAAAATATTCGTACGATATTGCAAAATTATTTGCACAAAATAAGTTTTGCTGTGATTTTTTTTTAAGTAAAATTCAAGAAAAACGTATTTGCATATGTTCTGTTCATCGAAATAGAGACCAAACTTGTCCAAAGTATTTAAACGTAATATCAGTTGTGCATGTTGGCAAGTTTGAAATTCAAACTTTATATATTCTTAAGTGAAAAAAGAATTAGGGAGACAACAGCTACATGAGAACAGAATTTGTGTATTAACGACTGTTGTATCTAAAACAAAATTATCTAGAGTCGCATTTAACAGTGATAACATTAAAGGATTGACAGTAGCTTCCTGAATCAACACACTACAGCGATAATTGTGAAGGAAACGTACAAGAATGTACCGTAAAATCTCTAAACTTGTGTTCTTATATGGAATATATAGATATTAATTTCGAATAAAAAGAAATTATACAAATTGATATTGAGATTATATATATATATCACTCCATTTTGTCTGATCACAATTCTGATGCCGGTTCCGATATACCGCTGCTTTCAGTGCCGAGAACAGCTGTGGTATTTTCTTGCACGTTATTGCTTCTTGGGCTACGGCGCACTTGCAATGGTACTCGACTTTCCTCCAGCGACTGGACTCACGTTACGCAATTCGAGCACTTGTTCATGCTCGCGGGGGGGGGGGGGCGTGCTGACCCTGGACAAGGTTCCAATGCGGCGGTTGAGTAAGTGAACACGGTCGGAATCTAGCTACATTCTGGTTACTTTGCCTCGTTGGCGGTTGGGTAATGTTAGGTTGAACATTAAAACAATTTGTGTAATAGTTTCTCTATTCGAAATTTTAATAAATGTTGAGTTCCAAATTTGGCAAAACAACTAATATTACGTTTAAATATTTTTCACAAGTTTGGTACGTATTTCGATGAACAAACTCTAAAAACATACAAATACTTAAATTATGTATATTCACAGCACAATATCTGCGGGTTTTTTTTTCGTCCGAATAGCACACGCACAGAGGCTAAGGAATAAGGAAGAAGATTTATGCTTTGACTTCGATTCTAGCTGATGGCACCCAAGTCTTATATAATTAGTTTTGATCTCACGATATATTAGGTTCAATACAATAATTGAGAATTGTATATGTATTCTGCATGAATTATACTATCATATTTAAGCGTATCTTACAGCCGGGCGAAGTGCTAGTATTTTATAATACAACTTTTCAAGTTTTGAGAGAATGGAAAAATCCTTGGATAATTTCCGTTGTAAAAGTTTAGTCTTTGTTCAAAAGTCGACTCTAAAAATTTTTTTTTTTTTTTTTTGACTGGTGTAAAAAAAAAAAAAAAAAAAAAAAAAAAGTAAGTTTATCAAGCATGAAAGTGTCCGTTAGAAATATTCTAGAAATTCCATACTGAACCCTCATTCTTTTTTATTTTCTAAGAAAAATAAAAGACTAGGTAGGAAGGAAAACAGGAGTTCCACAAGACTGCAGTTCTTGGAAAGAAGCTACTGATAGATGCATTCATTGAGGTATAAAAATCAGCGAATTGGAGACCACTAGACCAACGGGTCAAACGAGCTGGAATAAAGGAAGCAGTTATGCCGTAATAGTATTTATAGAAAAGATGGAGACTGCAAAAGGTGCAAAAAATCTGTTTTTAAAGCAATTACTGCTATGGGGTAAGCTGATATATAATTATTCCAGGAATTAATGGCCTTACTCTGAAAATAAATGCAGTTGTAACAAACATTGTGGCAGTGGTTGGCGGCAGTTAGGGCCTCAGAATTATGAACTACTTTTACAATATACTTTGATAATATACGTTTTGTTAATTATAACCACTTTTTTCTTGTTAGTAGGCTGCAATTATAAACATTTGTGAATTCTCGAATTCACACGAGAAAATCTTTTAATAGATATTTTATAACAAGTTTAGAAATTTTACGTTCCATTCTTGGTACGTTTACTTACTTGGCCTTTTGGCCGCCAAGATCAAAGTGTAGTATCTGTTCTTCAGATACTGCACTTCAATTTCTTGTTCTCTTTCGGTGGAGGAGCAGTCCTTCACGACTGAGACAATTTTTATTTTTGTACCTTTTCTCCACGTTAAAAAACGACCCTGGTGTCTAACTCTGTCCCGTGGGGAGGCATTGTAAATAGGTACTATCACTGTTTGTGGTGTGTGATTCCGGAAGCTTCTTTCAATAGATACAAAGTAAAAGTCGTTAATACTGTAGAAGACTAGGATATAATAACCTAACTCGCCACAAGAAAATAATGAAACGAATGAAATTGAAGGAAATAAAGACTCAATTGATGGATAAGATAAACGTGTCGTTTATTTACTGTTGAAAGAAAAAAATGTTTTAGATATAACGTGTTCATGTCCGCGCAGGTGTAACCATCGTTTGTTGCGGGATTGGTATTATAAAAGGAAAAGTGTTTTTATCTCACTATCGTTTGTTCGCGCGTCGGAAGAGAAGTGAGTGATGTAGTGGAAATTGGAATGATAGTCCAGCGTGTAGACAAAGAGGATAGAGAGTTGACATCAGTTAAACTGCGCGCCATGTTAGAAGTCAGCTACGCGGTGGTGTTCTCAGGGACAAGCAGTAGATAGAGAAAGTGTGAATTTGTACGTACGGTCTGTTAGCTTTTCGTCCCACATAGTAAATGGCGTGAGGTGTGCGCCTGCCGAACAGCCACGCTGTCAGTCCGTAGACTGGACCGCTCGAAAGCCGGTCCTAAAAGGAAGAAGCTGCTTATTGCTCTTTTATACCTGCTTCCGGTGGTCTTTTGCGCATGTGTGTATTTCCTTTGAAAGGAAGTGACGTCGTCCATCTGTGTGCGCGTGTGCGAGTACATGTGTGTACGTTAGCGTGCGTGTATATACACGTGAATGTGAGTATGTACGAACGTGAATATATATACCTGTGTGGACGTGGGCGCGTATGTTTGTGCGCGTATGTATACGACAAGTAATATAGCTTGAAATGTGAATGCGTGTTTTTGTGTGAGACTAGGAAAGGCTCGCGCAATAGAAATTAGGCTCTCATGTAGCTGTTGTCTTCGATTCTATTTTCGCCATTTCCCGTTCACATACCCCTATTTCAAATTCGTAGCAGTGAGTAGACAGACATTTGTACCAAAAAGTCATTAACAATGTTTGCTTTTTAGGTTAACATTTCAAACCGACATAAATTGCATAGTAAAAAAATCAATCATTTTTCTTATTTCACATTAAGTAAAAACTCCATTTAAATTGCTATTTTTTTTTTTAGCAAATGATTCTCCAATTTTTACGATATTTTTGCTTATTAAATTGTTAGGGATTTGCTACAATAATTTTAAATTTAGTAATCAAGTAAAAAAAAAAAAAAAAAAAAAAAAAAAAAAGAGTTTTGCTTTATTTTTACTGTGAAAAATGTTATCAGTCTGAAATAGGTTAAACTTATATAAATAAAACAAACTGTTAATGACCATTTTGTTACAAAAATAAGTCCACTGACGTCGGCCCACTAAGAATTCGGAATAGCTTTTGTGCCTACTCCTAACTTGAAAGTTAATTAAAAAGTATGGAATGTCCTCTCGTGAACTCTTACTCCCTCGATGTACATATCCCCGAGAAACCAGCTTAGCAACAAAATCCCACCCCTTCACTGTTAGCATCCCTAAATGCCAGAAAGCTTTCTACTAATAGTTTCTTCCCTCGAACAGCTAGACTTTGGAATTCCCTTCCTGCTACCCTGACTACTAATATGCAGAAGTACAAATGTAACGTAAACCAATATTTTGTTAATATTTCCTAGGTATGGTCCCAAATAGTAGCCCCTTACGTTCAAGTGGCGATATTTCTTAGGGGGGGGGGAGTGAACGCGAGTAAAAAAAAAAAAAAATTAAGGTATTCCAATAAAAGTACTAATGAATATTAAAGCTAATTAAACAGGTATTTTAATAATTGCACATGTATTAAAGAAAAGGTAATTAAAAAAAAGTATTACAAAGTTATTAAAAAGGTACTTAAAATTCAAATAACAATTAAATTTTTATTACAAATTGGTCAGAAATTAACGTACATGAAAAATGTGTTCCGTCAGGGAACACTTCTAAATGATTTTATTTAAAACATAAGTAATCTTAATTTTATTACAACCTGCATTTTAAAGGCTTTTCATGACAATTTTGGTGCAATTATAACCAATACTTTTGGATCCTTTAAGTGTTTATAAAAAGTATTAGCAGTAAGTTTTCAGTCCCCATGATCCACCTAGCATCCTTGGCATATTTCATGCTAAATGTAGTATAATTCTGTCCAATTCTTCGAAGGACTATCAGACGTAGAATTACAGGTAATAAAATAGCAGTATTAAGACAATGTTTTATATTC
Organism: Euprymna scolopes; assembly: GCF_053919585.1. Classification (NCBI taxonomy): domain Eukaryota; kingdom Metazoa; phylum Mollusca; class Cephalopoda; order Sepiida; family Sepiolidae; genus Euprymna; species Euprymna scolopes. Next base: position 38,883,431 of record NC_136503.1, read on the forward strand.
CAAAGGTGCTTTAATCTGCTCAATAGTTTTGAGCTTGTGAGTGTTAGTGGTTTTCAGTATGAACACTGGAAATGTAACGTCTTTGCACTTCACTAACGACAGTTTTCATTCATGAATATCATGTATTTATTGGGATGTGTTTTTCTAAAATTATCATACAAGCACTTGGAAAGAGTTTTCATGGTAGAATCCGGCTGATTATAACAATACCCCACATGGAACACAAATAGCCACCAAACTTCTGGTAATTCATACAGGCGGATCTTGCACTGATTACTGCAATCTTTTATCCCCGTTATTGGGACGTGAGGGCTATATAGACACTTCTCCGATATAGCAGCAACACAGTAGAGACAGTCGACCATACAGTTAACACGTTTATCAGTGAAGCATACTTTTGACGTGCTTGTACAAAAGTTAACTGAGAGAAGAAAAGACAGTAATAGTAACGGGTGCTGGTAGGGTGTCATGGCCGACAAGGATATAGACGATTTCGGCTGCAATAGAAAAGTTTATTTTTTAGAAGTTCTGCAAAGAAATTTTTACTTTTATTAGTATTTTTTATTAGTAGTATTTTTTATTAATGGATCACTGTTTATGAATGCCGGGGCAGGGATACTCGAAGATTAGAGATTTTCACTTGCTGAACACCAAGAAGATTTGAAAATGGATGGAATAGGCAAAAGATTAATATTTCTCGTTTTAATATACTTTCACACGAATATTTTTGGCTATGTAACAAGTATTTATTATTGGTCCATTTCCGTAATTGTTAAAATGTTATATGCAATAATAAGATGGACATATTACAGGTAATTTAAAGATTACCTGAGAAAAAATTTAGATGAAAAACTTAGTTAAGGTCCAAACTAGAAAACCTAAATCTTTAATTACACCGAATGAGTTAATGGAGTAAATAAATCCTTTAATAGTGTTATATCCATGGCAAAATATAAATCATTAGTCTACATTTGATGCATGCAAGAATGTACTTAAATTTGTAAATAAGGTTGAAGGTTAAATAAAAACAAAAAAATAAAAACAAACCCTAAGCATCCGACAAAAACTAATCACCAAATACTTATGGAACTTCAAAATAAGTTTGATAGCTCCCATTGATAAAGCAGCAAATATAGCTTTTATATGCAAGATTATATAACACTTATTGTAAGAAGCAAGAATTATTGGTGGTTTCAGCTACGAGAAATAATGTAATGGATTCGATAGCATTGTTCTGGTGCAAAATTTGGACTAAATAGAGGGGTGGAAAAAAAATCTTCCATTATGTTTTGGATCCCTAGAATGCATAAGATACCAGTTAGCGCTTTGGTTTATTGTCGCCTCAAAGATTTCCATCACTAAACCCTTAAGTAAAGCTATAGCTAAAGTGTTTAAATGAAATTATTTCCACCAAGAAAGGAAATTCTATAGCAATAGAAATCTACTTTGGGTGATAAATTTATAAAACCCGAGATTTAAGATGGCATAAAATCTCGAAATAGGCAAAATCCAGAACATGACTTTAGTACCTTATACAAAAATAGCACAAAACTTAATACTGTAGATTTAATTTTTGCAGGCGATAGAAGGTACTTTGATTTTACTAAATGTATACGACTAAATTATACGCATTCCTATGGGTTAAGATCCTACACATTTTGGGGCAAATCTATTTACATAGACTAGAATGTAATATATATATATATATAACCTCAGGATACGGTGGCCTTAAGATACGGGGTTCCCCCCGGTTACGATATTTACCTCGTCTTATGGTGTTATTTATGTTATTTGATATGCTGTACTGTATTTGGTTACTAATTTTTCATGCTATATCTCGGTTCTACTGTATAATATAATCCATAATATATGTAGGGATGAATATTTAGGCAGCATTGTTTGTTGCATATTTCATTAAAATAAACGTTTTGTCTATTTTATTTTCGAATAACAGTCTTCACTTCTGGCGGGAACTGGCTGATGTAATCACCATGTTTATCATAAGTCCGAGTACTTCCAATCCTTCAGGATTAATCTAACTGGTTTTGAACAATTTGACTAACCAACATTCCTGTCCCTCCCAATTTAGGAAAAATTTTTTAGTTAACACATCTATACTTGAATCAATACTAGAAGCATTAAAATCTATAACTAAAATAAACTTTAGCAATAGTTATTCTGAAGTGTTTGTAGAGTTATTTTAATATATTTGCAAACATTTCAGAACGCTATTCATTTTAACCAATAGAAAAAGATAATTGACAACTTAAGTTTGTAAATTGTTCAAAACCAGTTAAATTAATTTTAACCTGACGAATCCTGAAGGATTGGAAAGTACCTAGACTTATGATAAACATGGTGATCACATCAGCCAGTTCCCGCCAGAAGTGAACACTTATTCGGAAGTTGGAAAGAACCGAAAATAGAATTAAGACAAAAACGTCTATTCTATTTAATGAAGTGTGTGCGTGTTATTTTTAATACCTACAGGCACTAGCATTCATATTTACGAGAATCATCAGTGCAGGGAATCACGATTATTGCCGTCGGGAGATTCAAACCCGGTCACGAAGCCTATTGACGGCATTAGCCAAGAACAAACCGCACGGTCAACGGTATAGTTGAAATTAACATAAATCGTAAAATGTCATTAAATATATAGTACATAATTATCATGACTGCAAGATTTATTGACGGACCTTAGGTATAAATGATAACGAATTTGAAAGAATTCTTAAATAAAAATATTTGTATCCAAAGGAACCAGAATTAAGTTGGGAACGCAAACGGTAATGGTGCATAAAACGAGATCTAAGTTTCAAAGATGGCGACAGGTTTATATACTTTGAACTTGCGCAGTCTTACGATCGTCGCCGATTAAATATAGTTTAACTAAATTTTACGTTTATTCCCCCCCCCCATAATACGTAATTGTTTTTTTAATCGCATAAAAAATATGTATATATAAAGTTATTTGAAAAAGATGTGCGATAAAAATCCATTGATAAAGAATGTATTTATATATTTTTACTTCAAGGGGGTGAAAAAATAAACCTAAATTATAGTTAACTAAAAATTTGGTGCTAATGCACTTAGTGATCCACGCTATTTTTTAAAATCGTATTTCCAAGTTTAAAGTTTTATTATTCAATTGTAAGATTAAATTAAAGAATAGGTGCAAAATACCCTCCCATCCCCATGGGAAGAATGGCTTTTTAAAATACCGTTATTTCAGCACGGATCAATAAGTGCAGGAGTACCAAACTTTAATCGGTCACAATTGTAATAGACAGCGCAGGTTGAAATAAAGTAAAGTATATTTAAAAACAAAAACATGTTAGAAAAAATATATTAAAAAAAAAAAAGAAAAAAAAATCTTAACATTTTGTCCATTATTTGATGAGTGTGCACGTGAAAATTAAATTGACATAAGTGTACGATTTACGTGAATACTTTACTAATATATCTAGATGAATCGTGAACACTGGAGAAGCATATTTTTCCCGTGAACTATCAAATATGCAGTGCGAGTCTTTACAAAGAAAATGGTTACTTACGTTTCAGAGTCACGTACTAGAGAGCTGATGTTACTTGCTGCCAACATATGTTGTGTTTCACGTCGCCGCTGTTTCACTATATATATCCTAGCAGGCCGCCCGGCGTTGCCTAATCGTATAATACTCTTAAATATATTTTAATTTATGCAGATTACACATTTATCATAAGCATAGAGCCGATTCTCACCTTAGTATATAGTAACCAATTGTGGTTTGATGTGATTTGCATATCAATGAGGCAAGACACTGGAATGAGGGAATATAAGGCCGGCAATCCGGACTGAACGGGAATATGCGAATGGCGACAAGAATCAAGTATAGGTTGTTTTTGGTAGAAGCTATTTCGGCCTGAAAAATAAAGTAACTGCGACCGAGACGAAATTTGAAAGCGTTGTCAAAGAAAGAATTAAACGAGTCGCATCGGAATTTGACAGCGAAAGATTAAATGAATCCAACTACGATGGTTGGATGGCATGCGTCGAATTTTGGAAGGATAGAAGGCGTTGAAAAATGGAAAGATTAAAATGATTCGTGTCGAACTTTAAAAAATATAACGCGTTGAGAAAGGGAACACTTTAGTAAGTTGTGGTCAGAGATTAAGATATGAAGTGAGTCGGACCGTTTTTGTCTTATTTGGTATTCCCAGTGGGATTTGTTGAACACTCCTCTTTAATTGTCGTCGTGAAATGAACGTGTTGGAATACAATTCGGTCGAATGGTAAACGCGCATTCGAAAGTCACCGTGAAAATTCATGCTATGGATAATTTTATATACGTATTAGTGTTGTACCGATTCATCGAAATCTGTAGTTTTCGGGAAATCGGAAAAAGTTGTGCCCAATTTCCGATTCCAAAACCGTTTCTTTTAATATTTTATGTTAATTTTTCATTGCTGATACCGATATTTATTCCTTTTAAACTATTAGTAAAACTAACCTCTAGATCATAACATTAAAAGATCTAAATTTATTTTATCTGCGTAAAATAAACAAAATAAAACTTAAATTCGCTAGATAACCTTTAGAAGGATGCAATTTGTTTTCAAGGTATTTAAAAAATTCTTTAAATTTAAAGAAATATTTTGCCAAGAAAAATATCAAACATTGCTAATTAAATCAAAAGTAGAATATAATACTGTTGGATTTTTGTCCGGTTAGGTTTTTGTCCGTTCCCTTACTTGGCATTGGCAAATAAGGAATGGCGAAAAACAATTTTGTTTTGTATTTTTGTAGGGGAATCTTTCATTTTTTATTGGTTTAAGTAAATGTTTTAGAGGCTACTTGTCCATCCCCTTATCAAACGGTTTCAAAAGGTCAAGTATTTTTTTTTCGCACCTAGTTGCCAAATGTTTACAGGCCGCTTCCCAGGGAGTTCAGTTTAATGTTAAATTTCAAACGACTGGACGAGTTTTATTTTCCTGGAGCCACTTTGTCTGACACCGGCTGTTTTTATGGTATCATTCTCGGTTTCGCAAACGTTAAAAATATACATGAACGTATCACAATGAATTTATCAAAGTCTGGATAAAATAAAGAGAAAACATTTAGAAAATTTTCAAATTGAAAAAAAATATATCTACATTTAAGTCACCTGCATTGAAATTCTACTTTTGAGCGATATTTGTGAACCCACTAAAAACAAAATTATTTTAGAATTTAGGATGGAGAGTTAGTAGCCCATATAAATTAATCTCTAATTAAATATGTATAAATTTTAAAAGAATCGGAATCGGTAATTGTATCGGAATCGGGAAAAAGTTTGGAATCCTCCCATCACTAATACGTATTCAAAAGCCGGATTTTGCGAAAATTTGATTCTATGGAGAAGTTAAATACGCATTCAAAGTTCCGACTTTGTGATAATTTGTCGGGCGGTGGAGATTTTTTAATATGCACATGCAAGTCGTACTTGGAAAATTCGTTCTATAGACTATGAATGGCAATTCGAGTGCCGGACTCTGAAATTCAGATGTATTTGAAAAGAAAAATGTCGCTTTTAAACGAGTTATTTTAATGACTGTAATATTTGAGTCGGATTTTATTTTTATTTGTTTTTTAAATTTATTTATATTTTATTTATATTATATTTTATATTTTTGAAGAGAAAAGTTGTCACTGGGCTCTGCCAAACGATTGTGAAGAAAGGAGCGCATGAAATCCCGTGACGTCAGACTTGTTAACTATATGAACTATGGAAAAGCAGAAGCGACTTGAATTTAAAATCTTCAAACTGCAATTGATAGTTGATCTGTTGGTGCTAATGCACTTACTGATCCGCTCTTGAAATCCTATTTCTAAGTTGGTTTTATGATTTTTTTTTTTTTTTACTCAATTGTAAGGTTAAAGTACAGAATAGGTACAAAACACCCTCCCCATGTTAAAAATGGCCGTTTAAATAACGTTATTTCAGCACGGATCAATAAGTGCATGAGTACTGTTAGAATAAATTGCTTTGACTTTTTCGGAAATAAAGGATCGTAGTTATTCCCCTAAGCCGGAATTAAGAATTCCGCCGGGTTTTGTATTACTGAATGGGTGCTCGGTAGAATTGGCACCGGTAAAAATGGCACAAGTGAATAACTAGGTAAAAATGGCACCAAAAGGTGTTACTGAAGCTATGGGGTCCCAAATTCTAACCTCATTTTGGGTTTTGTAAAAGTTCCTATTTTCTTGCCGTCAACGAGGGCAGAGTTAGACACAAGGTCGATTTTTAATATCCAGCCCCCCCCCAAAGGGGCAGTTTTCATCGGAACAAAAGATTACAATTACCTCAGTTTAGAAGCATTGTTTATCTAAAGGTTCTTATTTAATTGCACCTCGCGAGGGCAAAGTTAGACACAATGTTGGTTTTTAATCTGGTGACTATCTAGCTCCCCAAAATGGGGTACTTAGGACTAATGAATCGCAACTTATCAACGATAAAACACACTCGATGATAAGGGTTAATGTGGAAGTTTTCAATTACACTAAACAAAATGCATCTTTTCTGGACAAGTTGTAGTTGTATTTTTGGGTTCTTTTCTCATAATGAATCGCTAATTATCAAGGATAAAACACACACGGGGATAAGTTTTTTTCCCTAAAACAAAACAAAATAAAAATGATCCAGAAAAGATGCACTTTGTTTAGTGTAATTAAAAGCTCCCTGGTTGACACTTATCCTCGACCGGCTTTTATCTTTGATAAAAGAAAAAACTAATTTTGGTGCACTCTAAATTTATTTTATCATTGAATGTATTTTATCGTTGATAAGTTGGGCTTTGCCATTTTTTCTTATTTATCCAAAACTACTATTATTGAATAAATATTGAACTCTGGAATGTTTCTGTTGAACTCGAGAATCTGCACAGAATTTCTGTCGGAGGTTGCATCGACTGATACGTTAACAAAGTGTAGTATCACTTCTGATGCTACACTCCACCTATTATCTCCCCGTTCAATGAAGAATTAATAAATCCTTTCAGACTAAGACAATTTTATTTTTTGTTCTGATCCAGAGTTCCTCTTGTAGGAGAGCTGGATATTGCCCACATAAAAAAACGACCTTGTGTCTAACTTTGCCCTCTTGGGGAAGCAAGTAAATAGGAATACTCAAGATGAGAATAGTAGTCCAAAGCTGGAATGGGAACAGTAACACAAAATTCTCAAAGCTAAATTGTATCAATGTTGTTAATTACCAAAAATAGTTTTATTGCTTTATTAACAAATTCAACAGACACATAAACTAAAGTGAAAGTGTTGTCGCGTATACGCGCGAAAAGGTTTTATGACCAATTCATCTCAGTTTCATGCTCACAGTTGAGTATGAAACCGTTCTGGGGACATTTCTGGGGTCAATCGGTCACTGAGTATATTTCTGACATAAAATTATAAACTGATTCCAATATAAATAACAGCTTACTGACCAAATATGACAGAGTTCAGTTTTGACTCACTGAAGTTGCCAGCGCCACTACTTAAAGTGAACTACAAGAAGAAACAACATCAGCCCCAAAAGAAACTAGGAAGAACTATCATAAATCTATCATGGAAATTATAAAGACGAACAAAGGAAAAGAGAAAATTTGCTTCCAAGGGTATATGTATACCAAACAGGTTGCACGTTCAGATGGAGATGTGTAAAAAGAACATCTTTTTGTAAAGGTACCTTGACCACAAGCTGTGAGATGACTAATCCTGTACCAGCTAATGACCACAACCACGCTCCTAGTTATGCAGAAATTGCATCCGCAAAATGCATCGACAAAATGAAGAGTAGAGCATCAGAAACAGAAGATAAACCTAGCCAGATTTATAGCAACAACCTGGATTACTTACCGGTCGATGCAAAAGCACTACTTCCAAGTGAGGATGTTATAAAAAGAACTTTACGTAACCAAAGAGCAAAACGGTATCCACAAATTCCAGACACAGTGGAAGATCTGCATCTTACTGGAGAGTGGACAACTACTTCTGCTCCTGAGCCCAAACCATTTTTGTTCTTTGACAGTGGTCCAAACACTGCCAACCGCATCATAGCATCTGGTTCTGATGAATCATTACAGTTACTTGCTTCTGCTGATACATGGCTGATGGATGGCAACTATACAATGGTGCCACATGGATTTCTGCAGCTTTATGTAATACGAACTCCAATTGGGAACACTGCAGTTTCTAAAGTTTTTGCTTGTCTGCAGAATAAGACCCAAGAAACATATGAAACACAGCTACAAGCAATTATAGATCGCTGTCATAATATTAATATTTTTCCTGATCCGTCAACAATAATTGTAGACTTTGAACGGGCGACAATCCAAGCCATCAACAATGTATTAGGACCAGAAACACGCACACAAGGATGTTTCTACCATTTGACTCAGAGTACTTGGAGAAAAATACAGGAACTTGGCCTCACCAAGCATTACAAACAGAGTGAAAACTTTCGTCAATTTTGTGGACAGATTGACTCATTGGCATTTGTGCCCGTGGAAGATGTTCCAGCGGGAATGCAATTGCTCAAGACAAAATGCCCTGATGAAGCAGTTCCTTTACTGCTGTATTTTGACCAAACCTATGTTTCTGGTACATACATTCCACGGGAAGACAAAACAACCAGTCAGGACTTTCAGTAGTAAACCTTCGGTGTATCCCACCCAAATTTCCACCAGAACTTTGGAATGTACATCAAGCAACAATTAATAATTGTTCACGAACCAACAACTGAAGGGTGGAATAATAAATTTTATCATCTTGTTGGTCATCGGCATCCATCTATCTGGAAACTGATAAAAATGATCCAAAAAGAAGAGGCTGTTGTGAGTACAGTAATAGCAACAAACGCAATTGGTGAGCCACCAAAAAAGAAAACAAAGAAAATCTATGCTGATTTGCAACAAAGACTAAAAAATTTATGCAGGGACTACACAGAAGGCAGGAAAGATTTGAATCAGTTCTTATGTGGACTTGGTTACAACATAAGATTTTAAATTATTGCTTTTTGTTTTGTTTTGTTTTTGTATTATTGTAAATTGAGCTTATTCTCCTCCCATCTCCTAAAAAATAAGAATGTACTTTCTTTTAGATGATAACTTATGAACTGCTTAAATAGAAAAGAAAAACGACTACTTTAGAATTTAGCATGGGGATCAGTTTTGTATATAAATTCCATGTAAAATTATTATCCATATTCTGACTAGATAGTATCTTGACAAAATGCAACCGTTTTATTTTTTATCTTATTTTTTTGTAGTGGTTCAGTTAAGTAAGCGTTTTTATGGGGGTACTTGTATTTTTTTTCAGTTGACAAAGTCAACAATGTTATCTCAAAATAAAAAAGATGGCAAATAATTTGATTTGGTGTTACTAATTTAATGCAAATAAATTTTCAAAAATTATAAGCAAATGAACTGAACTGAGTGTTGGTCTTAAATTTACAGAGACGAATTATCGGCACCTGTTCTTTGACCGGCAGTTCTGTGAAACTCAAATATAAACAAGTTTTTCTGATAACACAAAAATATACAATAACGAAGTAAATAACACAAAAAGATGAAAAGCAAAACATGTATTGTATAAAAACGTAAAAAATATAATTTCAGGTACTCCTTGCGTGTTGAGTTCCATAGCTCCAGTATAAATATTTAATAACCGCCCCCTTTGTGTGGAAATAAAAAGTTTTTGTAATGAATTTTTTTCTCAATTTTACAAACATTTTTTAAATTTATTTACTTATTTATTTACAAACATTTTTTCGCACCATTCAACATTTTTAAATGATTAAATAAATTAGAATTAAAATAGGTACTTATACATGTTTGACACCCCGAGAGTACAAACAACGTTGAAATAATAACTATTTAGAAAGCCATTCTTAACATGGAGGTGGGGTGAACTATTTTGCACTTTCACCTAACAATTTAATGAAATAAAAGTAACATTATTTTTTTTAAGTTCATATTTCTTTCGGTATCAAACATCCATAAGTACAATACGTTCGTTTGTTTACAAAATAAAAAAAGTTTATTTCCGCACCAAGGGGAGAGGTCATTGAATATTTAGGCTGTGAGCTATAAGACTCAACGCACAAGAAGTACTTAATTTTAAAGTATAAAAATGTATCGAACTATAATTTTAAAGTTTTAATATTTCTTTGTATATTTATTTATTCGTTCACGGAATACTTTATCTTTGATATGTCCGAATGATAGGCCACCTTAGGACATATCAAATTCATATGCAAAACTAAGAAAAAAGATGACTATGATTGAAACATTGGTTGGACCGACTATTTCCCTAGATGATTTTGTAATTAAAGGATACTCTAACAGCATCCAAATGTGACCCCCCCCCAAGATCGTAATGGGCATGGAATATGTGCCTACATTTAAGATGGCTTTCCATGTGATGGGGACATTTCCAGAGAGGACTATAATTTACCCTATATATGCTTCCATGTTGCACTTGCTCACACCACAGCGTTTATATTTGCCCTCTATCTCCCCTACAACATCGGAGTTACTATCTTTAAGAGCATATCTGAGAAAATTGACCGCATCCTGCTCATCCTTCGGTCAACATTCACGCCTGTGGAGACCTCAATGTTCACAATGTGGGATGGTTAAACCACTCAAACAAGACATGATGAGGGAAGGTTCTGTAACAATTTCTCCATTGCTTATGACCTCACTCAGATTGTTCATGAACCCACTCATGTGCTCAATACTGACAGTCAGTATGCAAGTCTCCTAGATCTTTTTCTCACAACCTGCCCTGAGCTATGTTCATCTTCCGTTATATAACCACACGAATCTTCCGACCACTCAGTTGTATCAGTTAAGATAAAAAAAATGTAATGTCCTCAGACGTACCTCTCCATTGTACTGTATATCAATACTCTATGGCTGACTGGGATAGTTTTCATACATTCATATCAGATGTACCTCTGTGTTTTGGTTCTGGATATGACCTTAAACTATATCCGATGGTGAGGCCCCAGCTTGCGGGCTTTGGGAATGGAGCCACCTTTTAATTGCCATTGCTCCCAGGTTCACTCTGACCCAGAGTGGTAGCACATGTTATGGTCTTAACTATGGGTTAAATAGAAACCGACTTGAAAAGAAATATATTCTATTAAAAATTTTTCTTCAAAATAACTGGATTCGGCATTAAATAAGCTGAAAAGGGTTGATATGCCATAAAACAAAAACAAAACTAAAAACCTGTGTGTTCCATGGTTAAAAATAATGTGTCCTCTATAGTATTAGACCTGACGGAATGGTTAATTGTAGGTATAGACCGCTTCATACCCTCCAAAAATTCCAGCAAAAACCTAACAGCCAGCCGTGATTCTCTCCAGAATGTGCTGCTGCCATTGCACACAGAAATCACTTTTTCCATTGCTTCCAACATAATGGATATACTGAGACTAAAGCCGCTTTCAGAACTGCCAGCAGCCACTGTAAAAGAGTAATAAAGAACACAAGAGAGTTGTATGCTCAGTCTGTTAAGTCCAAAGTAGTTGAGCAGTGGTCTGGTTCCCACCAATTTTAGCAAATAGCAAACAGGGTCCTGAACAGAAACGGGTGCTCTATCCCAACCATCATCTATGGACCTGAGGTAATCTTGTCAGCATCAAACAATGCCAAACTCTTTTCCAAGAATTTTGCAGCTAATTTTACCCTATGCGACAAAGCCTGTCAACCTCTCTTATTTCTGTTTGTATCAGAAAACACACGATGCAACATGCAAATATCTGTGCATGATGTTGCCAAGCTAATAAAAAATTCCAGTAAACGCAACTGGCCCTGATGGCATTCAATTATAGTGCTGAAAAAGCTTCAACTGAAACTAGTTACCATACTTACAAAGCTGTTTAAGCGTTGTCTTAAGGAGAATTGCTTCCCAACACCTTAGAAGATCTCATCAGGATGCTCCGTATTTAAGAATTTAGGTGATCGGTCATCTTCCTCTCAGTACAGACCACCTCAGCAAAAATAAGCTTCTTAGTGATATGCAATATGGTTTCTGTTCTACTAGGTCTACAGCAGATGTGCTAATGGTTATATCACAGAATTAGTGAATCTCTTGACGAAGAGCAATTGCTCTTGACATATCATAGGCATTTGATAGGGTATGGCATAAAGGTCTACTTCATAAGATATCCAACTACGTTATAGCTGGAAATGTTTTCTCAATTATTAAATCATTTCTGTCGGATATGTTCATAAGAGTAGTGGTGGATGGGCAGAAATCAGAAGCTCACAGTATTGGCCAATTCTCTTCCAAATAACATTCTAAGATCATTTGTTGACATTTATGCTGACGACACTACCATCTATGGCAACACTTCAAAGACCGTAAATGACTAAGTTCTCTCTGACTCTCCTCTTATCTTGAGCACGTAGTAGAATGGGGAAAGCAGTGGATGGGTACTTTAATGCACCTAAAACCAAGCTCCCATCATCGCTCTGATCCTCATCTGGTATCAATTGAAATGAATGGCTCTTGTCTTGGGGAGGCTCTATGTTTTGACAAGCTTCTGGGCTTGACTTTTACTCTTGATCTGAAACAGAACACATATCAAATCTGTTGCCAAGGTCGCTGGAAAAATGGTAGGATCCTTCTACTGCTCCAGTAGATATCTCACTGCTGATGCAATTCTCTACCTATATAAAAGCCAGTTCGTCCAATGATGGAGTACTGTTGCCACATCTGGGCAGGAGCTGCTTGAAGCAGCTTATCCTGCCTTGACAGAGTTCAAAATAGACTTCGTAGCTTAGTAAGGGATGCCCTTTTCTCTTCTCTGCAACCTCTTTCCCACAGAAGAGACGTTGCGAGCCCCTCTCAGCTTTATCTTTATTTTTATGGCAAGTGTTCGTTTGAGCTCCAATCTATGGTCCCCCTCGCCAAACTTTCATGGAAAAACACTCGTCTAGCTAAAACCACTATCAATAATTTCCCCTATGCTTTATCTGTGCCTAAACCTAAACGTGGATTCCATTCTTCTTTCTTGGAACTGTACGCCTGTGGAACTCTTCCGTTTGCCTGCTTTCCAGCTGACTACAATCTGTCTTCAGGTCCAATGTAAACATGTTCTTGATGAACCGTCCCCCTAAGTAATCCAATTTGCAAAATTTCCACTACTTACGATTGCTACACTATAATCCCATTGACTACTGTACACCCATTAATCCTTATCCTCTAGTGGCCTCCGGCCCTTCATAAGGGGTGACTCCTATGTAAAAAAAAAAAAAAAATTAAAAAAGTGCAGTATCTTTCCACCCTGAAAAAATCCTTTAAAATTACCACCATTGGGTTTTCAAGCATGCACTTTTGTATATTAATTTAATATAAAATGAGCATTCACTTTAAGGCCATCTTTGGGTGGGGGGTGGGGGTCTGTGGAATCTCTAGCCACATGATGGTTACTTGGCCTCGTCGGCGGTTTGGTAATATAAGGTAGGTTGAACATTTTAAAACAATTTGTAATATAGTTTCTTTTCTATTCGAAATTTTAAGAATAAATGTTGAATTTCAAATTTGGCAAAATACACAATACTACTTTTGATAAGTTTGGTCCGTATTTCGATGAACAAAGTAAAATATACAAATATTTTTAAAAAATAAAATTAAAATAATTATGTATATTCACAGCACAATATCTTCGTTTATTTTTCCGTACGAATTTTGCATATCGTGTATATATATATATATATATATATATATATATATATATATACTAGACTAGACTACCCGTGACCCGTTGGGTCAGTATGTTATATTAGCTATGTAATTAATGTATGAGCATGACACTTGTGAAGTAAAGAAAATGGTTTCTGTGACATAGCAGAAACATTTCTATGAAAGTATATTAAAATGAAAAAAAGAATATAGATAGATTTCTATGAGTCATTCTGCTTATAATTGTTTATTTTTGAAAACAAAAACTTACAGCCATAGAATTATAACTGGTTTGCCATACTTATAGGTAAATGTTCACTGAACAGATACCATAATACTTAAAGATAAATTTAAATTTTGATATATTTTTCTTTTAATGAAATAGTTAGTTGAAAGTACAAAATAGTTAAAAACACTCTCCCCATGTTAAGAATGGCTTTTTAAGTAGAAAATGAAAATGAAATGTAACTTTTTTAATTTATTTTCAACAAACATTCATGACCCATTGGGTGAAATATTTAATTTACATGTTAATAAAAATCCTTGGATAATTTCCGTTGTAAAAGTTTTTAGTCTTTTTGTTCAAAAGTCGACTCCAAATTCAAATTAATTTTTTACACCAGTCAGAAAACATGTAAAAAATGACGATTATCAACATGTAAAACATCCGTTAGAAATATAGCAGAAATTCCCATTCTGGATCCTCACTTTATTATTTTCTTACTTTTAAAAAAAGTCGCCCCCAGACAAGGCATTAAGCCGCTTGATGTAATGAGCTACAAGAACGAAAGATGATTGCTGCAAAGAAATGGCTTGGTCTTGAAAAGACAAAGACTGTAGGTAGGAAGGAAAACAGTCAGCAGGAAGAGAGTTCCACAAGACTGCAGTTGTTGGGAAGGAGCTACTCTGATAGATGCATTACAATGAGGTATCAAAAAAAAAAAAAAAATCACACACAGTGAATTGGAGACGACTAGACCAACGGGTCAAACGAGCTGGAATAAAGGAAGCAGGTAATATGCCATAATAGTATTATAGAAAAGACTAGCAACATCACGTCTGCAAAAGAAGGCGCAGAGAAAATCTGTTTTCAAAACAATTACTGCTATGGGGTAAGCTGATATAGAATTATTCCATGACAATTATTCCTTACAACTGCATTTATTTTCAGGGTAACTAAAACGTTGTGGCAGCGGTTGGCGGCAGTTATGGCCTCAGAATTATGACGTGTTCTTTTGCAACATACTTATGATAATATACGTTTTGTTAATTATAACCACTGTTTTCGTCCTGTTTGTTACCAGGCTGCAATTATAAACACCTGTAAATTCTCGAATTTTAACGAAAAAAAAAAAATCAGTCATTTTTAATAGATATTTTATAACAAGTTTAGAAATTTTACGTTCCATTCTTGGTACGTTTCCTTCACAATTACTTACACTGTTTGTGATGTGTGATTTCGGAAGCCACTTTTAATCCTTTAATATGTCGTCACTGTTAAATGCGAGTCTAGATAATTTTGTTTTAGATACAACAAAGTAAGAGTCGTTAATACACAAATTCGGCTCTCATGTAGCTGTTGTCTCTATTTTCGCTATTTCTCGTTCGCATACCCCTATTTCGAATTCGTAGCTGTAAGAAATTTCTTTCCCACATGCCCAATTTCCTCCCTGCAGATAGCAAATGAAATTCCACAAACAAAGCCATACCTTTAAACTCAAATTTTATTCACAATGTATCAGAAATGAAAGATCTTTGGTCACGGTAAGTCCTTTGCAAAAAAAGTGGCTGAATTTGCTATCCATACGTATGGAGCCTTTAGTTTGATTCCTCTGTGGGAATCGAAGTTCGGGTTTCCTTTTAGAAGGATCCATGTTGTACATGGTGAATATGGCGTGAATGTTGTTGCCCAATATGGCATATTTTGGGATCTCGTGGCCTCTGGAAGAAATAGGAATAATTCCTATAATCAAATATATCATGCCGAACACAGCAGAATGTCCTTATTAGAATAAGTTCAGCAATTATGTTGTCTCTGTATTTAGAGAAATGTCCTTCGTTCACCCACTATTTGGTGTCCAAGAAGGTAAAATCCTGGCACTCTAGACAGAACTCCGCTGTTGTGAGTCTGCTCTTTCCTGTGTTCATTCTCAGACTGAAAAAATAATACATGAATACAAATTGGCGCATTCAAATTAAACTATACAAAGCATGTAGACGGCCAAAACCAATATGGCGGTTGTACGTGGAAAATTTCTCACATAGCAGTGAGCAGACATCAGACTTTTGTACTAAAACAGTCATTAACAATGTTTGCTTTTTTAGTTTAACATATTTCAAACCGATATAAATTATTGCACAGTAAAAATAATTAAATTAAAATCATTTCTTATTTCGCATTATTTAATCAAGTAAAAATTCCATTTAAATAGCTATTTTTTTTTTTTTTTTGCAAAAGATTCTCCAGTTTTTACGATATTTTAGTTTATTAAATGGTTAGGGATTTGCTAGAATAACTTTAAATTTAGTAATCAGTAAAAACGATTTTTGCTTTAAATATTTGCTTTAAATATTTTTACTGCGTAATAATTTGTTAAAGTTTGAAATAGGTTAAACTTAAAAACAAAAAGCACTGTTAATGACCATTTTGTCACAAAAATAAGTCCACTGACGCCGACCCACTACTAACAATTTGGAATAGCTTTTGTGTCTACTCTTAACTTGAAAGTTAATTAAAAAGTATGGAATGTCCTCTCGTGAGCTCAATGCACTTGTGCTCCCTCGATGTACATATCCCCGACAAACCTGCTTAGCAACAAAATCCCACCCGTTCACTGTTAGTATCCCTAAATGCCAGAAAGCTTTCTACTCTAATAGTTTCTTCCCTCGAACAGCTAGACTTTGGAATTCCCTTCCTGCTACCGTGACTGTACTAATATGCAGAAGATCAAATATAATGTAAACCAATATTTTGTTAATCTTCCCTAGGTATGGTCCTAAATAGCTTCTTACGTTCAAGTGGCAATATTTCTTCTTACGGGTGAATATGAGTGCAAAAAAAAAAAAAAAAAATGCAGAATCCTAATTAGATAATTTTTCTAAAAAACAAAATTAAACAGGCATTCCAATAAAAGTACTACAAACAAGTATTAAAAAGCTAATTAAACAGGTATTTTAATAATTGCACATGTATTAAAGAAAAAGGTAATTAAAAAAAAGTATTACAAAGTTATTAAAAAGGTACTTAAAAAATTCAAATAACTTTACAATTAAAATATTTTTTATTACAAATTGGTCAGAAATCAAAACACATGAAAGAATGTGTTCCGTCAGGGAATACTTTTAAATGATTTTATTTAAAACATAAGTATTCTTAATTTTATTACATCCTGCATTTTAAAGGCTCTTCATGACAATTTTGGTGCAATTATAACCAATACTTTTGGATCCTTTAAGTGTTTATAATTAGTATTAGCAGTAAGTTTTCAGTTCCCATGATCCACCTAGCATCCTTAGCATATTTCATGCTAAATGTAGTATAATTCTGTCCAATTCTTCAAGGGACTAAGTTTCTATCAGACGTAGAATTACATGTAATAAAAGTAGCAGTATTAAAACAATGTTTTATATTCCAAAGGTGCTTTAATCTGCTCAATAGTTTTGGCGCTTGTAAGTGTTAGTTGTTTTCAGTATGAACACTTACAAAAATGTAACGTCTTTGCACTTCACTAACAGTTTTCATTCATGTATTGATTGAGACGTGACATTCTAAAATTCTCATACAAGCACTTGTAAAGAGTTTCCAGGGTAGCCTCCGGCTTAATAAAACAATACGCCACATGGTAGATAAATATCCACCAATCTTCTGGCAATTCATCCAGGCGGATCTTGCACTGACTGCTGCAATCTTTTATCCCATGTGGGATGTTGGATCTAGCTAGACACCTCTCCGATCTAGAGGCAACACAGTAGAGGCAGTCAACCACACAGTTAACACGGTAATCATTGAAGCATATTTTTGGAATGCTTGTACAAAAGTTAACCGAGAGAAGAAAAGACAGTAATAATAACGGGTGCTGGTAGGGTGTCATGGCCGACAAGGTAAATGGGAATAGACGATTTCGGCTGCAATAGAAAAGAAATATTTATTTTTCAGAAGTTTTGCAAAGAAATCAATTGTTTACTTTTATTATTTTTTTTATTACTGGATCACTGTTTACGAATACCGGGGCAGGAATACTCGAAGATTAAAGAGATTTTCAGTTGATAGCGAACACCACAAGAGGATTTGAAAAATTGGGCGGAATAAGAAAAAGATTACTGAAGAGGAAGTGATTATTGTTGTGGCGGAACTACGTGTCTTACATATGAATGAACTGATTCATACATAATAAATACCAAAAGACAAGGTTGTAAGGCAGAAGTCTATATCCGGCGGACCAACAGAGGTTGTATGTTCTTAATACATTTTCCTACTATTCGTGTTCCGTTTTCCTTGTAACCCTTTAAATAGGGTTATAACACTGGCGAGCGAGGATTCAAAGAACGCACGAAGTATGCCCGAGTTTAAATACCAGTGTTCTTAACACTGATGAACGAAGGATTCGAGAATTCATTAAAAAAAGTGTCTAAACGCTGACTAAAAAAAAAAAATTAAACATCTTCGTATTAAAAAAAAAATCATTTATGAACTCGGTGTGGAACTAGAACACGACGTTTTTGCAATTATCACATTGATGAAACTTTTTTAAGCTCGAACTGAACCTTCACGTCCAAACTAATGCAGTTTCTTCACTGACGAAAAACAAAACAAAACAAAAAACCTTAGCATAAAACGCTGACAATTTTATTTATTTATTTTTTTGCCTTCTTTGTTTGTTCACTACAGTTAAGTTAACCGTCAGCAAGTTGGTACTTAAAAAAAAAAGAAAAAGAAAAAAGATATGTAGAAAACTAGGATATAAATACCCTAATTCGCTACAAGAAAAAATAATGAAACGAATTGAATGAAGGAAACAAAGAACTCAAATGCTGGAATAAAATAAACATGTCGTTTATTTTCTGTTGAGAAATGAAAGTCTTGAGTGTACACGTGTTCATTCCAGTTGTGAGTTTATCAGCGTGCGTGGTGCATCTCAACTCGTATTGTTGATTCAAATTCTTCCTATGTGTTGATAGGGATGTCCTGTAATTGTTTCTTTGTTGTTGCGTCTGCTGTGCGGGAGGGAATGTGTATAGGCCTATGTGATTTTGCTCCTCGTGTTTGTTGCAGGGTAATGTCAGGAAACCGTGAAAATGTTTGTCGAGAGCTCCGTGTTTGTTTTCTGCTGAGTCTGACGAGGAGTTTCGTCATTGTAGTTCGTAGTTGTTATTTCTGTCGGTAGTAGTTCACTTGTTTTTCTTTGTTGAAAAGTTCGTTTTTTTTCTTTATCAAATAAAACGCGCGTCTCTCAAAACAATTAATTTCAAAAAGGTAGGGTCGCCATGCTTGTTCGTTTCGCGTCAGTCGGGCGCCAGTTTGTTGTGGTGGTGAAAATTAAGACTAATGAATTGAATTGAGAAAGAGACGAAGTACGTGTTAAATTGAATTAAACGAACTAGGATTTATTTCGTGAAGAAACAAGTGAAAGAAAAAGGTACAACACGTGTTTAGTTTGGCGTGCGTCTCTCGTTGTTTACTGGTGAGAAGAAAAGTATATTGTTTGGCGTGCGTCTCTCATTGTTAGCTGGTGAGAGGGAAGGTCTATAGTTTGGCGTGTGTCTCTTGTTGTTAGCTGGTGAGAGGGAAAGTTTGTTGTTGTAGAGAGAGAGTCTGTGTGTGTATGAGCGTTTCGTTCAAACGCATCCATTCCATTTTTAAATAACGAGGTCACCATTTTCCTGTTGCCCGTGGCAAGAAAAGGAAATGGAGCAGAGGAACAAAAAATGAAATGCTGGAATAAAATAAACATGTCGTTCATTTTCTGTTGAGAAATGAAAGTCTTGGGTGTACACGTGTTCATTCAGCTGTTGACGACTATGCACGTGGAAGGAAAGGGGAATGCAATAGAGAAACGTGAAGTGGCAAGCCGGCCTGTAGAAAGAGAGGGTTAAGCTCAGTAGAGAGTCGCGCACATGTCTGTTTTGATGGACCAAAGCCGAAGGGGAGATAGAGTGAGAAAGAGTGAGAATGTCAATCCAGTTCATGGAGAGAGAAAGCGCATAAAGTGTATGTACGGTCTGATAGCTTTTTGTCCCACATAGTAGAAGTGGTGTGTGGTATGCGCATGCCTGCCGAAAACGGCGGTGGCTGGTGCGCCGACCAACCACCTCGGAAGGCAGGTCGAAAAAGGAAGAAGCCGCTTATTGCTCTTTCTTTTATAGGTGTTTCCGGTGGTCTTTTGCGCATGTGTGGATTTCCTTTGAAAGGGGAAGTGACGTTGTCCTTTTGTGCGTACGTGTGCGCATGTGTGAGTATACACATGAATGTGAGTGTATGTACGCGAACGTGAATATATGTACGTGTGTGGACGTGGGTGCGTATGTTTGTGTGTGCGTATGTATATGACAAGTAATATAGCTTGAGATGTGAACGCATGTTTTTGTGTGAGAATAGAAAAGGCTCGCGCAGATATGGATTTTCGTGTCTTTTCCTTCTGTTAAATATTTCAGAAAAATTCTGTGCCGCGAACATTTATGAAAAAAGATAAATTTTTCCTCCAAAGCAATTGTCTTTATTCTCTATGAAAAAAAAAAAAAAATTGAAAAAACAAAAACAAAACATTGCTTTGGAAAAAAAAAAGTATAATTTCCAAGGGATTACAAATTAAAACGGGAAATTAAAACTGATTACGAAGGGTGTTTCTTCTTTTTTTTTTTTTTCAAAGCTTTAGGTAGGAGGAAAACAGTCAGTAGGAAGAGTTCCATAAGCATGCAATTCTTGGAAAGAAGCTACTGATATTTATCTCTTACAATAAGGTATCAAAACAGTGAATTGATAGAG
Organism: Euprymna scolopes; assembly: GCF_053919585.1. Taxonomy (NCBI): domain Eukaryota; kingdom Metazoa; phylum Mollusca; class Cephalopoda; order Sepiida; family Sepiolidae; genus Euprymna; species Euprymna scolopes. Next base: position 38,904,127 of record NC_136503.1, read on the forward strand.
ATCACTAGACCAACAGGTCAATCGAGCTGGAACTGAAGTAGGTCATAAATCAGATAATTCTGAAGAATACATAATAGTATTTGTACAAAAGATTGAGATTAGCAACATCACGTCTGTGCATGAGAGAATGCAGAGAAGCTCCATTTGAATGTATGGCCTCAGATCCATGGTGTGAACTTTTGTAACATACTTTTCCTAATATGTTAAGTATACCCCTGTTTTGTCTTACTATCTTGCAAGACAGCAACAATTATAAAAATCTCATCAGATTTTACAAAAAATTTTTATTCTAGACATATTTTATACAGAAAAAAAGTTTAGAAATTTTACTTTCTTACGCCGAGAGACATATTTTCAGACTTTATAAACTAGCGGGGAGTACCTGGCATTGCCTGGGTGGAGGATATTGGCACAAGGACGAAGAATGGCTTCCACATGGTTAAAATAAAATAGGTGGGTAATTATTTTTCCACGCTAACCATTAGGTCAAAGAGGATCTTGAATTCAACGAGTTGGTAATTAACTTTTGCCCAGGTGGAGGATATTGGCACAAGGACGAAATAAAGAGGTGGGATCAAACTCGAAAACAGGGTAATTAGTCTTCCTTGCTAACTATTATGCCAAAGAGAATAGTGAATTCAATGAGTTGGTAATTAACTTAAGAATCATAGGAGTCGCCACATGCACAAAAATGAACGTTGCTTTTAAACTTGGCCGGGGGCCAGGTAAGCTTCCTGCTTTGTCGTTTTATTTATTTGCTTCCCACAAAAGCAAATTAGATAAGGTCGTTTTTAATGTGGAGCCCCCCCCCTCTCCAAAAAAAAGGGGGCACTCTGACAATATAAAAAAAAAAAAAATTATCTCAGTATGAAGGATTTCTCCTACATTGATCGAGGACCAATTAACTTAAGTGAAGTGCAACATCAGCCTGGCCCGAAGTCGTTTGCATTCGAATAGTTTTGTTTTATACGAAAAAGACAAATACTGGAGACGACGGTACGGTGGGATTTTTTTTTTTTACTATCGAAAAGAAAGAAACAGTGTCCGTTTGCAAATCTGAGATATTATGATCTCGGAAGTATAGGAAAACTTCTTGCAGAAATTAACCGACAGCGAAACCTCTATCTGTCTTTCACGAAATACACAAATTCTTGCGCCCATTTTGCCTTAATATATATATATATATATATATATATATATATATATATATATATATATATATATATGGAAGAGTTCATGATTATCCATAAGGTGGACACACCATATCAATTACTATCAGTGTTGGTTCAGAAAACTACCGCCAATCCTTACATCCAGGCAGGTTTCCTCCAAGATTTAGGACAAAGGCTTTTCATCCAGTGTTCACTCTTCCATCTTGTATGTTATATTGACTAACATCAAGCATGCCACCTCTTGCATTGATTCCATAACACACCTGGATACCAAAGGCTCTAGGGAGCGTAGTAAAACAAGGATGATCTGGCTTTCATTGCATGTAGCATGACTGATATCAACCCTTTCTTATTGGACTGTGTGAAGAGCAGGTGTGAAGCGTTGCCTGGTGTTGCTCAGTTCAGAACCCGGGACACTTGCAGTACCTTAAATATCAAAATCTGATGACAGATTTTTAGTTTTTATAATATTGGAAAATTATATCTGAAATCGACCACAGATACGAGTCAGTTCAGTGCAAACCATTTATGACATAAAAACTTTTCTAAACAATGAGCCTAAAAACATTAAAAAACTATTTTGTCAACGAGTAAATAATTTTCTGATCTAGAATTTTTCCCAGTATAATTCTGTGCAGCGGTAACATGGTCTTGGGCGAATTTCTTTTTGTTTCTCTATAGTCCACTCGTTTTGAAAATATGGGTAGCAATTTTCTTTTAGGAGAGCAATTCTTTGATTTTATACAGAGAATGTGGTTGGAGAGAACTCTCTTCTCTTTAGGGAGAAGAAATTTTGTGACGTACACCCAATTTTTATGCTTTTAGAATTACTTTGTAGCGGTCTAGGGTATAGAAGGAAATGCGTGTTCCTCTCGCGTTCGGGTGTCACCATTTTGTGGTGGTGGTGCAAAATAGGGAAAATGAATTGTCTCGAGGAAGAAACGAACAACGTGTTAAATTGAATTAAACGAACTAGTATTTATTTTGTGAAGAAACAAGTGAAAGAAAAGGGTACTACACCTGTTTAGTTTGGCGTGCGTCTCTCGCTGTTTATTGGTGTGACCGAAAGTCTATTGTAGTATAGAAAGAGAGAGAGAAAATGAGAAAAAGTCAATCCAGTTTGGTGTGCGTCTCTCACTATTAGCTGGTGAGAAGAAAAGTCTATTGTTGTAGAGAGAGAAAGTCAATCCAGCTTGGTGTGCGTCTCTTGCTGTTAGCTGGTGAAAAGAAAAGTCTATTGTAGTATAGCGAGAGAGAGAGAGAAAATGAGAAAAAGTCAATCCAGGTCATGGAGATAGAAAACATGTAAGGTGTACGTACTGTCTGTTAGCTCATGCCCCATACATAGTAGCAGGGGATGTGATGCGCACGAGCGCGCGCCTGCCAAAAGGGAGGCAGCTGGTTAGCCGAACCTCTCAGCTCGAGAGCTGATCCGAAAAGGAAGATGCTGCTTATTGCTCTTGCTTTTATAATTGTTTCCGGTGGTCTTTTGCGCATGTGTGGGTTTCCTTTGAAAGGGGAAGTGAGGTTGTCCTTGTGTACGTATGTGTGCGCGTATGTGAGTACATGTGTGTACGTTAGCGTGTGTGTGTATACACGTGAATGTGAGCATATGTACGCGAACGTGAATATATGTAAATGTGTGGACATGCACGCGTATGTTTGTGTGCGTTTATGTATATGACAAGTAATATAGCTTGAGATGTGAATGCATATTTTTGTGTGAGACTATGAAAGGCTCCCAAAATACTCTCCTTCCTAGGAAAAAAAATATGCAGTGTATATATATATATATATATATATATATATATATATATATATATATATATATATATATATATATATTTTCTTTTTAAGTAATGTTTTTGGCAATTGACTTTTCGTCTGTTTTTTTGCTGTTGGTGTGGTTGTTTAACAAAAATGTCAAAAACGGAGTGTGTTCGTATAAAAAAGCATTTATTATGCGTGGAAAAGGTGCTTACTCTTTTTTTTAGGCTGACATTTGTTTTGTTTGTTATGTGCTGACATGTGCAATGAGTTGCTTGGATAGTGAAGTGAATTGTTCGTTTGGAGGGAAAATTTTTGTTTCGTGTTGACGTCATGTGTCAAGTTGACAGTGTCTTCGCAAATGACTCCATGGTAGTGTGTGTACATTGTCTGTACGGGTGTTTGTTGTGCATTCGTTCGTGTTGAATGGGTTTCCAGTTGCCGTTGTCTTCGCATGTGAGTCTGTTGTAGTGTGTGTACATTGTCTGTACGGGTGTTTGTTGTGCATTCGTTCGTGTTGAATGAGTTTCCAGTTGCCGGTGTCAACAAAACTTCCAGTTGTGAGTTTATCTGTGTGCGTGGTGCATCTCAACTCATTGTTAATTCAGCTTCTTCCTATGTGTTGATAGGGATGTTCTGTAATTGTTTCTTTGTTGTTGTGTCTGCTGTGCGGGACAGAATTGCATAGGCCTATGTGATTTAGCTCCTCGCGTTTGAACAGGGTAATGTCAGGAAACCGTGAAAAATGTTTGTCGAGCTCGAATTTTTTAAAAATTTGGTATTAAGTCGACAGCTCCGTGTTTATTTTTTTGCCGAGTCTGACGAGGGGTTTCGTCATTGTTATTTGTAGTAGTTATTTCTGTCGGTAGTGGTTCACTTGTTTTTCTTTATTGAAATGTTCGTTTTTTTCTTTATCAAATAAAATGCGCGACTTGCTCAAAACAATTAATTTCAAAAAGCTAGGGTCACCATGCTTGTTCGTTTCACGTCAGTCGGGTGCCAGTTTGTTGCGGGACTTGTGGTTTAGAAGGAAATGCGTGTTCGTCTCACGTTCGGGTGTCACCATTTTGTGGTGGTGGTGCAAAATAGGGAAAATGAATTGTCTCGAGGAAGAAACGAACAACGTGTTAAATTGAATTAAACGAACTAGTATTTATTTTGTGAAGAAACAAGTGAAAGAAAAGGGTACTACACCTGTTTAGTTTGGCGTGCGTCTCTCGCTGTTTACTGGTGAGACGGAAAGTCTATTGTAGTATAGAGAGAGAGAGAGAGAGAAAGAGAAAAAGTCAATCCAATTTGGTCTGCGTCTCTCGCTATTAGCTGGCGAGAAGAAAAGTCTATTGCAGTATAGCGAGAGAGAGAGAAAATGAGAAAAAGTCAATCCAGGTCATGGAGATAGAAAACGTATAAGGTGTACGTACTGTCTGTTAGCTTGTGCCCCATACATAGTAGCAGGGGACATGACGCGTGCGAGCGCACGCCTGCCGAAAGGGAGGCAGCTGGTTAGCCGAACCTCTCAGCTCGAGAGCTGGTCCGAAAAGGAAGATGCTGCTTATTGCTCTTGCTTTTATAATTGTTTCCGGTGGTCTTTTGCGCATGTGTGGGTTTCCTTTGAAAGGGGAATTGATGTTGCTCTTGTGTGCATACGTGTGCGCGTATGTGTGCGTACATGTGTGTACATTAGCGTGTGTGTGTATACACGTGAATGTGAGTGTAGGTACGCGAACGTGAATGTATGTACGTGTATGGACGTGTATGTTTGTGTGCGCGTATGTATATGACAAGTAATATAGCTTGAGATGTGAACGCGTGTTTTTGTGTGAGACTAGGAAAGGCTCCCACAACTTCTTATGCTCATAACCCTTCGGCAATCCCCTGCAAATTTTTGTAGAGTGAGATTGGGTTTGCTTTTGAGTTTCGCTGGTATTATTCGTCTAATCAATATTTTTTAACTATCCATTGGGTAAAAATGAAGCATTTAAAAAAAAAAAAAAGAAAATTGCCGATAATTTTGCTCGTGTAAAGTTATAGCGCTTGTTTACGACTAACACGAACGTTTAATAATCTTCGTTTCAATTCCCTTTAATTTTAAGTGAATTTCTCACTGTAACTGTAACCAAACGCAATAGCAATACTTTTCTATGTATTTGTTTTAGTTTTTAATGATTTCAGCTATTTCTAAGTCTTTTATATTGCAGGAAATTCCATAATTGGCAGTTTAAAGACGTTAAAATTACTTGCGGATGTTTAATACTTTGAAGATTATGCCTACAATAAAACTGTCAAAAAAGTAAATCTAAAGTGCTTAAATTATTAAATTTCCACCAGTAAAGGAAATTCTATAGTAATATAAATCTACTTTGGGTGGTAAATAATATGAATTATTTACCATAAATAAATCATCTTAAAAAAAAAAAAATCTGAAAATAAAAAGCAAAATCCATGGCAACAGGACTTTAGTACCTTATACAAAAATAGCACACAACTTAATACTGTAGATCTAATTTTTGCAGGCAATAGAAGGCAAATACTTAGCCTGGTTTTACTAAATATATACGACTACACTATACGCATTCCTATGGATTTAGATCCTGCATGTTTTGGGACAAATCTGTATTTACAGAGACTAGAATGTAAATATATATTTTAGAACCCCGGGATATGGTGGCCCTAAGATGTACCCCTGGTTACGATTTTTTTTTTCTTCCTGCTTACGGTATTTGCCTCCTCTTACGGTGACATTTATGTTATTTGATGATGTGCTCTACTGTATTTTGTTACTAATTTTTAATGCCGTAACTTGGGGTTCAATTGTATAATATAATTTATAATATATATATAGTTAGATGGGTATTTAGGCAGCATTTTTTTCTCTATTGCATATTTCATTAAATAAAATAGACGTTTTGTCTATTCTATTTTTGATTCTTTCCAACTACCGAATAAGTTTTCACTTCTGTGTTTATCATAAATCTAGGTACTTTCCAATCCTTCAGGATTCATCGTCAGGGATAAATTAACCTAACTGGTTTTGAACAATTTGACTAACCAACATTCCTGTCCCGTCCCAATTTAGGAAAAATTTTAGTTAACACATCTATACTTGAACAAATCAATAATTAACTTGAAATACTAGAAACATTATTACTAATAAAATTGAAAAAAAAAAAAAAAAAAAAACTATTAATAAAATAAACTTTAGTGTTAAGAGTTATTTATTTTAATAGATTTGCAAACAATTAATTTTAACCAATGGAAAAAAGCATAAATAATTAAATAAAAAAAAATTATAAATTGCTCAAAACCAGTTAGATTAATTCATCCCTGACGATGAATCCTGAAGGATTGGAAAGTACTCGGACTTATGATAAACATGGTGATTACATCAGCCAGTTCTCGCCAGAAGTGAAGTTGGAAAGGACCGAAAATAAAATTAATAGCCAAAAAACGTCTATTTTATTTAATGAAATGTATTTTTTAATAACTACAGGGACTAGTGTTTCATCCTTTCGAGAATCATCAGTCAGGGAATCACGATTACAGCCGGGCGGGAGATTCAAACCCGGTCACGAAGCCATTAGCTAGGAACAAACCGCAGTGTCACCGTTTGTTGAAATTAACATTAATATAAAGCGTACATTTCATATCATCATTAATTTGTATATATATATATATATATATATATATATATATATATATATATATATATTACATAATTATCATGGTTGACAGATTTATTGACGACCTTATGTATAAATAATGAGGAATTTGAAAGAAAAAATTCCTAAATAAAATAAACATTTGATGTATCCAAAGGAACCAGAATTAAGTTGGGAACAGAAACGTTAATGGTGCATAAAACGAGACTTTAAGTTTCAAAGATGGTGGCAGGTTTGTCAATGGTGGTATGGAAGCACAAAATTGATACACCACTTCCGCTATTCTCCGAAACTGCTTAATTATATATTTGGACAAAATATTAAGATTTTTTTGTTAATATTTTTAACATTTAGTTTTTTTTTTTAATGTTTTATGTTTAAATATACATTATTTAAACCTGCGCAGTCTATTACGATGGTCGTCGATTAAAAAATATTTTTTTAGTTTAACTAGATTTTACGTTTATTTTTTCACCCCGCCCTATAAAAATATAAAAATACGTAAACTTTATCAATCGATTGTGTTTTTCTAATCGCATAGAAATATCTAAACAATGACAGAACATAAACAGTTATTTGAAAAAGATATGCGATTAAAAAAAACCCAAAAACCCAATCCATTGATAAAAATTTACGTATTTATATATTTTTTATTTTAAAGGGAGTGAAAAAAATAAACCTAAATTATAGTTAGCTCTAAAAAAAATAAAGTATATTTAAATACAGTACATTAAAAAACGTAATTATGTTAGAAAAAATATATTAAAACAATCTTAATATTGTGTCCATTATTTGATGAGTGAGCATGTGAAAATTAAATTGACATAAATGTACGATGTATTTGAATACTTTAGTAATATATCTGGATAAATTTTATTTAATGAAATGTGTGCATGTTATTTTTAATAACTACAGGCACTAGCATTCATCTTTTCAGGAATCGTAAACACTGGAGAAGCATATTTTCCTCATTAATTTTGAGTGTGCACTATCATATATGAAATGCAAGTCTTTACAAAGAAAATGTGTTACTTACGTTTCAGAGTAGCGTACTAGAGATATGATGTTGCTTGCTGCCAACAGATGTTGTGTTTCACGTCGCAGATGTTTCACTATATATATCCTAGCAGGCCGCCCGGCATTGCCTAGTCATATAATACTCTTAAATATGATATTTTAATTTATGCAGATTACACCTTTATTTATTTATTTATTTATTTGTTTGTTTGTTTATTGCCAAGGGCCCCTCATTTTTTATACAATACTTTATTAAAATATCTTATAAAGAATGAGAGGGGGTCCTTTGAACAATGTGGCATGAGGCCAAAAGGGAATGGGAGGGGGAGAAATAAGAGTCGGGGATCATCCACTTTGTCTCTTCCCTAAGCTAGTTTATTACTCACCATAATACCTCATTCCACGCATGTATGAATGTTTTTCAAAATTTTATTTAAAATAACATAAACTTTTTTATTTACAAAAACCGGAAAAGATTTTCTGTTTAAAGCAAAGCAAAAGAAAACATAAGGCAAAAGCAAAAAGAAATCAAAGCATTTTATGCACAAACATAAAAGAAAAACAAAAAGTTGTACATGTAACTAAAAAAAAAAATGTCGAATGATGGGCGATGGGATATGTCTACGCCTTAAATACACCCCAAAGTAAAAAATAACAATAAGAAAAATAAATGAACTAAACAAAATGCTAGCTATGTTGTGTTAGTGAGGGCCCTCCCAACCTACTCTAGTTGCTGAAGCGCTCGCTGTTTTCGTCAATTGCCGGAAAACAAGAGAGACACTTCCTAAATGAGAGTGGGCAATCTACGGGCAAAAGAAAAGTGGGTGGGGGTCCTTGGGGTATGCAGTGACCTTCAGAAAATTACCATGGGAATGGGTCAAGGGATAAAATGCTGGGAAAGGGCATTCTGGAGATATTCTAACACCTAAAATAAATGGGGGATGTGACTCCTTCACACAACTAACTAAGGGATAGTTCTTTTGGTCTTTGCTATATCCGGACCTAAGGGCAGTGTGTGCCATGCTTAGGCAAGGAACACATACTCAAATTTGTTTTGAATAAATACAACTACGCTAGCGGTGTGAATCCACCTACATTTAAATACCACGAGAAGCAACCTCCTTCTATCACATCTGATTTTGATTTTAAGCTGATGCTTAAAATATGAAATCAGATCATAATGAGAAGGCGGCGACCAACCCCCACGCCCTATCTCTATGCATAAAACCCACACTATCAGTCTAGCTATGCCTAAGATCGTTAGGAACACCATTCGTTCCTCCCTGAGCCACAACAGATCATTGTTGTAGACCACTGACTCCAAATCCAGGCACGTCACCCGCTCGGGGACGATGCGAGCTGTTACCCCACTGACATACGTCCAGAATTCATGCAGACTAAAGAAGTTAAAGAATGCATGTTCTACTCTTTCCACCTCATCATCCAGGCAATGTGGGCAAAAGGAGTCGATAATCCGACCAATCCTGAAGTGCATGCCATTGAGGCATAGTGCATCATGAACCACACGCCAGGTCAGAGAATATTCCGAATTATTTAGGTAACTCCGGCCTGGCGCCCAATTCCACCGAGAGCAGATCCTCTTCTCTGACAACTGTAGCCCTCCCTTAGTGGGTCCGAAGCACTCCCCACCACTAAATCTCGATATAGTGCTTTCCTAGACCAGGCGAGGTCACTAAACCCCGGCAACACTCTAAGCACAGCCCGGCATTCGTTATAGGACTGTGGTTGACCCCATCAGCCTTTGAAGGCATTCGGCCAAGTGTTTGGGGGTGAGGTCAGGAAAAGTGTTACCAACCGCAGGGCCCCATGCAGAGTCCTCCGTCAGAGTTCTACTTAGGAATGCCAATCTCTCAGCATGTTTGTAGCTAGCCAAGTCCGGCATTCCTAAGCCCCCATCGAGCAGTCTTTCAGTGCAAACCTGTCTATGAACCATAGGCTTTCCTTTGTTCCAAAGAGTGAAAAGAGGGAACGCGTTAATGCCTTTAACCGATCCATAGGCAAGGATAATACAGACGGTTGGTAAAGGATTAGTGGAAAGACGTAAGTGGAGCATGCCTCCGCCCTACCTACGAAGCCAAATCCTTACAGACACTTTGACCTTTGACTGTACTTCTGACCAATTCTTGTCCAACTGGAGACCCAGTCCATACCAAACGCAAAGGATCCAAACCGGGCCATCGGTCCAATTGAATCGACCTGGAAGCAAAGGAGCACCTCTCCAGGCAGCCAACCTTAGGCCATTGGATTTGCTAAGGTTGACTACGGCCCTGTAACTTCTTCATACTGCCTAAGAGCCTTAATGACGGTGCAGATGTCTCTCACACTCAAGACACATGCCATCACATCATCAGCATATGCGGACACCCTGGCACACACACTACCAGGAAGAGCAATTCCACACAGGGCCAGTCTAGTTTCCCTCATCCTCAATTTGCGTAGGAGCGGTTCAAGGGTGAGGACATAAAGCAGGGGAGAAAACCTTGCCATATCAACTGAGAGATAATGAAAGTTTCTGACCCCATCCCATTCACCTCAACAACTACCATCGGCCAAGTATACAAAATGGAGATTCATCTGCAAAAGCCCAGATTAAAACCTGCAGCCTCTAGAACAGATCTCAGGAACCCATGGTCGACCCTATCGAACGCCTTAGACTGATTTACATTGATCAGCGTGGCTTTAGTGTCGTCTTCTAATTCATCTATAATTGTACGGACCAGATGCAAATTGTTTTAAATTGATCTCCCCTTCACAGCGTAGTTCTGATCAGGTTCGACCAAGGCAGTAATAACGACCTGCAACCGGTATGCAAGAACACATGCCAAAATCTTTAACTCTGTGTTTAACAGAGTTATGGGCCTAAAATCGTCTAGTCCCCCAACATATGCGCTCTTCTTCTTCAGAAGTGACCAATCCCTTGGTAACCTGACTCATGATGAATTCCGTGTGAAACCAGTGGTTAAACACACCCGTCAGAATCGAAACGAATATGTGCGACAGCCTCAAGTACAGTTCATAGAGTAAACCATCGAGTCTCGGAGATTTGTTGCAGCCAGCCTGCTTTAGCACAGCAACTACCTCACACACTCTAACCTGACCATCACAACTAACTGCTCAGGCCGCCTCCAGGCAGGGGCGAGCCAGCCAAATAGTCGCCAAACTCCTGGCCACGGAGTCTGGACAGCTGAGAGAAGCAATCAGCGAGATGCTTTTGGAACCCCTCTGGGCCCTGAATTTTCCGAATGTAATTACCCGATCTATGCCAGAGTGAAGATCTACGCTCTAATATGTCAACATTCATGGCTTCGTTGGGCACTCTTTCTACCCTAGCCCTAACTACCTGACCTTCATACCACTCGCTAGCCGAGTATTTCAGGTCCTCCTTAGCTAGTGCTATCACTAGGGAGTTCCCCCCCCCCAGACACCATCTGGGCCAACCTATATTCTAAATGCTTTTCTGCCTTAGCATTATTTAAGGCGAGGTGCTGGCTATATTGGACAGAAAAGTGCCTAATATTAGACTTAGTGTTTACCCATCACTTACTCCGTGTGACCGCCCCTACTAAGCCCTTTACTATGTGTCCTTCTAGCTTTTCACGGAAGTCAGATAACTCCAGTAAGGAGGTATTTAACTTCCAGTACCCAGCTAGGCTAGTGTTCCTATCTAACTCTAATCTGGCCATAAGTAGCTTATGGTCAGAGTGCCCTAACCAGTGGAACATTGGATAGGATACGTAATCTATGTTGCCTCTTCTAACTAACGATCGGTCCAAGTATAAACTTGCACCGATGGCTGACGAGGTCCACATCCACATCTCCTGCCTGGGGTGATCAACGTGAAATCTGTCGACCAGCTGGCACAAGGCCATCAGGTCAGACAGACTGCTATCACACCTTCCCGTCCCGCTAGCACCCCCTCTATCAATTCGGGGATCAAGGACGGCATTCCAGTCCCCGACTACAATTAAACTGCTCCGAACCACCGAGAAACACCTCCAACTGCCAAAAAAAGAGGACCCTCTCCTGAATTGATTTGGGCGCATAAACTGCGATGATCCGAAACTTACTATTGTTCATGGCAGCATTGGCCATGACCAATCTGCCATCGGCATCAGTGTGTACAACGTTCACTGTTGCAGGCAGGGTGCATCTAACTAACAGAGAAACCCTCCTAGCATGCTGATTACTGAATGCTGAAAAAACATCAAAATGTCCCGACAGCACTCGATGATCGCCAATTGAATCATAGTGGGTTTTCTGTAATGCAGCCACATCTATGTCTAAGGACATGAGGTCCCTCAGCATGCCAGAAGTCTTGCTTCGGCACCTCATGCCCGCCGTATTTAAACTGCACAAATAAGTAAGTGGCCATTACACCTAATTAGTGTCAATTACCAACCTGAAATCCCTAGGGGTCAGGATGTCGCAGGCTTGACCGAGGTTGCCCAAAAGCAGTTTGGATGAAACTCGTCTGTTCTAGGCAATTCCTCTGACATCCAGAAGAAAAGTTAATTTGAGGGGTATATAAAATGAAGGGCGGATGTAAATGGGAACCCTCCCTTCGCAATGGGACTCTAGCTGGGCCAGGGAGCCATGCCCCTCTTCCACCAGTCTTAGGCCCGGGATCGCCCCCCCCCTGGCTTCTTCAATCATTCTCCAGAGAGCCTTCGTGTGGCCCTCTTTTCTTTTCTGCACGAAGGTTGTTAATAGGGGGGGGGGGTCAGCAAAGTTTTTGAGATTGGTGATGTCTTGTCCCCGGACCTGAGTGAGGAGCTGCAATGGTTTTATAATTGCATGCTGTCAGGCTGTTATATTGGCAGTGGCGTGATGCAGGTCGACTTTGCAGATTTGGTCCCCTGGTAAGAAGGAGAGCTTACGGGTTTTCTCAGTCCTTAATGGAGATGGAGAAGTGGATTGTTGGGAGCTTTCCGGCTCCTAAGTGTTGCTGGGGGAAGTAAGTAGGGAGGGAGTATTCTGCTCAGAAATAGGGTTAAGGGGTTCAGGTGTGGGGGCCTGAGCAGGGACGATGGATGCATCTTTATTGGGGTGAGGAGGGGAATGGGGCCCAGCCTCCTTGATCTTTTTGTTAGCCTTTCCTGCTTCTTTCTCCATCTCCGTTTTCATTTGTTGCTCCCCTTCTGAATCTGTTTCTGAGGGGACCGACAGTTTTCTTTTTGGATTTTGCAGCTCCTCAGTGGGCACTTTGGTGGAATTGGAAGGCCGTGGGGGTTGCTCCTTTTTGGAGGAGGAATTCTTCAAAGGGGACTTGGCCGGAGCTGAAGGCAATGGTGCTGTTTTCTTTCCAGTCTTCACCACTTTGCTCCAGCCGTCCTTGTTGGTTGCTGCTGTTGATGTTGCTGGAGATGGTGTCCCCTCCGTTTTTTGAGGGGGAGCTGCAGATATGATTTTTCTGCTCGGGTTGGAGCAGCAGGGGCATTAGGGGGGGTTTCTTGGTCTTCTTAGACATATGCCCCTGCTGCTGGCAGTGCCAGCAATGGGGCTTTCTGCCCTCAACTATCATACTAATTGTCCAGGTGTCGCACCTGAGCAACGGCAGTATTTTGTTGAAACCAACTGGTCCAGTCTCATCTTTAGCTGGTAGTCCCCTACCATAAGGTTACGGGGACCACGGACCAGGGTGACTGCCTCAATGTCCCCATACTGACTGAAAACAGCCCCTATTTGCTTTGCATCTATATAATAGGGGACACTGACGACTGTAACTGTTGTGCATCGCTGGCTCAGGTACTCCAGCTTGAGATGGATATTTTTCCATTTTAAATCGGACTTGGACAATTTCTCTGTTAACTCTGGGTGGGGGAGAAGAACATCCCACATTGCGTAACTCCCGCGGCAAATGTATTGCGCTGGAATTTGAGATCAGTAGTTAGTGAGACGATTTGCTTGCCAGCTCTTCTACGGCTCTTGGAGGGGGTTTAATGATATTCCCCTCTGTCAGATCTTTGTAGGTGGAGTCGAAGAGCTGGCGATATTCTTCTGGCTGTAGTTGAGACTGGAGTCCCCACGCTGTTTTGGGGGATGTCTCTCTCCTAGGGCTTGTCTGTTCCTCAGTGGTTACTGGCACTGCGGGTGTCTTCTATCCAGGCAGAATGGTTCCAGAGTCTGGCGTTGATGAGGTGAGAGTTGACCACTCTCCTGGTGCATTCTCAGGTGTGTTGGGTGGTGCCGGAACTTTGGCAGCTCCCCTCCTGGCAAACCCCTTCCTTTTGGTTGGGGGACCTGGACTTGCGTGCTTGTGTCTTGATGGATTTCTGCTGTTGCTGCTGCTTCTGATACTGCCACTGCTGCTTACATTCGGAAAGAACTCGTCGTCCAGATCTATAATCCTCTCTATGGCAGTTAAAGGGGTCTTCGGTTGTAGTCTGATCAGGGTCAGTGGCTACCTTTTTGCTGCACAAGGTGACTAACTCTCGTCTATTAACGGTGTGGGGGACAGCACCAAGAGGCTTGACATCCGGCAAGCTTGACATCCGGCAAGCTTGACAAATCATATCTGCTATGCCTTTTGCCTTTCCTCCACCGCACTGGAACTGGGGGTGCCACCGGGTGTGACACCCTCCCACCGAACTTCCCTTCGCCGCCAGGGGAACTGAACGTTGGGGGGAGCCTCTCATGCCGCTCCTCCCCGAACTGACCAGACCGACCGAACCAGTGCAATATTTTTAATCGACTTTATCTAGCGATAAAATAGCTGGCAAGAGCCATATAAATATAAGACTTAATATTAAAAAATAAAATAAAATAAAAATAAACACAATTAAAAATCTATGTAACGGAACATTTTGAAACATTGAAATTTTAATCGTTTTAATCTAAAAGTTTTAGGAAGATTCTTTTTCTTAGCAAATCAACTGATAATAGCATATTTAGAAAACGCTATTAAAAAAAAACAATATTAAATTTATAAGTTTTAATTCAAGGTAAGTATTTAAACAATTTTCTTTTTTTACTTATTTGAACTCTTATGTTTCATAAATAGAAACTTCGATCGATGTAAATATATTTTCTCAAATTTCGAAAAAATCGGGGCGAGGGGCACGCACTAAAAAAATATTTCCCCTCATTTTATGGAAACTGCATTTTATATGTAATTTCATTCTAAAATCGATAAGTATCGAACATTTCACGAAAATCTGACCATTAGTTGATTTTTGCTAGATTTATTAAACACGGGTATTTTTTCACATTCGGAATACTTACTACATGGGAACGTTATCTTAAAGCGCTAATTACGTAAACCCGATGTTTGTCTTGCAATTTCATTTTCGTACAATGAAAAGTTTTTAAAATTATTACTAGATTATTTTGCCCTTTTAAATGGTACAAAAGTTATAATATTAACTTATAAAGTTACATCGTTTTACATATGGGGGAGGGGAGTAATCCTGTAGTGAATTTGAGATGCCTAGTTGTCGCTGTGAAAAGAACTTAAAATGCGATTCGGACGACTTGTATGTATTAAAAAGTGGCTGTTTTTAACCGAGGAATTTAAAATGTAATCCCGTTGTGCTAGCTGAGTATCGTGGGTTTGCTGTGTCTAACTGAGCGGGGATATCTGCATGGGCTAGGAAGCGAGACTAGGAGGGTTGTAAGTTTATGAGGTCATCTTTAAAGATCGGGGGAGGGGGGGGGTTGATATGATTTGCATATCAATGGGGCTAGACATTGGAACGAGGGAATATAAGTCTGGCAATCAAGATGGCGGCAGTTGAGTTCTGGAGAACCTGACTGAACGGGTTGGAGCTGAGAATGTTTAAATGCTGCCAAAAATCCAATCCACGTTTTTTTTTTATTAGACTAATATATAGTAGTACCCCACCCCACCTCTCGACATGGCCCAGTCGTAAAATATGCTTTAATATTTTAATTTGTGCAGATTTCCTATTATTCTAGATCCAATGTTGTTCTATTGCTTATATTGTTATCTATCTGTAGTAGTTATTTCAAAAGTTTAAAAAAAAACATGCCTCGAGTGCATCAAACATATAGCAATCTAGCCTTAATCATGACTGTTTGAGCTATCGTCAGTTGGCAAGAAAACGTTAAAATTTTACCGACTTTGACAGATAAGTGTATATTTCTGCATTTGTACAAAAACAAGTCGACTTAACATCTGCCAAATTCCTATATTTTTCAATTTTGACCCTTCAGCTATTATTGGTTAAAAACCAAATCGAATTTATTCCATGAGTCCAAATCCCCTATATATCAAGTTTCAAGTCTGTAGACCAAAAATTGACAGTGGAGTTTAGTAAAGACTGTTCCTTAAACAGATACAAGGTAATATATATATATATATATATATATATATATATATATATATATATATATGTATGTATGTGTGTGTGTGTGTGTGTGTGTGTGTGTGTGTGTGGCGAGTCACAGAAACGGATGTTTTTAATTCATCATTTCTCACGTAAATGTCATAAGCAAACACACAATGTTTATGATTCGACGGTAACATGAGGCCAGTAAGCCGAGAAAAAGCAATTCAAAATCAATAACCAAAAGATAAGCAAAAAACAAAGTAAACGGCATTTTAAGCAAGTTTAAAGACTCCCCTCCTCACTCCCTATCCCTTTTTTAAGGAGAGCAAGGAGCGTTCTAAAAACATCCGTTTCCCGTGACCCACCATATATATTTTTTTGGAAATAAGGATTCCAGCAGTGCTCTATTATAAGGAAAATTCAGAAAGTTTAGATGAAATAAGTCATCAGTACCGTCGGTTTCAAGCCTGATAATGGGGAACTGTTTTAGATCCCCCATATCAAGCTCTTTTCGACCGATACTCATCTGTTTTATAACCCGAATTGGAAACATACACGTACATTACAAGATCTTGTGCAAATATCCTTTTTATAAAACCTTAAATTCAAATGATAAAATTTTAAAAATTGTCTGTTTTTAATATGTTGGGCGCTAAATAAAACAAAAGAAAAAGGAGAAATTGTATGTACTAAAATGTTTATGTTATTCAAATATATGGTAGTTATTTATCATGTTATCTATGAAAAAAAATCTTTAATATGTCAAGAGCAAATACCGTAGCTGGAAATCTTGTGAAGTAGACCTTTATGCCATACCTTGTCGAAGGCCTTTGATATGTCAAGAGCAATTGCCCTGGAAAGGAAGCGTTTGTCAAGAGATTCACTAATCCTAGGAGATATAACCGTTAGCACATCTGCGGTAGATCTTGCAGAATGGAAACCATATTGTGTGTCACTAAGAAGGTTATTTCTGCTGGGGGGGTTGACTACTTCTTTATTCAATATGGATTCCAACAACTTACTCATGACACACAGGAGACTTATTGGTCTGTGCTGGGAGTGAGATGACTTATCACCTGAGTTCTTAAATACAGGGCATAATGATGAGGTTTTCCAGGGTGTTGGAAAGCACTTCTCCTTAAGGCAATGCTTAAACAGTTTGGTAACTATGGGGGCAAGTTCTGGTTGGAGCTTTTTCAGCACTATAACTGGAATGCCATCAAGGCCAGTTGCTTTACTGGAATCAAGGTTCTTGATTAGCTTGGCGACCTCATGCACAGATATATGTTGCATAGCGTTGTCTGTTATAGGAGGAAATATAGGGAGTTGATGGCCTTCGTCACATAGGGTAGAATTAGCTGCAAAGTCCTTGGCAAATAGTTTGACCTTGTCTGATGCTGATGAGATGACCTCAGGTCCACTGATGATAGTTGGGATAGAATGCACGCTTCTGTTCAGGATTCAGTTTGCTATTTGCCAAAACTGGTGAGACCCAAGCTGCTGCTCAGCTACTTTGGATTTAACGGACTGAGCATATAGCTCTCTTGCATTTTTTATTACTCTTTTACAGTGGTTGCTGGCAGTCCTGAAAGCAGCTTTAGTCTCAGTACATCTATTACGTTGGTAGCTATGGAAAAAGTGATTTCTGTGTGCGATGGCAGCCGCACATTCTGGGGAGAACCATGGCTGGCTGTTAGGTTTTTGTTGGAAGTTTTTGGATGGTATGAATCGGTCTATGCCTACAATTAACCATTCGGTCAGGTCTGATACTATAGAGGACACATCTTTTTTAAACATGGAATGCAGAGGTAGTGTTACATATAGGGGTTTCATTGAGAGAGTCTTCGAGAGAGATGCTTCGAAAGAGAGTTTTATTAAGAGGGATGTTGAAGGACTCAGAGAGAGATAGATGTCTGTTGTAGAAGTTATAAGTGAGACTTAGAGAGATTGTTCATGTTAGGAGAGATTCTTATATATTAAAATGTTCATTCCTTAGACTAATAGATGTGTTGCTATGTGAAGAGAAGGAGAAGCTCTTTGAGTGATGACATAGTGTTCAGACAGTTCGGACATTGTGTAGACATGATGATGTTGAGACGTGTATGTAAAGACATTTTATAACACAAATATATAATACAATTCCACTTTACCTTTTTGTAAGAATCATAAGACAAGAAGAGCTTTACAAAAAACACTTGATGGTTTATTTCGTCACACGGCCGTATTTCCATCACCAAGAATTCAAAGTCTCACATTTTAGTTTCAACGTGACGTCTCGCTCCCCAGACGACTGACTAGACGACTGACTCCCTCTGAGTTTCTTCACTGACTGACTAACTCTAAAGTTTTTTCTCTATTCCTAGAACTTTCTATTTTCCGTGACGTCATACACATGTTAAAACATGTGCCTTCTTTCACGTGTCCTGGACATACGTGTCCAAAACTTTTCCTATTTCTACAAAAGGAATTTTAACCTATATTCAATATGTTAAAACATTATCTTATAAGCTGCATTCTTTCAATTTAAAATTTCATAACAAACTTGAGAGTTCACATTCTTTCCTTGAAATATTTATCTATATTCTAAACAAATGTTTGTTTTACATTTTTAAATTCTCACACGTAATCTATTTCTAAACTAAATTACGAGGTTCGAATTTGTCTATTGCTATTTCATTTTCATTTTAAACTAAATTCTCCATTTTTATACTTACATGAAAAGGGGACAGCCCTTATCATGTAAAAGTAGATCAGATATTTCATTTTCTATTTAAAAAGCCATTCTTAACATGAGGAGAGTGTTTTTTTTTTAACTATTCTGTACTTTCAACTAACAATGTCATTATAAAAAAATATATCAAAATTTGAATTTAACTTTAAGTATTATGGTATCTGTTCAGGGCACATTTACCTCTAAGTATGGCAAAGCACTTATAATTCAATGGCTGTATTTTTTTTTTTTTTTTTTTCAAAAATAAACAATTATAAACAGAACGACTCATAGAAATCTATCTATATTCTTTTTTCATTTTAATATACTTTCATAGAAATGTGTCTGTTATGTAAAAAAAAAACTAGTTTTTTTTTTTTAACGTCATAAGTGTTACGCTCATACATTAATTCCATAGCTAATATGACATACTGACCCAACGGGTCACGGGTAGTCTAGTCTATATATAACCACTGGCTACACAACACATAAACAGACAGATCCATTCAGTTACAACAGTTAATAGATCAGCTGTTGAACGAAAATGAACCGCCCCCTTAAGTAAACACTTCCTAATGAACCGCCCCCTTAAGTAAACACTTCATCAAATCTCCACACTAACGTAATGTACTTGCAATAACTCTTATCCCTGAGTGGCTTCCGGGCCTTGATAAGTGGTGATCACTGTGTAAAAAAAAAAAAAAAAAAAAAAAAAAACACAGAAGCCACACTGAACATTACTAAAGAGGTCCAGACTTTCCAGAAAATTATCAAGCCTTCTGTTGACCAACCTCTCAAAAACTTTGTTAAAACAGAAAATAAACTAACAAGACGATATTTAGTTGGACCAGATCGATCATCAACATTTTAAAAAATAATGATATCAGGATTCCTCCCAACGAGAAAAACAGGACTGAAACAAGCAGAGATTGAATAATTTTGAGAGGAGAGAAGAAAGCGCAGACGCACATTGTTTGAGGATGGAAGCCTTCGATTGGTTAAGATCAGAAAAAATTCTAGCAGCCATCTTTGGAGTTGTTGCAATGAGGCGGTATGGCGGTGTGCTTATCAACCATACAATTATAAGGTAGACACAGAGGCAAAAAGATAACAATAGCAAAAGAATGACAGACACTGAAATTCGTTTAAAGATGACGAACCGTCTTTTATTTACCAAGAAAAATGCAAGTGGCAAATTTGAAAGTCCTGGAGATCATAGCCAGTCCAAGTGAGACAGGATCAGCCTCTGGAAAAGGGCAGCTTGTTATCAGTAGGCACTGAAGGAGGTAACCAGATAACAGTAGGTACTGTAACAGGACCGCTCGGTGTTGACAGGCTCTGGAGCAGGTAACTTGACATCAATCAGCACTGGAACGCTGCTGAGGGCTGCAGAAGGCTCTGAAGGCTGTAGGAGTGAATAAGAGTTCGCTGCTTGTAGAAGGGTAGTCTCAGGAAGCAGGCAGGCAGAAGTAGTTGTTTGCATACAAGTAGTTTGTTGATTGTATCCAAGTAATGTGGAAAAGGTAACGCTGATAAGGACTGTTTGAACTACTGTTATTGTTACTGAGACTGTTCGGTGGCTGGACTTATCGACTTGACTGGGTTAGTTAGTCGCATTCAGGAGGTCTCCTGCTCCCTAACCGAGTTTAGGCTTTTTTTGGGCGCAGAAGCATTGTCTTCATAAAAAAGGGGTTGGTACAACAGACGTCGTTCTTAGCCAACAATCCAATGATTAGAATTAATTCCTGACTGAGTCTCTCACAATCGAAAGAGTTTCAGATGCACATTGCGTTTATGTTTGATTCAGTTTGGAATAAAAAATCTGTTATTAATTATTTGAGAAAAATCAAATTTTATGTTTTTTTTTTTCATTTGCGGATAAAACAAAAACAATATAGACATTTTTTTTTTGTTTTATCCGCAAATACACCCATGCGTATTTGGCGCACAAATATCCACACAAATACACCTACGCACATTTGACACAAGTTGCACACGAATCACACATGCTAATTATGTGGCTGACTTTTTAGTGCAAAGCACTGCTATTGTGTGTGTTTCTTTATTTGAGTGTAAAGCAGTGTTTTGAATACACACCGTGACAGTGATAATTACAAAATCAAGAGTCTGATCGGTTTTCAAAAGAAAATTTGGAAGAACGGTACCAAAATCATCAATTGAAGAATTGTCAGCAAAAAGATAAGCAAAGAGATCAACCTTATCCTTAGAAGATTGAAATGAACTGGAGACCATTAAAAAGATGAGGAATAGCAGGCTTGCCTCTATTAATAACACTCCAAAATTTACGAGAGCCGACGTTTTGAGATATTGCAGGCATTGCTAGCTCTTCTGTAGGATTGTATAGAAGCCTCAGAACCATACTGACGATACTGATTGCAGTAATGATTATGATGGGCAATGGCAGAAGCACAGACAATTGAAAACCAGGGATGAGAATAAGGTTTGGTTTGAAACTGATGATGAGGAATAAAGGTGTCAATTCCAATAAGAAGCAGCAGCATTCAGAGACATACCAAAAATAGGACTCCATGGAACATCACATACAAAGCTGTGAAGCCCGTTCCAATCAGCCCTCCTGTAGTTAAACATCTTCCTGTGGAAGGGACGATCAATTGAAGTCTTAACAAAAAAATCAATCCCAACATCATTTTTAATTAACTGATAAACAGATTTATTTGAATAAGAGATGTATGCAGTTTGCTTGAAGCATTGTATAGTATGTAGTTAAATGAAATGTGTAGAAGGCAGTACAATGCAGAGGTAACTGAAAGACACAAGCTGAAGCAGGTGAGAAAGTTTTATTAATACAACTTACAAATACATGTGTACATATTCATGTATTTCATATACACATTATATCTATATTTGCACTATGATTACCTGGGAAAGTCGGTCTGGTGGTATATACATGTTATATATTTCGAGAAAGATCTCATCGTCAGATATTTATTTGACTTTGGTTCAAACGTGCTGTTGTAAACAGTAACAGTCTCGCAGCAAACAATATCCCGGAACTTGTTGATAGCATTTTAATTTAATATAATTAGATTTATTTGAATTTGATTTTGCACAACTCTAATTGTATGTAACTGTAATTTATTGTTATTGGGATATACCCAATTTTGTGACTATATGGACTTCTCAACACTTATTGTATAGTGGGTGGTGGTGTTTATATGCCCGTGTACATACTGGTACTAAATAACGATGTGTATATTGGAATCGTGGTGTGTTTGAATGTCTTTTTTACGGCCCGTGATTCTTCATGTCTAGTGGTGTTGGTGTGTGCATGTCGACATATAACATGACATAATGACATACCTGTTCTGCTATTTCTTCAGCCATCTTGGGGAGCTGGATTCTGTTTAATATTTGATCTACAGATTTGAAACTTGATATATAAGGTATTTGGTTATCGGAAACACTTTCAATTTGGTTTTTAGCCTGTAAAAATAGCTGCTAAGGGGTCAACATTGAAAACAAAACAGTTGACCTTGGCAGAAGTAAAGTGACTAATTTTTTAGCACATGTACATTTTTAGCTTAAAGATGCTTAATTTTTAGCATTTTGTATCCATCTGGCCATAGCTCAGACGATATCAACGAAGGCTGAAGTGCTAAGCGTTTCCTTCAGCAATTACAAAGAACCTTTCCAGCCACTGATTGTCATGAATATTGATACTTTAACTGAGAGTTCATCATTCAAACTCTTCGGCCTAACATTCATAGATAACATAAATTGGAATAAACACATATTACCAAGGCTGCTACAAAGAAGGCAGGCTCCCTCTAACAGGCTAGAAAATACTCACACCTGCCAGTATTCTGTATCGCCACAAAGTCACCATTCCCCCATGTATGAAATATTGTTGCCACATATGAGACGATGCATCGACCACTAGTCTCTATCTATTGGGCAGGGTCTAAAAAAGAGTCTTCAATCTAATAGACCCACACTATCAACCAAGCTCCAACTCCTGTCCCATCACTGCAATATTGCATCCCTGTGCTTGTTTTACAAGTACTTTAATTGAATGTTCCCCAACGAACTTATAGCACTGGTGCCTCTGTGAAAATAACCCTGACCAACCCAATAAGTAGCAAAATCCTGGTGCCGGAGAGCTTACTATTTTAAAAGTTTCTTGCCTCAAATTGCTAGACTTGGGAATTCTTACTATATACTCCTTTCCAATTGTACCAGCATGCAAAAATTTAAGTGTGATGTGAACAGATATCTCGCTGTTCAACTCCCTACTACTAGTGTTTCTGCAGACATTGGCTAGTGCATCTGTCCCTAGTCTCTCACTCCTAGATAGAGTTCAAAAAAGAGTCACCAACCTAATAGGTCCTGCACTGTCAGCCAAATTCCAACCTCTGTCTCATCGCCGAAATGTGGCATTCCTGGTTTACAAATATTTTAGTGGAAAGTACTCTGATCAACTCAAAGCATTAGTAACCCCTCCATTTAAATACCTCGAAAAACCTGACAAGCAGCAAAATTCCACCCCTACACTGTAGAAATCCTTAGATGCTGTAAAGCTTTCTACTCAAATAGCTTCTTCTCTCGAACTGTTAGACTTTGGAATTTCCTCTCAGGCCCCTACTTCCCAGACTGTACTGACATACAGAAGTCCATGTGTAATATGAACAGACATCTCACTGCCCAACTCCCTACAAATTTGGTACCACATAGTAGCCCTTACGACTTAGTGGCACTGTGCCTTGTTTAGAGTGAATTAACAGTAAAAAAAATCTCTATATATAAAGGGCAAAATGTATGTGTGTGTGTGTGTGTGTGTGTGTGTGTGTGTGTGTGTGTGTGTGTCTTGTAAAACCTTTCGACAGGCGATGGATCCTGACAAGATCGGTATCAGTTTGAAGCTTGACAGTTCAGACTAAGATATCGAAAAATTGGCCCAAAATATTAATTTCTTCACCCTAGACGAGACAGTTTTGTAAAAGGAGGGCTCGGTTTTTGCGTCGCCATTTTTGCAAGTCATCGTATCGGTTGTATTGACTATGCTTAATTACAACGTTCCGAACTTCCGGTCGGGCAATTGAGACATTGGCAAAGACGTCAGGTTTTTTTAACATTTCATTTTTCTCCTTTGCGTTACGGGTTCAAGCCTGCCTTCCTGCCTATTACCACTTTTTTTTAACACCTCTGCCTACTGTTGTTTTGATAACCCCTCCATGGGCCCTTACTACACCACCTAAACACCCGGGCAATGCTGGGCACCCCTCGCTAGTTATAATATATAACATACGAGGGGCGTGCGATAAGTAATGCTCCTGACCCACTTCCAGTTGTCTGATCTAGCTGAAATTGTGCATGTGCAATGATTTATATCTCTACGGGTTATGTGACAAATTATAGCTCTGAACTAATTGTGGTTTCTGTTTTACAGGTGTTTGAACTGAGTCAAGTGTGAAATGGAGCCTGTTGAATATCGAGCAGTGATCCGATTTTTGTATTTGGAAGGACGCACACCACAGGAGACTTTTGATGAAATGAAAAAAACTTATGGTGATAATGCCCCATCATATGACCTTGTAAAACGCTGGCATCGTGAATTCAAACATGGCTGGAAGTCTGTGGAAACAGCTCCCAGACCTGGTCGCCCCCTTCTGCCATTGATGAGGCATCTGTCTGTCAAATTGAGGCTGCCATTTTGGAAGATCGGCGCATTACTATTCGCCAAATACCCGAAGATGTCAAGATTAGTACAGGGTCTGTGGAAACTATCATTCATGACCATTTGCATATGCATAAGGTGTCTGACAGATGGATTCCCAGGTTGCTCACACCATTCCAGAAGCTAGAACGCGTTGAGTGCTCGAGGATGAATTAGGAGATGTGCCAAGAAGATGAGTCAAAGTTTTTCAAAAACTGATTACACAGGATGAAACCTGGGTCCATCACCATGATCCAGAGACCAAAGCCCAGTCAATACAGTGGAAGCACTTGGACTCACCACCTCCAAAAAAGGTAAAGGTGCAGTCATCCGCTGGCATGGTCATGCTCACAGTCTTCTGGGACCAGGACGGAGTAGTGATGACAGATTTCCTGGCAAAGCGTACCACAATTACAGGAGCCTATTATGCTTCACTTTTGAGGAAATTAAGGGAAGCTATCAAAATCAAGAGGCGGGGCTAGATCAGCAAAGGTATCCTCCTCCTGCAGGACAACGTTCCGGTCCATAACTCGCATATTGCCAGATCAGAATCACGGGCGTGTGGTTATGAAATCCTTCCCCATCCTCTCTACTCTCCTGACCTTGCTCCCTCTGACTTTCACCTCTTCCTAACCATGAAGTTGTTTTTGAAAGGAAAGCGTTTCCCAGATGATGCAGCCTTCATTTCTGAAGTCACATCGTGGTTGGAGGACCAACCTGGGGTGTTCTACAAAAACGGTCTCCAGAGCTGCATCAAACGATGGGAGAAATGCATAACTCTGGGTGGTTCCTATGTAGAGAAAGACTAATAACTGTGCCAAGTTTCATTGCTCTACTGCTATGGGAAGTGGATCAGGGGCATTTCTTATTGCACGCCCCCTCGTAAGCGAAAATTTCTACATTTATGAGAGAATATGGTCATAATGTCAGGAATATCAATCTCATATAACAGTTTATGTCCAATGTTTATTAATGTTAAACGATTTTGTCTCTCTTGTCTTATTGATGCTTTTCTATTCATACTTGGTTCGCTTCAACTTTGGAAATATTATAAATCTTTCTCTGCTACAATTGGTCATCAGGGCTCTATTTGCTCCACTAGTTTGGCGGCGGCTCCTGTTCCTATAAAAAGGAGCTGCACCCCTTCCCACTCTATTTGCACCTTAAAATAACATGTTGAAAATTTCAACACGTTTCCAACATCATTTTCAAATAAGTCCCTAATTACTTGTCACTGTGGGATAAAATATAAGCCCTTTTACTTGCAACAACAAAAAAAGTGTTCTTCTTTCTGTAAAACTGGATTCGCCACCATGATTGATATCGCACTATATATCGTAGAGTGATTTTTACATTTAGAAACAGGAACTTCCAAACTATGACTTTTGCCAAAATTGCAATTCCAAGAGATATTTTGTGGGATTTATTAAAGATGCAATATCAGTTTTGACTCATGCTCAAAAATGAACAAAATCGGCACAAAAACGTTTTAATCACCAGAATAAAATCAAACAAGATTTTTCTTTGTTACTCATGAAAATTTTTGATACAAGAAATAGAATTTAAGTTTAGTTTTATCTCTGTTACCATTCAATCTTTTATTTCTTTGTCTGTCTGTTATAAACTCTAACATTTAGTCTGTCATATTTGATTGATGCTTCTCTGCTCATTTTTGATTCTTTTCAACTTTGCAAAGAGATCTTTCCTCACTAAAATTGGTTGCCATACGGTGAGATTACACCAGTCACATATTCTGATGGCCTACTTTCTTTTGATGCAAATCGACAGATTTGCCACTTTCAATCAGATGTCTTGGTGTAAGAATACAATTTGTAATTTACTACTTGCAGTGCTGATGCAATCTGGTTTGTACAGTAATTATTGTCTAATTTTATTTGTTATAGTAAACAAGAAATTATTGACCGGTTTTTTTTTTTTTACATCATACTTTCATAGAATATTGTATTGTTTCTCGTCTTCTTCAAGTGACCTTGGAAAATGGAGCACCCTACGACCACCTGTCACCTTCGCTTTATGCTAACTCCTTTAACTTACAAGTTAATTAAAAAGTATGCAACATCCTAATTAGATAATTAAAACAATTTAATCAGGTATTTCAATAAAAGTATCAAAAAAGCATTAAAAAGTTAATTAAACAGGTATTTAAATAATTTATTAAACAAGTATTAAAAAGAGTTACTAAAAAGGTATTTTAAAAATTTCAAATAACTTTGCAGCTAAAATATTTTTTATTACATATTGGTCAGAAATCAAAGTGCATGAAAGAATGTGTTGTGCTAGGGAACGCTTCTAAATGAGTTTTGATACAATTAGACTTAATTTTAGCTTTATCTCTGTAATTATTGTTTATTTTTTTACTCTAAACAAATGATCATTGGCTAGTTTGCTTTTACATCATACTTCCCAGAGATCATTGTTTCTTGTCTTCTCTTGGCCTTGGCAAATGGAACACCATACAACCACTTGCCACATAGCTTCGTTTTCTGCTAACTCTTTTAACTTAATCATTTCATTTCAATAAATTAATATGCGATCTGTTTGATAAATCATGCTTCAGTATTTCTCAGTCACCTCTGACCTTCTAATAATATTAAATATCTTAATGCCAAACTATGACAAGGTCAGCAATGATGGATTCTTGTCTCCAATGGATACGAGCGCAGGTTTGGTTTTATGATTAATATTAATTTATTTCAATGCCTACTTCAATAATCCATTTCTCATAATAGTCATCATCCATCATATTCGGTGTAACGTACGTTTTACCTGATGACATGTGTTGGACGGCTTT
Organism: Euprymna scolopes; assembly: GCF_053919585.1. Lineage (NCBI taxonomy): Eukaryota > Metazoa > Mollusca > Cephalopoda > Sepiida > Sepiolidae > Euprymna > Euprymna scolopes. Next base: position 38,931,268 of record NC_136503.1, read on the forward strand.
TAAAAACTGACTTCCAAACTAACCTATCTCTAAGCGGCTTTTATTTATAACTCCCTACTATAGTCTTCTCTTGTCAACTGATACTCAATTGTTCTAATGAAATAATGCTCATCCATGTGTAGTAACACCACCCTGGATGGGCCCTCGTCATACACACGGGCAAGAAAATGTGCCCTAACTCTAAATCCCGGTGACTACACTTTTAACTCTGTCTAGTGGGTGACCCTTCAAGGGTGTCCAGACCCTCACTGATCGCTGGAAAATTACTGCTCAGATGCTCGGAATGCACAAAACGTGTGTGACCCTAAGTCTGTGTGGCAACACTGTTTACTTTATCTGACTGTACGTCATGCTGAGTTCTTTTCTCACAATGGCTTGGCCTGTGTCTTCATCGTCTGGCATCAGGGTAGATCTGAAATCAACTGCACCCTCAATTCGACAAGCAATTCACAAATAAAGAAAAGCTAATGGTCATTTTTCTTATAAACAAAAAAATATAATTATTCACTGAAAGTTCGAAGACTTTGATCGTTCATAAGTTGTGACTAAATACAAATTCTCTGCGGACTGGCGGCTTCCATTAGTAAAGTTATTGCGAATAACCCTAAGTTCGGGGGCTCATCTCTGCACAGTGTAAATTCAGGGGCTTAGAATAGGGTTAGACTTACATCATGGGTTTCTCTCTGACTGGTGTGAAAATCCTGGGCAGTTGGTAGAATATGTCCTTGAGGCTATTTTTGCCTTTTATTATATTGAGAATCAGGTGGGCTTAACCCCGCCTCCGATTCACAGAATTCCATTTCACAATTCTCAGTAAACCAATCTCATGCATGTCCTTTTCTTCTTCTCCCTTAATTTACCACTCCCAACAGGAGGGTTCATTGGGAAGATCTCTACCTTTCCCCATCACATACGTGAGAAGGTCTCTACCTTTCACCACCAATTACGTGGGAGGGTCCATCTTTTATTTGCATTACCAAGTGTCATTTCGTATGAGTAAAAAAATAAATAATTTGGTTATCTTTTTGGGTAATCAAATTCTCTGGACAAAATATCATAGACACTTGACTTTGTTTTTCTTAGTCAAAGAATCTTGTTTTTCCTTAGTCAAAGAAACTCATAACATCCGATTTCAGGTGACCCAATAATAATTTTTGACCACCCAGAATTTGGTTAACTGCTTTTCTTCACGGGGGAAGGCCTATTCAGATAAACTTGCCAAATCGCCAAAAAGGCGCCATGTATGATATTTTGAGATACCTTTATATTGCAATGTCCCGTTTTCAGTTAATGCTCTTTTTTAATGGCCGTTTATGTCAGCGGAAAATATCATGAAAGAAAACAGATTTCTTCTTTATCAATATCCACAAATAAGTGGGTGTGTGCATTAAATTGATATCATAACAACATTTCCTATCAATGCTCTTTCTTTCCATCATTATCATCATCAGAATCATCACCACCATCGCCATCATCATCAACATCATCAACATCATCATCATCATCATCATCATCATTGCCGTCATCAACATAATCACCACCACCATCATCTTCATTACACTCAACAACATTGTCACACATGACTATGACAATCTACTACATCTGGTACTGAAGCACCAATTTTTATATTTTGAGGGGATGTAGAATCGCTTTTTTGTTTCATTGCTCCCAGGTTCACTAGTCTAGAATCAGTACCGTGCTTAGCAACGTCGTAGCCCTCCTCCCTCCCCTCCGCAGAATGCGCCTTGTGACCCCTCTACCCACAAAATACAACTTGCACCTTTCTAACATACTGAACTCACAATAAGTGGTACTTCAAACAAAATAACATACTCTTGGAATGCAGAAAAAACTGAAGAAATTGCAGAAATAGTGTTTTGAAGCAATACAGTATAACTTTTAGCTACTTTTTGTATTTCCTAGCTATTTTTATAGTCATTTCAGTGCGTTTCGGCTCTCAATCTTCTAAAAGTTTTTTTTTTTTTCCAAAGTAATTTTCCAAAAAAATTAAACTCAAATTTCAAGTGTATTTTGCTACAGAAAATTTAATATACTGTAAAAGATTAGACTTCAGTTTATTTGAAAAATGGAGAGGGAGTGTCAGAAAATGTTGGTATAGCAAAGAGAAAGAAAAAAAAGAAACAAATTAAATTAAAACAGCATTAGTAGTGGTAACGAAATATTGCTAAAAATAACAAAGACATTTTATAATGTCACGATGTAAGAGAAAGTCATGAAGTGCTAAAATATATCCCTACACCAAGATGTGATACATACAAAAATTATAACTTTTAAAGTTTTTTTTCTTTTTTTTTTTTTTCTTTTTTTTCGATCGATGCAATTTTTGGTGCTTTTTTCCTTCTGTACGACATGAAGCAGCATCCAGTAGTGCACACCCAATTTGCTTCTATCTCTTCCATGTATATCTATAGAAAAGAAAGGAGGCGTCAAACAAACGGCGGTTAGACACTTATTTGAAAGGAGAATCGCATATTTACCATCGAAACCTTAGCTCATGAGGGAATAAAAACAATGAATTGAATGTTTAGTTCGCTAGAGTAAACACCACTTGTTTTCTCTTAATTTTTTCTTCTCTTAAATTATATGTCATAATTGCCTTTTTATAAAATTTGAGTACCAATAAGCCTCTGCAGGACAAATGATAATTCCTTCGAAATTTCACAATATTACACTTATAGCCCCAAAGTAATGTTACACCAGGTTAATGGTATGTTAGATAGCGGAGTCTATATATATATGTAAAGAGTGTATATAATAAACGAGTGTATATAATAAGTTTCTTGTGTCGTCTTGAGTTCATAAAGCCTTGTGGATGTGTGGATGTGGCATTGATTACAGGACATGTATAATACGGATAACATAAAGGGGACGGGACACAGTTCTGAGTTGCAATGCATCTTGCCAATAAAGAAAACATACCTTCGTTCATCTGTGGGATTTGATTAACGAATCTGCAAAAAAAAAAAAAAAAAAAAAAAAATGATTCCTTCCAAGAACAACGACCAGGAGTCTCCAGATATATTTTACAACTCATATTTCACTATGTTTTCTCATTGGAAGATTGCACGCTTGTCTTGGACCTCTTCCCCGACGTACAGGCCCATATGCCCTGTCATTAGTGGATTTCCACGTCTGTTCAACTCTACTAGTATCACTCCCGGTCCAACTGACCAACTCTCTGGTTTCCTCCTTCTAATTAACTCCAGATATATTAACTACTCGATTGCTATTACGTCGTTCAACTCGTATCTTTTAACATGTGACTTTTAATCACGTTTGCTCTATGCCGAATTATTATTTAAAATCTATTTGTTTGAGTATTTTAACATTCCATCAAAGTCACATTCCTGGTTCTTTTGTTTATTGTTCTCCAGCACCCATTCTAAATTCCAAAAACTTATAAACATATTTGTGTTTGTACACAAACTAATTCTGTAGACCGACAAATAATAATGTTCTTCATCTAACATTTAACTTTTAATAATAATAGTCGATTTTCTTAAATCGACTATCAGCATGATAATCCAGTGTCGCCCTGGCATAATCTAACAGTAATTCAGTGACATACTAAAGTAGATGAGGCAAGTTTTCGTGCATTGAAATTGCAGTTCATCAAATTGTTGTTTAAAGTTCATTAAATATCGATTAAAAATGTAATTGAAAAAGTAAATAAACAAGCAGTTAAAAATGTTCATTAAACATGTCCTAAAAATGTTATTAAAATAAGCATTAAAATAATTTAACATGTATTTAAAATAATTAAACAGGTATTGAAAAATGGAATTAAGCAGGTATTTAAAAAGTTGATTCAGTTTAAAAAAAAATTAATTAAACAGGTATTCCAAAAAGGCAATATAAACAGATATTTAAAAAATATAATTAAACAGGTTTTTAACCAATTAATTAGACAGATATTTAAATAAAGTTTATTAAAGAAATATTACAAAGAGCTATTAAATAGGAATTGAAAAAAAAAACATTAAAATAACTTTGCAATTAAGATACTTTTTTATTACAAATTGTTCAGAAATTTTTTATTACAAATTGTTCAGAAAGAATGTGTTGCGTCAGGGAACACTTCTAAATGATTTTATTTAAACATCTTAATGAGTATTCTTCAGTTTATTATATTCTGTATTCCAAAGGCTCTTCATGCCAATTTTGGTACAAATATAACCAATACTTTTGGATCCTTTAAGTATTTATTATTAGTATTAACATTGGTTTTGAATCCCTATGATCCATTCTGCATCCTTATGGTACTTCATGCTAAATTTAGTATAATTCTGTTCAATTCTTTGAGAGATTCTAAGTGTCTATTATCACACGTAGTATTACAGGTAATAATAGTAACAATAGTAAAACAATGTTTCATATTCCAAGTGTCCTTCAATATGTTCAATAGTTTTGGAGCCTGTGAGTATTGTTTACAGAATTAAAACATAAAAATGTAACGTCTTTGTATTTGACTAATGACAGTTTTCATTGATAAATGTCTTATATGAATTGGGACGTTTTATTCTATAATACTCATATAAGCACTTGTAGATAGTTTTTGGGGTTGCCAGACTCCGAGCACGGCAATGTCCAATACCGTACACAACCAGCCACCAATTTTTCTCTGGCAATTCTTCCATAGGGATTTTACATCGATCGCTGCAATCTTCTATTCCAGTCGGGAGGGTAGCTCCAACTAGACACCTCTCTTCTCCAATCATACTGCAGGAGAGGCAGTCGATCACACAGTTAACACGTTGATCACGGAAGCATTTCGCCGTTGTTGTATAAAGGTGAACCGAGAGAAGAAAGAACAGCAATAGTAACGGGCTCCGATAAGGTGTCATGGCCGACAAAGTGAATGGAAACAGACGATTTCGGCTGCAATAGAAAAAAAAAAACAAAACATTTATATTTCAGAAGTTCTGCATCAAAGAAATATTTTTTTTTTTCATTGTTTTCATTAATGGATTACCATTTATGAAGTCCAGAATTGCACTCAAGAATTGTTGTGGTTTAAATGTTGAAAAAAGAACGAAAAGCTTTGGAAACAGTGTAATGAAATATATATATTAACAGAAAATATAGAAACGAATATTGGTTGAGTGGGACTCCGCTCAACTGGAAGGACAAAGTAAGGTTACCACCCCTAAGTCCCAGGTCTCAGGTCCAAACTGTTCAATAAGCAGAAACTGATTACCAGAATTGAGATCAGAAATAGTCAATCGTCAGAATCTGTAGGGGTGCCACCCCCAACAAGAATTAAAGAGATTCTGTTGGATGATGAACGCTGCATAAGAGGATTTGAAAAATGGGTGAAATGGACATAAGATTGCTTAAGAGGAGATTATTATCCAAGAAGATAGCGCAACGGATACTTGTTTACATTAAACTTGAACCGAGTATATTCTCAAGTTTTCAAGTCCAAATAAAATATTAATTTGTTTATTAATACTATTTCAAGCTCGTATTTTAAGTAGTGATGATAATTAAATTGTGAAAAATAGCAAGCCTACAATCAGCAGCAGACGACCCTAACAATTTAAACACTGAATTCTGAATTCTTGACCGGTATCAAGCTTTGAAAGAAGCAGTAGCAGTCACCACTACTCTGCCTCCTACCTTTTTTTCACCTTATTCGTTCTTTTTCACACCCTCCTCTTCTTCATGCTGCAAATTGGGTTGAACACATATATATTCACTTTTATTAAATAGATTTAAAAAAAAAAAAAAAGTTTACATGAACATGTGCTGTTTCCTATAAAGGTACTCCTCCACCCAGACCCATAATATTCAATACTAAATGACCTCCACGCCATTCATATACCGACTACAATTTATTTATCTAATATATAAAATTAAGTCAGTCAGATTTTCAACATTAAACCTAAATACTATAGCATTTGTCAGATTGATATTTGATTCTGATTAGCATGTTCTTTTTGTTTTTATCCCTGAATCATGTTCTTTGCTTAAATATTATGTATTAAATACTTATTCTGGCGTAAAATATTAGTAAAATAGAAATATTTTTTTAATGCCCTAACAAGAAAAATTAGCTTTACGTCATTGATAAACCTTTGTCCAGCATTACTCTATCTGTTTTCGCTATCAGATAAACAATTACATTTAGTTTAAATAAACAATAATAAATTATCCTGTGTATGTTTTAGAATTAGAAATTGGAACATACTACTGTGGGGTTGCTTCCCAGCTGACTACAACATCGTCATTTTTCAGTCTAGTGTTAACTAATACTTGTTGAATTATCTTAAGTAATCAAATTCTATCCATTTCACCGATCGTTTCGAATCCTCTCATAGTGTTGTTCATCGTTCAACTGACAATCTTATTAATATTTATCCTTTGGTGTCTCCCAGACCTTCACAAATTGTGATTTATTAGTATATAAAAATGTTGTTAAAAAAAAAAAATGTTTTTTATAACTAAGTTTAACAGTTAAATGAGCAAATTGTACCAGCTTAACCGGCGTTACAGTTGTGACGTCACCCACGTGACCTAGAGCGTTCTTCACATCGCTCACGAGATTTTGAAGGTTACAAATGGCAATACAAAAAAAAAAAAAAATTACGCAATTTCATGAGCAGGAGAGAACACGGATCGTTTTGATTTCTGGGGAAAATTAGCTTGTAAGATCTGGCAGAAATTAGTTTCCACCTACAAGCTGTGATTTCATTTTTTCTAATAACTTTGTAAAAGGTATGAATCCATATCTCGACTCCTGGCTACGGGCGAAATAGAGTAGACTAGACTCACAAACCTTGGTAGGGTAATTAATCTAGGAGGAAGAAAACCTCAGTCCTATGTTTGCTTATCCTAATATTTATATATGGACGTCCTGAATTTCACACTGTCGCAGGATTTAACCGATACAGATTCAAAAGAGATGCGGTTGAATATTGCAAAACCTTTGCTTCACAATGAGATCCATATTATAGTCACTGTTTCAGAGGATATCCCTGGTGCTACTAGATCAGGCTGTCTGGATATGGGCTTTCTGAGATAAAATGACTTAACATTGATGCTTTTTTTTTGGTTTTGTTTTTGTATTCCATTTTGCAAAACATAATTATGTTGTGAAAACCAAAACCAAAAACATTTCACCTTCCCCCTTTTCTTTTTCCCCCTTTTCTCTTTACAAAGCAACCAAACGAAACACCGTGAATAAATATTTGAAAATATAAACAACTGGAAGCATAAAACCCTTTTTCCAAAATTACTGGAATCGGCATTAACCCCAAAAGGGTTGATATGCCGTAAAACGAAGCAACCAAACCAAACCAATCAAAGTACCCATTGTCTTTCAAGACGGGGCCAATTACTATTTACTTACATCCGTACAAAGACAGTTAGAGAAAAGATCAGTTTTGAATGTAAAGGAAATCAGCCACCCCCCCAAAAAAAACAGATACTCTGAATTACAATAAAAATAAAATTTGCCTCAGTCTAGAATGATTTTTGAAAAATCTAACTGCGACATCAGAACAGATACTACACTTTATTCATAAAAAAGAACTATTAAATATGCAGAAAAATCTATCAGTCTCATTCAAGAAAATGATACGAATGTGAAAAGCTTTTTGGTTTGATTACATGATTCAAGAATTATTCAGATCGTTCATGTTTTCTGTTCGAATTAAACCTACTGCAGTGTTTCTCAACGTTTCTCAAACTTGCGTAACTCGTAAAATAAATCAAGGAATTCCTGGCAAAATCAACATTATATACCATATCTTTTTCATTTTATTTTTATTGTAAATCACATGGTAAATGTCATCTTTGTTTTATTTTTCTTAGTATGCTGGTCTGTCCGTCTGTTTGTCTGTCTGTTACACTTTTTCTCGGGAACTACTGAGTCGATCTGGCTGAAATTTTGTATGAACCTTTGTTATGATATGTCGCAACAAACTAAGTATTAAGGTATCTGTTCAGGACACGGTTAAGTTTCCACAATACCATATTGACTCTAGAAGCTTTCTTGAAAACTACTTATGGTTGAATTTTTGCAGGAACTTTTGTTATAATAAGGTGCAATGAACTGGGTATTATGGTATTCGTTCGAGGCACAGTTAAGAGATTAGTCACCACAAAGCATATTTACTCTAGAAGTAACTACTGGACCGATTTGGCTAAAATTTTGTATGCATCTTTGTAATAATACGGTGTAGCGAACTAAATATTATAGTATTCATTCTATGAAAAGTTAGGGATTAATATGGATTAGTCGCCGCAATAGAACATTTGTTCTAGAAGTTGGGCATAAAGCGCTCACTCTAAGACAATGGGTTATGATTTTTGCTCGTTTTTAACAAGATAAAAAAGACTCGTAATAGATATGTTTGAATAACTTGTTTAAGCAAAAACAAATGCTTTTTTTTGCCAAATTCTTCGGTAAATCTAAATAAAATTTTATACCGATTATACTTCATTTGAGAGTTTTTATTCACACACAAAAAATGTCCAAACTCAAACATAAAACGTATTTAATTATTAAAATTACAAACAAAACTAAAATCAGACAAATTGTTGCATTATTTTATTATTTACTAGTAATGGGGTGGAGGGGGCTGATTTGCCCGGTCGTAAAATACGCTTAAATATAAAATATCATATTTAAGCGTATTTTACGACCGGGCAAATCAGCCCCCTTATTTCTTATATATTATTATTAAGTCTTCATTACCAAAATAAAAAAAAGTATGTGGGTGCCATCAGCTAGAATCGAAAGCGAAAGCAAAACTGTAACATTCAAAGCTGGTGACGTTACCACTGTACCAACATGACATGCATATGAACTGATTAAAACTTATAAATCTAAGATATAAAAGCCTATGCCTCTGTCTGTCTGTCTGCATATTTTTAAACTCTATCTCCTCTGAAACTAAAAGTCGCGGAGCGGTGCTAGGGACCTCAAATGATTGGATTTTTTTTACTGACCATTCTTTTATGGCTCTTTAACCGGTTAAAATAGTTTTTAAGGGGTCAAAAATCGGTCAGAATCGAAAAAATCGTTATACATTTTGTACATTCATCTTAGTTTATTTTAAATTTTTAATGTTTCATCAGTTTATATGCGTGTCACGTTGGTACAGTGGTAACGTCAACAGCTTTAAATGCTACAATTTTAGTTTCGATTCTAACTGATGGGACCAAAAAATACTTTATTTTTACTTTTGAAATCACGACTCTCTAATAATATATACTAAATCTGGACAAATTAAAATATCGTATTTAAGCGTATTTTACGCCCGGGCAAAGCTGGGCGGCCCCCTACCCCTCGCTAGTTAAAAATAAATTAAGATGAATGTATAAAATGTATAACCATTTTTTTTCAATTTTCATCAATCTTGGCCCCTTAAAAACTATTTTAACCGGCTAAAGACCGATAAAAGAACGGCCCATAAAAATTCCAGTCATTTGAGACCCTTAGCGCCGCTCTGTGACTTTTAGTTTCGGAGGAGATAGAGTTTGAAAATATGGAGACAGACGGACGGACACACACACACATATATATATATATATATATATATATATATATATATATATATATATATGTGTGTGTGTATATATATAAAATTTATCTTTTACTAGCATCCAAATAACCAATATCATTTTTGTTTTACTAGGGTGTCATCACTTAATAAGGCCTAAAGCCACTCGAGGATAAAGGTTAATGAGTCAGTTAAGTTGGCGGTGAGAAACTACTGGGCCCAATCTGGTTGAAAGTTTTACAGACCTTTCTCTTAATGACAATAAATCTGTTTCTTTTTAAGAAGAAATAATTTGCTAGGATTTTATTATTTTCCTTGGTCAGTGTATCGGAATTTCTGTACAAAACATATCTAAGAACACTGCCAGTCATATAAATTACCTTTGTGTGAAATTTGCAAAAGATAGGCTCAGCCGTTTCATAACCTATGAGGAAGGAACACACGCACACACACAAACACGCACACACACACAAACACACACACACACACACACACACACACACACACACAAAATGACTTTGAAATAATAGTGTATATATATGTGTGTGTAATGGAATTACTGATATAAGTGTATGATTTTATATGAATGTTTTAGTAATACATCTATACTCCTATAAATCTGGGTAATTGTGTATTGATATTCATATTTAAACCCTTTTATTTTCTATTAGTATTTATTTGCTTTCCCACAAAAGCAAAATGTGACACAAGGTCGTTTTTAATGTGGGGCCTTTTTTTTTTTATTTCAAACCAAAATACAACTTTGTTATATATGGGTCGTGGAATTGTATTAATCGGCAAAAGATCTAGCTAATTTGCATATTCTTTTAAACATTCATTTTAATTAATTCCCTATTAGTTGCTTCTGTTTTCTTATGGGATGATCATCTTTAATTAACTATTACGTGTAATTATATTCATGCAGATATTCTATATGATTCATTCTTGCGTAATATTTGCATAAAAAGGTTATAGTAAACACAAACCTATTTCTATATATATTTATGTACGCGTATACCAAACTCCTGTCAGTTTTGGGTCTATAATGAAACTTAATATATAGGGTATTCGAACACATGCAAAACTTTATATTTGGGTTTTAACCGGGGAAAATCTGTGCAAAAGTGTGAAAATCAAAAAAAATAGAATTTGTTAGGTGAAAGTTGAACGCCGGCTTTACGAATATGCATGCATAACGTAATAGTTATTGGTTCATGTTTTAATTTTTCGCATTGCAGCAAACATGTCTTCACAGCTTAGGCATTAACATCAAAGGAAAAAGTAAATCGAAAGCTAAACGTTTTGGTTTCGATTCTTGGTAATGGTGCACTGCACGAGTCATTCTTTTTTTTTTTAACTTTTGAAATTACTATATATTGGGTCCAATATAATATAATAATAAATACGAAATCTGCATTAATCTAAATATCATATTTAAGCGTATTTTACGACCGGGCAATGTTGGGAAGCTTGCTAGTCTATAGATAAATAGTAAACACTGGTGGGGAATATTTTTCCCATTGATTTTGACAGTGTGTGTACTATCAAATACATATATACATTTTATATAAAAAGGATTACTTACATTTCAGAGGAGCGTTTTGAAGATCTGGTACCGCTTCTTGGTAACAAATGATGTGTACCACGTCGCGCACGCATATATATATATATATATATATATATATATATATATATATATATATATATATATATATATATATATATATATATATGCATAAATATCTATAAACTTCCTGTTTATGTCATACACTCTTTGTTTTGGTAATAGTCAAAGTAGCAGTAGTTCTAAGAATAAAAACAAAATTACCATTTGCTCCGACCACTCCATTTTAGGTACTTAATGATGTCAAAGGAAATATTAAAAAAAGAAAGAAAGAATTGATTAGGGATAGGTGCTAGCATCCCAGCTTCATTTTCTTTCTATGTGGATTATTAGAATTCACTCCTTTTTTTAAATTCAGTTTTAACACCCCCTCCCCTCGCCCCGGGGATAGTCTTATATCTGACCTAGTCATAGTATGCAGGATTTAGTAATAAAAAAATATAAGCACGTTTATTTTAAGACACTTCCGCCCCCTCTAGTGTAGATATGAATGATGACGTTAATCTGTGAAAGAATAATTTTTTTTTTTTTTGAAGGAAAATAGGATAAAGTCAAAAAGTTTAAGAATAATATATGAAAATAAAAAAAAAAATACAGAAAAGAAAGAAGCCAATAAAAAAGAAAGAAAGAAAAAGAAGCAAATAAAAGAAACAGAAAAGAAAGAGACAATACAAAAGAAAGGTGCAACGAATGAAGGTAGAAGGAAAGAATGAAAGATGAGATAAGCAAATATGTAAGAAAGAAAAGGACAAAGTATAAAATAGAAAGAGGAAAAGAAAGAACTACATAAGTAAAAAAATAAAGAAAGAAAGTAAATAAAATTAAAAAAGGAAGAGAAATATATATATATATATATATATATATATATATATATATATATATATATATATATAAAATATATGGAAAATACATAATGTAATTAAATAAGCCTTAAGAGTCCTAGAGTGGATGAAATGCAGAATATTCAGTGTAGCTTAATTGCCATATATATTTTATAACTTACTATAACTTACAATATATATATATATATATATATATATATATATATATATATATATATATATATATATATATATATAGGGTGTTTTTTTTAGCGGCGACAAACTTTAAATTAAAATAAATCACAGAAAAATATATATACAATATATTTTTATTATACAAAATATTTTTATCATAGAAATATGTGGGTTATTCCAAAGATTATTATTTTTTTTTTTTTTTTGCATTTACAACTGATAGTTGGGAAATCTGCAATTAAAGAAATTAGAGTTGTCTTTTGAAAGTTTGAGTGATATATGTGTGCTTGTCAGATGCCGCCATTTCTTTTCATTGTCACTGTTTCGTCTTCTGGTTACTATAAAACTAAGCTTTTTTTTTTTTCGTAAAGAAAACAAAGGATAGGATTCGACTAGAGTTTTCTACAAGGTTTTATTTGGGGATAATTGACTCAGGAGAGAGATTTATCTTCCCTTAGCTAATTATTTACGTAACTTACTTCCTAACTTACTGGAATGAATGACACACACGGACAGAGACACTGGGGTATCATTCTGCTTAGATTATTTCTACATTATTGGTAGTGTCTCATTTGCACGACTTCCACTGATTTAAAAAGAAAACTGTTTCTCTCAGCTTGAAAAACGTGACGTCGTTCGTCACATCCCCAATCTGTTTTGTCTATCATTTAATCAAACTACCTAATTAATCTAATTATTGTTTTTGAAGCAAGTAAAGAAAGGAAGTTAAGAATAAAAGCAACCCCCAAAAAAGTGAAATGAAAGAAAAGAAACTCCATCCAAGGCATGCTAATTATGGAAGCAGACAACAGGATCTCAGCATCAACGAACGACTCAACCCAACTTAATAAAGCAAAACTTGTGAAGATGATATACTAATTACACAATTGCTTCCCTGCAAACCGCAATATGGTCGTCTTCAAATTCAATGTCAATAAACATGTGTCATAAACCATCCTCATCTTCTCTCCTCTTCTATATAAATAAAACAGTAGACGTATGTGTGTGCGTGTAAATATCTAACAGGTAAACTCTTAAACTTGTGGTCACATAACATTGAAATTTTCAGAAAATAATATTCATTAACCAAGGATGGTTTATAACAAATAATATTTTTGTTTACATGCATTAATAACGCGTACAAATATCGGCAAGTTTACATGTAAAATGTACATTAACACCGAGCAGACATTTTTTGTGGTCATACGCATGCGCACACATAACAGAGAACACAACATTAGGCTGGAACGCTAGATGTCTGGATTTAAATTCTAGCTGATAACACCAACTCTCTTTTTTTTCTTTTTTTTTTTGCATTTGTGCTGAAATAATAACATTTAGAAAGACATTTTTAATATGGGGAGGGAAAGGTATTTTTAAAACTATTCTGTACTTTCACCTAACAATTTATTAAATAAGAAACTGAAATACAAACCGGGCTGAAATAATAGCGTTATTATTTAGAAAGCCATTCTTAATATGGGTAGGGTAAGGTATGATTTTTACTATTCTTTACTTTCTCCTAAGAAGTTAAAAATTGTCTCAGTCATGAAGACCAAGCAACCAAGTTGTTTTCACCAGGCATTATCTCCTCCTTAGAAACAAATAAGGTGGGGGGGGGGAGATAGGAGGTCGCTGAAATGCTGCACCATAACAAATACTACACTTTGACCTTAGCAAAAAAGCCAAGTAAGCATAATATAATTTCCTACCTGGCATTATCTTCTCCTTAAAAAAACAAAAAGCAAAAATACAACATAATCGACACAGAATATATTTTAAGAATGGGGGGGGGGTATGGAGGTAATCCCGGAAATGGCTGAAGCTGTTTATGATCTCAAAAATACTTTATTTTATATATATTTTAAGGAAGGGGGAGTGGGGATATGGAGTCAAGTCCGGAAGCGGCTGAAGCATTTTATGATCTCAAAATTACTTTATCTATATATATAAAAATGTAATTCTTGGTTCGTTCAAAGTCGATAGAACCCTATTTCTACATTACCAATTTAATTGAAATTGTCACAAAATCTATTTTTAAAGTCAAGGAATGTTTGCATGTTATTAAAATAATTTAACATTGCGAATTATAAAAATATTAAATTAAATAAAAATATTTTTCGTAACTGCGAGATTGTCCTCCATTTCATTTCCGGTAGAAATGAGCCTTTCACTTATTGAGATAAATATTATTTGTATTAATTTTTATGATACTCATGCAGAGAGTGATCCATGCTGAAATAATAACGTTATTATTTAAAAAGCCATTCTTAACATGGGGAGGGGAGGGTGTTTTGTACCTATTCTGTACTTTAGTCTTACAATTGAATAAAAAAAAACACATCGTAAAACTTTATTTAAACGTGGAAATACGATTTAAAAAATAGTGCGGATCACTCTCTGCATTAGCACCATTTTTATTTATTGCGGACTATTATTCTCATCTTTATTAGTTGTTGTTTCACGACTTTTCGGCCAACTATTCCTCTGGCCTTCATGAAAAAAAGTATGTGAGAAATGTTTTTTCCTTTTATAAATGTTTAGTAACTTTTTCCTTTTATTATTCTTATAGAGTAAAACTTTTCTTATTCATGAAAATAGTTAAGCCTACATAAATAAATAAATAAATGTTTGTACACGTGACAAATTATCAATAAATGGTTTAGTTACTTTTTTTTTTAACTATTTACGAAAAAAGTTAACGCAAATAATGTTTGTAAAAGTGCGAAAGGCAACGTAAGTGGCGTAGTTGTACAACCATCACCCCCATGCATAATTTCTATACTTATAGGTTTTTGGAATTTTTTTTTCGCTGGATTATTATTGATTGGACACTAATTAAACAGATTATTAAAAAAAAAAAAATTAAAAAAAGAAATCATTTCGACATTTGAAAGTGGTGCTCACTTTTCAGTTACAACATTCTGATAAATCAGTCACCCATTTTGTAACCAATAAAAACGCGGTATATCAAAACTGTAGAAAGTAAAAATAATATGAACCTCCTCTACCGCATTTGTAAGTCAGAAATATATTTGTTTCTCAAAGAAAAAAAAATAGATTGAACATGACTTTTTTATTGTTTTTAAAAAAATAAAGTTTCGAGTTTTTTTAATTTTTTTTTTTTTTACTTATTTAGTTAAAAGTCAGTTTGTGGGTGTTTTTTTTTTTGTTTTTATGAAAGGTGAGTTTGTTGGTGTTTCTTTACAATAATTTATCTGCTTTTATGAAAGGTGAGTCTTTTTTGTTTTTTTTTCAAAACTTTTGCTTGTTTTTTTTTAAATTTTTTAAAGTATTATAAATTTCACTAACATGCTGGAGAAATGTTTAATAATTTGGTATTTTTTTTAGATTAGGTCCACCTCCACAATTTTCCTTTAAGTGGCGACATTTATAGGTTTTCGAGTATGCTGCATACGGAAATCGCATTGAAATTTTGCGGAAATAAGTAGTTATCAAGATATAAAAAGTTGTATTATGCATTGTATTCTTTGGCGGCCATCTTTTTACGCGTGTACGCGCCATAAACAAATGCACGTGCGTAAAAAAAGATGGCCGCCAAAGATTACAAGGCATAATACAACATTTTATATCTTGATAACTACTTATTTCTGCAAAATTTCAATGCAATTTTCGTATTCAGCATAGTTGAAAACCATTACAAGTCGTCATTTAAAAAAAAATTGAGGAGGTGGACCTAATCTAAAAATTTACCAATAATTTTCCATCCCGTACGCCTCCCGATACATTGCTTCGTCAACATGCAACCATTTTATATCTCCCGAAGACACTTCCGTATTTAGAAAAAAAAAAAAAATGGGTGATTAATTTACCAGAATGTGGCAACTAAAAAGTGAGTACCTCTTTCAAATGTTGAAATGATTTTTTTTTCAATTTTTTTTCATAATCTGGTTAGTGTTTAATCAATAATAATCCAGTGAAAAAATTTAAAAAAACCTATCAGTATAGAAGTTTGCATGGGGGTGATGGGTGTATAACACGCAAGTAAATAAATAGAAAATGCTACGTGTGCATGCGTTAGCCTTGACTAGGGGGGTGGCTAAGAGAACGATCATTAAATAATTCTGCGGGTCGCCATGGAACTCAACGCCTAAGGAGTACCAAAATAGTTTTCATGATATGAAGAAATTTTTTTCGAAAAGTAGGTGATCATTTTTCCATGTAAATTTAACTTAAAATGAACACCCACTTTCTGGCCACCTGAGGAAGGGGCATTTATTTCCGTGTTTATTGGCTTAAAGGTTTTTTTGACAAGGCAGTTTGGTACGCGAGTGCAGGAAGGGGCATTTATTTTCGTGTTTATTGGCTTAAAGGTTTTTTGACAAGGCAGTTTGGTACGCGAGTGCATATTTAACAGTTTTCGTTTATGTTCACGCGTAGCATAAACAAAGGCTACGTCTGTGAAATGGAAAATAGTCCCAGAGTTCAGGGGTTATTACCATGCAAAAGAAATCAGACAAAAAACTTTTTAGCCAAGAAACACACAGAAAAATAAAAAAAAAATAGCATCCATTTTTTTCTATCGAATTCATTTGCTGTTTCTATTGAAAACTATTTTCCCCCTGATTTTTATATAATTTTCCATTAAGGGCCGTGCGTCTCACGTTCGTATATAACAAAATTTTTTGTAGATTTCGGTGTGCTAAAAACGAATCTGCAAACAGTTTCCGTCGCAAAAAAATAGTTTTTATGATATGAAAAAATTACTTTTTCGAAAAGTGGGCGATCACTTTTCCATGTAAATTTAACTTAAAATGAGCACCTACTTCTAGCCACCTGAGAGAGGGGGGATTTTTTCCCCATGTTTATTGGCTAAACAGCTTTCGTTTATGCTTATGCAGAGCGTAAATGAAGGCTATGGCTGTGAAATGGAAAATAGTCCCAGAGTTCAGGAGTTATTACCATGCAAAAGAAATCAAACCAAAAACTTTTTAGCCAAGAAACACACAGAAAAATGCCCCTCTCTCAGGTGGCTAGAAAGTGGGTGCTCATTCTAAGTTAAATTTACATTGAAAAGTGATCACCTACTTTTCGAAAAAGTAATTTCATGAATATCATGAAAACTTTATTTTTGCAGATTCGTTTTTAGCACACCGAAATCTACAATAAAATATTTCGTTATATACGAACGTGAAACGGGCCTTAAAGTAAAATAATACCGGATTTTTTGGAGCAGATTTGCCGTTTAGTTGTACAAATATCCTCATACCAGGTAATCACTAAAAGGGACTCTTAAGTTGTCACCTGTATCAAGCAAAAGTTTAAAACCACCGATTATATGCCAGCCTACGTCATGGTAACATATATTGAGTGAGTTCCTAACAGTATTTTGTATAGTTTTTTAGTTTAAACTCATTTTCCCAAAATTTCCCCAAACTTAACGTGTTCGATTCAGTCTGTCGCCATTTGTATTTTTCAGATATACCGATAAACATTGAATGTTTTGGAACCGATTATACATTACATAAAAACACTAAAATCTTATCCAGTTAGGTAGAACATTTAGTTTTCTTGCCTTTGATAACATTTATTTGTTATATATTTATTTTTTGACAACTTCTTTATATCAGTGTTTAGTAATATAAACCCTTTTCATTTAATGTAACGTTTAGTCGGCTTGAAAAACAGTGTTTATCGGTGTATTTGAAAGCTACAAAAGGTGGTGGACACTGTTGATTACTTTAAGTTAGAGAAAGTGAGTTAAAACTAAAAAAACTATACAAAATACTGTCAGAAACCCACCGATTATGCCAGCCTATGTTATGGTAACGTATATTCGGTGGGTTTTAAACACTGTTTTGTATAGTTTTTAGTTTTCAACTTACTTTCCAAAACTTAACGTATTCAACAGAGTCCACAACCATTTCTGTTTTTTGAGCCGATTAAAAATTTTACATTACATAAAAACACTAAACAATTATCCAGTGAGGTAGAAACGTAACTTACCTTACCTTTGCTTTCATTTATTTGTTTTTGGACAACTTTTTCGAATCTGTGTATAGTAACCCCCCCATCACCCAAATATTAATTACTAACTCACATTTTTGTATACAGAAAACAACAACAATAAAAAAACATTTAGCATTTCAACATTTTTGCTACGTTCGGCTTCATCCACTGATTGTTGGTCGAGTCCAAACCATGAATGATTCACAGAAACTCCCGAGGATCCAGATCAAATTCTGCAAGAGTACCATTTTTTTTCATTTTCGCCTTCTTTTTCACTTTTTGGAGTGGATTGCTGTACTAAGAATATAAGAAACATGCATTTTCTCTTTTTATTACATTTTTCCATTACACCAAATTGAGCCACTGCAACGCGTGGCAGGGTACAGCTAGTTTTACTTATATTTATAAGAGACAGGGAGAGTATGGAATCAGCCCCTTAAATGGCTGAGGCTGTTTGGGATCTCAATATTCCTTTATTCCATATTTATTTTTAAGAGAGGGGGGTGGGTGATATAGAGTCAGTCCCGGAAATGGCTGAAGCAGTTTACGATCTCAAATTTTCTTTATTTCATATCTATTTTTAAGCGATGGGGTAATATGGAATCAGTCCTGGAAATGGTTGAAGCAATTCACGATTTCATACTTACTTCATCTCATATATATTTCTAAAAGAGGGGGTACCTGACATTCGGAATACAGACCATGCTGAAATAATAGCGTTATTATTCAGAAAGCCATTCTTAATATGGGGAGCGTATGTTTTTAACTATTCTGTACTTTCATCTAACAATTTAAAAATTGAAAAATGGCACACAGGATACGGACCGTGCTGTTATTTTTAGAAAGCCATTCTTAATACTAATAAATTTATAAATAAAAAAACTGATATACAAAATAAGGACCGTACTGAAATATTAACATTATTTAGACAGCAAATCTTAATATTGGGGAAGAGAGGTTTTTAAAACTATTTTGTATTTTCACCTAACAATTTATTAAATAAGAAACTGACATACAGAATACGGGCTGTGCTGAAATAATAAAGTTATTATTTAGAAAACCATTTTAATATTGCGATAATGTGGGCTAAAATTATGAAAAATGATTGTCGAAATTAGTAACATATCTAGGAATTATGAAAAACTATTAAATGTGAGTGAATTGATTGGTGTTTTTTTTTTTTTAATGAAATAATCAAACCAGACAATAAATCAAAGTTATTATTTTCGTACGTATTTATGGCTTATAACAGTCAATCATATTCCCGGGCGTATTCCTATTCATTACAACGATTAGTAAAAAAGCAAACAAATAAAAGTCATAGAGTACGTAAGCAAAACAAGTTACAAAATAATAACTGCCTCTGTTCAAATCTAATGTCTATATCAGAAACCATCATCATAAGTCATTAACCTCGTGTGGCACTCTAGTCTTAATAATTAATGACATCATAAAAAAGAAAAAAATAAATAAATAAAAAATTTAAAGGTTAAGTTTTCAGAGCTGGCCACATGGATACAAAGAGAGGAAACAATCTGAATTCGTCTTCTTTTTTCTTTCTTTTTTTTTTTTTTAAATCTTACAGACATATATATCCGGGATGTTACTAAACATATGAGAAACCTTGACGGCAGCAAGACAACTAGTCTTGACAACATTCCGGTCATTGTCCTTAAGAATCTACTGCTGGAACTTGCTCCTATCCTTACAATGCTATTTAACCATTACTTACAGGAGAAATGCTTTCCATCTTTCTTTGAAATTTCGTCCGTCTGCCCAGTATTTATATATACTGGTGATCAGCTTTGCTGATCTCAGTACAGACTAGTAAGTTGCATGTGTGATGCAAGATTCAAAATCGAGGCCTGGTCACTTTCTAGTTTGAGTTTAGAGCTGGGTTGACACGTTCCACCTCAGCTCTAGGTTTTAACATGGTTTTCAAAACTCTGACGCGTTCACAGATGTCATATTTATGAGTCACCCTTATTGTTCACGTATTTGAAAGCAAGTGGTAGCCATAGTCTAGCTGAGAACACAAAGAATATCAACCTCTTTCAATAACCTTTGCAGATGAATTTGCATTATTGCAACAGCCGCTAACCATTGATTTCTAGTTAGCAACAACCATTGGTCTTCACTGAAATTCGAATGGCAACAAGCCTCCTCAAGTTTTTTGGGTTTATTTTTACAAATGAGTCACCACTTATCAAGGCCTGGAGGCCCCTCGAGGATAAGGGTTAATGAGTGTTCAATAGTCAATAAAACAATATCATAGTAATCGTTAGCAATAGAAATTTGGAAAATTGGATTACTAAAGGGAACGGCTCATCAAGAACTTGTTTACGTTGGACTTGAAGACAACCATATTGTAGTCAGCTGGAAAGCAGTTAAGCGGAAAGAGTTCCAATCTTATTTTCACTTATTCAGTGAAGGTCTGGCTAGTGTTTTCTCTCTTTGGTCGTTCCATCCTTCTTGACCCTCACTTATTTGGCATGCCACTAGTTTACGGTGACACGAAGAAAAAATGGGGGGGGGGGATAGCTTACACTTCTGCAGTTTGAGTTTTAATGATTCCATGTGATGTTCTTTTGTGTTTTATCTCTCTGGGAGTTTCTATATGTTCAGCTAGCGCCTGTGGATCATGCGTCTTAGTCTCCGCATTCAAAGGGTTTCCTTAATATTTCAGCCGTTTTCATTATTGTTATCCATTTTATCTTCTTAGCCATCCCTCTGATTCTAATCTCCCCCATTCTTTTTAAAAGTTTTTCGGCATTGTTCCTAGTGCTCCTACTATTAGTGGTGTTATCTTTACTTTCTTCATCTTCCATATCCCTTTGAGCTCTCTGGCCAGTTTTGTGTATTTGCTCTGTTTCTCCGTCTCCTTGATCTTTACTCTGTGGTCTGCTAGAATAGCAAGATCTACAATCAGCCAGGACTTTTCCTTCTTGTTAACTATTATGATATCTGGTCTTCTTGCTTGAATGGGTTTATCTGTTTGTATATGCATGTCCCATGGGATCTTGTGACTTTTATTTTCCAGTACTGCTACTGGTTTGTTTGTTTGTCGGGTATTCAAGATGCAATCGTCTGCATAATCGCCAGTGTACTGCATTCCCCGCTTGATCATGTCTATTTTTATATTCTTTATTATTAGATTATTGGATTAGCATGTTCTCACAGATATATTTGTTTTTAATTCTATAAAATTTAGGGTTTATCTTACAAAAGTTGTTAAGAAATAATTGATTTTAAGCTATTACGTAATAAAAAAGACTATAACATACATCTCTCAGCCGGTGGGGACAAAAAATTGAGCAGTTATTTGTTTTTTTTATTGTTTATTTTTCTTTACATTTGTTTATTGAGAGAGAGAGAGAGAGAGAGAGAGAGAGAGAGAGAGAGAGAGAGAGAGAGATGCTGATGTCTTCGTTCATTAAAATATTATTGCTATTACTAATTGCTATAACTTGTAAACAAAAGGCCAGATGCATATGTTATAAAACTTCGAAGTTAGCAACACATTATTAGCGAAACGAAAATGAGTTCCTTTCTGTAAATAAATTATTTTTATTACAACATTGTTTTAACTAAAATAGTTTCATGAAAAAACTGTTTTTGGTACATAAAATATTTTAGGTATTCATGCAGAGAGTGATCCAGACATAACTCAGAGTCCGTCCGGCTTTTTCCGAAACATGACGTCAACTGCCGAAGTAAGCCGAGCGTCGCCGAGGAAATTAAGCCGAGCGTCGCTGATGAAAGCATGACAAGAAAAGAAAACTTACCTTAAATTTTAAGTTTTATTAACTGTAAAGAAAAATGTTATAACAATTTTTTTAATTTTTTTTTTTTGCTATATATATACATATATTTTGAAATAAATAATGTTAAAAAAATTTTGTTTGAGAAAAGTTTTAGAGGTAAGTCAAATAAATATATTCAAGGAATTTTTTTTGTAATTTTTTTTTTTCAAGAAAAATTTAAAACAATTTTTTTATTTTTGTTTTTTTGGGTGTTATTTTTAATTTTTTTTCAAGGAAAACCTGAGAACTAGAAAAGTTGAAACAAAACTGGGTGGGATAGTTTTTTGGTTTTTTTTTTCATATTAAAACAGATATTGTTGTTGTTTCCTCAGACCGTTGTTTTATTAATCGTGTGTGTGTGTAGATCGTATTCCGCATTCGTGCTGGAGGTCTTTCTGTGTTGCTCGCTCGAACGCCCACAAGTGGATGATTTTAATTATGATGGCAATTGTCAGCCTAGACTTGCAAAAAAAGTTACCAGTTCGGATGATGTAAAGGTTCGGCATTTGGTAGCCTAACACCTTCAGGCATAGCCATCGCTTACCTTTCCTCTTATAAGAAGATTGCACCTGTGTCCACTTGGTGCACAAGTTTTCGTCCGTGCCAGTAAATTTTTTCTTGACAAAATCGAGGACTCTGGGTGGTGTTTTCAGCTGCTCACTTAAGGTTGTAAAATTCATGTTTTTTTTTGTTTTTTTTCTGACCTGAAAGTACGAAATGGTTAGCTTTTTTTTTTTACTAATTTGTTTTCTTTTCTTCCTCTTCCAAATTGTCGTCTGCTGCTTTGAATTTTCAACTTGCGCGAACGCACGTCGCGTTGAAAACCATCGGGCTACATTGTCGTTGGCTCAGCTTTATGTTACGTCAGACAGCTTAATTTCCTTGGCAACGCTCGGCTTACCCCAACTGTTGACGTCATGTTCCGAGGGAAGCCGGGCGTGCGCGTGCGCTGAGTTACGTCTGGATCACTCTCTGCATGAGTACCATATTTTAATCTATATATTAATATGATAGCGTGTGTGTTATTTTCTGTATCACATTTTTTTTCTTTTTCCAAGTGTCTGTTGTTTAATTGTTATGCCTGTCCATTTCTTGTAATAAATAATTTTACCAAGAATTCTTCACAAGTTTTGGTTTCGGTTTCGATTATAGCTGAAAGAACTCAAGTTATATATACCTACATTCTTTTTTCTTCATAAGTTTTGGTTTCGGTTTCGATTCAAGCTGATGCACCCAAGCCATATGGATATATACTTTTTTATTTTTGAAATCATAGGTTTATAATATATAAGAATGGATTGAAAATTGACTCTTATAATAATATATACGAAATCTGCATAAATTAAAATTTTACAGCCAGGCTATGCCGGGCGTCCCTGCTAGCTAAGATATATACTTTTGCAGTTTTAACAAAAGAACTACAATAATCAGGGTGTCTCCATTTACGCTGAACATCCACAAAAATGCCAACATCAATATATTACATATGAAAGAGTCCACTGTGGAATTTCCACAGGTCCTGCTAGTTATTATTATTATTATTGGCTCACATTGAGCTTTTACACAGGTCATCAAAGATCTGATTGGAAACCTGTGGTGTTCCCTGTAAGCTGAGTGACAACAAGTCTCCCCAGACGTCCAGCACTCCCCACCTCCTTCGATAACATTTGCAAATAAATTTGCCTTATTGCAACAGCCTCTCACCATTGATTTCTCGCTGGCAGCGAGCATTGGTTTATACTGAAATTTGAGTGGCACTAAGCCTCCCCAAGGTCCCAGTTCTCTTCGTGCTTGTCAAGCAGAGGTCTGGTCAGTGCTCTTTCCTCGGTCTTTCCATCCTCCTTGATCCTTCTCGGCTATTTGGTTTCACACTTTTTTTTGAGGGAGAAACGGTGATGGGACAATCGAAGGGGATGCGTGATGGGGATGTAGAACTTGTTGATATGCGGCTTCAGTGTTCTTCATTCCCTGTAATGCTTTTTTATGTTTTACCTCTGCAGCAGTTTGTCTGGCACACACATTATTATTATTATTATTATTATTATTATTTATTTATTTTATTGTTGTTGTTGTTGTTGTTTTTGTTGTTGTTATGTCGAAGTAGCAGCAGCAGCAGCAGTATTCGTTCCAATTCAATTAAGTGGTAGCATGAGCTCTCAAACAAGAAGAGTGGCAACCAAAACAAAAATGCTGAAACTTTGAAACTACAAAATAATTCTTAAATAATATTACCAACATTCCAGACGCATAACATTAGCTATGTGGCGTCCAAGAATGTTTCTTTCAAGAAAAAGAAATGCACTCTCCTTATAACTATTTTGCACTGCTAAAGCATATACCTTGCATATTCACGCATGTTTCAGGTTAGCCTTTGTACGCAGTCACTATTTCTTTTCTGTAGGCCACTTAGTCCTTAGTCACCACAATATTCAATGATGTTTCTTTCAGCCATCTCAGCTCTTTTTCCTGCTTGTTGCAGTATTCACATAAGAAATATTTTCCATACAATACTTTACATATTCCATGTATTTATTAAAAATGTGTTTACCCTGGCAATATATGTTTATTTTGATTGTTCATAGGGACGTTTGCCTTGTACTCTTTCATTGTTAATTATACCTGCAATTTTCACTCTCTTTTTATGTATCATGTATGGTTTTCTTTGACAAACTATTTTTGTGAGAAATAAATGTATGCATATATATAATTAATATTTGTAGTTTCTCCTAATGCATTAACCTGCAAAATTTTTTGTATAATTTGCAAACCTCTTTCCTCTGATGAGAAGAATTACATTTTTCGAAACTGCAGATTAACATCTTTCAAGTTTATTTGATCTCCTTGTCGGGTAATTAAAAATACTGTATACCTTGTTTACAGGTTTATAATGTTTTTTTTTTTTTGAAAATTTAAATTAATTTTCAATAATAAGATGTTTATATATATGTTACAATATTTATTACTGTAATGGGGTATGATCCCGCACAGTCGGGAGATTCTATTTATAAACGATGCTTCTAGGAACTGACGAATCAAATTAATTCGCGTTCTGCTACCAACCAATCAGAAACCAGAATTGCTCCATAATTAACCCTTTCTGTAGCAATTTCGCATATGTTTTATTCATGAAAACACGGGAAGAATCTTTTGCTCTATGGATTCCAACTCGAGAACTGTCTACTGCAAACCAATCACCTCCCAGGACTTGTGCAGAACAATGAACCATTGGAAACTGTTCTTAAACTAAACATGGTTTACACTTCCAGAGGTTATGGACTCAGCATGAAAACTCAAAATTATTTCTTTATATACTGAACTGACTTCTCTAAAACGAATGGAAGCCGAAACCATTACAGATTATATTATAAGAGCTGAAACGACTGCAACTTCTTTAAAAATGTCTGGTGAAGTTATTAGCGACAGTCTGTTAATTTCCATGGTCCTCAAGGGATTACCGAGTGATTTCAAGCCATTTACCACCGTGATAACCCAGAAAGAAAAACCCATGATTTTTAGTCAATTCAAGTTAGCACTCAGAAGTTACGAGGAAACTGAAAAAATGATCACAGAAAAAAACGAATCTACAAATATCATGAAATTTAAAAATGTACACATAAAAACACTAAAATTAAATTATACCCATGCCGGAAATAAAAACCGAAACTTTGCCAAAAACAATTTTTCTCCTAAGAAAAGTATAAAAATTATTTGCTATAATTGTGGACGACCTAATCATAAAAGTTTCCACTGTAAATACAGGACTTTAAAGGGCGACTCTATTAAAAATGTGGAGAGCTCCGTTAGCGAACATACATTCTTATTTTTATGTACGTTTAACGCTTCAACAAACAATAATAATTTTAATCTGTTATGGACAGTATCATAAACAGAAAAGAGTGAGTTGTAATCATGATCAGTAGTGACTAAATTATCAACATAAAAATTGTTAGAAATTACAGAGAAAATTACATCCGAGTTATATCTCTCTGCATGTAACTTAGGTATACAATTTCTCATACACTTTAAGAAAAAAATAGAATCTGTCCTTGCCCTGCTCAGTTTGCAGGCAGTTCTACAGTTTTGGCAAATAGCAAAAGAATCCTGAACAGAAGCGTGTGCTCTATCCCAACTATCATCAATGGACCTGAGTTAATCTCGTCAGCATCAGACAAAGCCAAACTCTTTGCCAAGAACTTTGCAGCTAATTCTACCCTTTGCAACCAAGGCTGCCAACCCCCAATATTTCCTCCTGTATCAGAAAACACACTATGTGATATACAAATATCTGTATGTGATGTTGCCAAGCTAATCAAAAACCTTGACTCCAGTAAAGCAACCGCCCCTAACAGTATTCCAATTATAGTACTCAAAAAACTCCAACCAGAACTAGCGCCCATACTTACAAAACTGTTTAAACGTTGTCTTAAGGAAAATTGCTTCCCATCATCCTGGAAAATCTCATCAGTATGCCCTGTATTTAAGAATTCAGGTGATCGTTCATCCCCATCTCAGTACAGGCCAATAAGTCTCTTGTGCGTCATGAGTAAGTTGCTGGAATCTGTGTTAAATAAAGAAGTAATCAACCATCTCAGCAAAAATAACCTTCTTAGTGAGACACAATATGGTTTCTGTTCTGCTAGATCTACAGCAGATGTGCTTACAGTTATATCTCATAGTGTTACATATAGGGGTTTCATTAAAAGAGAGTCTTAGAGATAAAGAGATGTTGTTGTAAGAGACTTAGAGAGACTTAGAGAGATTGTTCATGTTATGAGAGATTGTTCATGTTATTACGATTCTTATATATTAAATGTCCATTCCTTAGACGTGTAGAAGAAGAAAGCTCTTAGAGTGAAGGAGATAGTGTTCAGACAGTCTTAGTGTAGATATGATGTAGATTCACATTGTGGATATGAGATGTCGAGACGTGTATGTAATGACATTTTATAACACAGATATATAGACATATAATACAATTTTCACTTTACCTTTTTGTAAGAATCACAAACACAAGACGACGTTTTTATCAAAACACATAATGGGTTTATTTCTTCATGACCGGCCGTGGTTTCCATCATCAAGAATTCAAAGCTTCACATTTTAGTTTCAAAGTGATCGTCTCGCTTCCTAGACGTTCGAATTCCCAGACCCTCTCTGCGTTTCTCACTGACTGTTCCCCTAACTAACTAACTCTCACTTCCTATATTGAGACATCCATGCATGTCTGGCCACGTGAGCAAAATTCACGTGTCACCAACATGCGCGACTTTGCACGTTTCCGAGATTATGATTTCCCAATAACCTATTTTTTCTTTGATGTTTTTACAAAGGAATTCAACCTACATATCTAATTTATTTAACCCATATTTTATTATCCACATTCTTTCTAACAATTGAATAGTTTATTTATTATTTATTTCATCAGAATTAACAATTTACTGGACATTCCATTTAAACCTATTGTTCTTTAAAACTTATATCCAAGGTTCGATTTCTGCTTTCTCTCATTTTATTTTCATTTTAACTAATCTCTCTATTTCTATACTTACATGAAAAAGGGACAGCCCTTATCATGTAACAATAGGATTAGCGAATCTCTCGACAGAGGCAACCTCTATAGGGCAATTACTATTGACATATCAAAGGCCTTTGATAGGGTATGGCATAAAGGTTTACTTCACAAGATCTCGAACTATGGTATATCTGGAAATGTCTTCTCAATTATTAAATCATTTCTCTCTGATAGGTTCATAAGAGTAATAGTTGATAGGCAAAAATCAGAAGCTCACAGGATTAATGCTGGAGTCCCTCAGGGGTCCATCCTGGGCCCAACTCTTTTCCTGATCTATATTAATGATCTTCCAAATCACATTCTTACATCATTTGTAGACATTTTTGCTGATGACACTGCCATCTATGGTAGCACATCTAAGACAGTAAACGACCAAGTTCTCTCCAATTCTCTCTCCTCTGATCTTGATCACGTTGTACAATGGGGAAACGAATGGCTGGTTACTTTTAATGCATCTAAAACTAAGCTTCTATCTTTACATCATCAACGTTCTGATCCCCATCTGGCATCAATTAAAATGAATGGCTCTCGTCTTGGGGAGGCCTCAAGTTTTGACAAGCTTCTGGGTTTGACCTTTACTCCTGATCTTAAATGGAATACGTACATCAAATCTGTTGCCAAGGCCGCTGGAAAAATGCCTGGATCCTTCTATCGATCCAGTAGATATCTCACTGCTGATGCAATTCTCTATCTATATAAGAGCCAGGTACGTCCAATGATGGAATACTGTTGCCACATTTGGGCAGAAGCTGCTAGAAAGGACTTGTCCTGCCTTGATAGGGTTCAAAATAGACTTCGTGGCCTCATGGGAGATATCCTTTTCTCTTTGCTGCAACCTCTTTCTCACAGAAGAGATGTTGCGAGTTTGTCTCTGTTTTATCGTTATTTTCATGGAAAGTGTTCGACTGAGCTTCAATCTATGGTCCCCCCCTCGCCAAACTTTCACAAGAAACACTCGTCTAGCTGAAAACACTATCAATAATTCCCCCCCCCACTCTTTATCTGTGCCTAAACTTAAACGTAGATTCCATGATCAAAGCTTCTTTCTTAGAACTGCACACCTGTGGAATTGTCTTCCATTTTCCTGCTTTCCAGCTATCTATAATATGGTTGTCTTCAAGTCCAACGTGAACAAGTTTCTGATGAGCAGTTACACTTAAGTTAACAAATTTACCGAACTTCCATTACTATCGATTACTATATTGTCCTTTTGACTACTGTACACTCTTTAACCTTTATCCTTGAGTGACCTCTCGGCCTTGATAAGTTGTGACGCCTATGTAAAAAAAAAGAAGAAAAAAGCCTGATGAAGATCTCCCAAAAGGACACAGTTATTTTTTCTAAAGGCTAATAGAATGTCAAGCAGTTGTGCTGTCAAGTACACTCCAGCATACGCTGCATCATTAATGGACCCCCCACCACCACTTTTTCAAGGAACAATTAAAAATGGGACAGATTTTTGTGGTGACACCAAAGCCCTCCTTAATAACGGGCTTATGAGGGGTCCAACAATATTTTTTATACTCTCCAGGAGTAACAGAGAAAGGTTCAACGATATCAATTTGTTCATACTCGTCTAGCTGTAAACACTATCAATAATTTCCCCCACTCTTTATCTGTGCCTAAACCTAAACATAGATTCCATGAACAAAGCTTCTTTCTTAGAACTGCACGCCTGTGGAATTGTCTTCCGTTTTCCTGCTTTCCGGCTGACTACAATATGGTTGTGTTCAAGTCTAAAGTAAATAAGTTCTTGATGAGCCGTTCCATATAAGTTATTAAATTTACCAAATTTTCATTACTAATGATTACTATATTGACCAATTTCTACTGTACACTCTTTAACCCTTATCCTTGAGTGGCCTCTGGGCCTTGATAATGTGGTGATGCCTTTTGTAAAAAAAAAAAAAAAAAAAAAAAAAAAATATTCTTTGAACACTCATAAATATTGATTATATAAACTTTGTTTCTCTAAAGAATCTGCCACACTTTGCATAATTTTTAGGGAAGGCACATAATTAGAATTAACCCGAGATAACTTCTCAAAGTCCCAGTGTAGATCCACATAATATTTCCCATCTTTTAGCACAATGGTTGTTTTAATTTAGCTATCTTCACTTCATCATATGAAGACAGTTTAGCACTCTCATCGATTTTGATGGAATCGAGAGAAAGAATATTTTCAATTTCGCACTCGACGGAAGATTCTGCAAAAACGGTCCAAGTTTGCCTGAATAAGAGGGCACAGGATTCAACACACTTTCAACCAAATAGGAGACACATTGAGGCAATAATCAGCAAACTCAATCAAAGAGAGGTAACTCAGTCAGAGTTTCTTTATTTGATTTGGGCTTCAAAAAATTACTCTCGTCTCACTAACTGGGATAATTCTATTCAAAATTTTTCAAGCTGTCCCATTGAGAATTTAACTATATGGAATTCTTTTATTTGCTGGATTAAGTCCAAGCCGATGAAACCACGAAGCACATTGCCATTTAAATCCTTATAGCTGTGACAGAGACGAAAACCTGCCTCCATTATTTTAGATGTAATCTTGTCAAATTTGTTAACTTGAAATTTAAAGTTAAGACTGTTTGTGAATAAGGCAATGAAAGGAAAGGGTTTCTGTGAAAACAATTTTATGGAGACATTGAGCTCCAGGAGGTCCATGGACCTCGTTCCAGTAAAGGTGTTCACAGGCATTACTACTGATCTAGGTACTAATTTTCCCCTAGATTTCAATTCCTGTAAAATAGCCTGGGAGAAAAAAAAGATTTTTTACTTCCAGTGTCCAAAATGCAATAGAATAACACTGAAGGTCCTTTTCCTTTCAAGCACACTCTGGTCACAAGAAATATACAATTATCCTGATCAGATAAGGTAGTCCTTCTTACAAAGAACTTTGGTGTCTTTGGGCACATTACAGAGAAGTGAGTCCTAAACCCACAAGTAATGCATGAGTTAGGAAATCCCTTCTTACACTTACATTTTTGATCCAAGTGATTACCAAAATATTTGAAGCTCTTTAGTTCGTAGAACCTTCAAGTCATAAAAATAATATTATTATATAAAATAATAACTGCATGGTCTGCCAATTTACAATTTTTATATTGCTCACCAGTATTATTAAGAAGTTTTGAGGGATCCATACCTTTTTCATGCTTAATGGTCTCATAACTGGAGCTGGCCGCCATATTGGGTTGAACTTCTGATGAAGAAGAAAAGGAAAATGTCGGTTTTGGCGGGCAACTTTCCTGCTTCTTTATATTCAAAGGCGCTACCTGTAGAAATTCTATCATATCTAAAAAGGTTGGATGTAATAGATGAGACCAAAGGATAACGTTCTTTCATTCTCGACATTGATTCCCTTCTGACATTAACAGGGAATTAGTGGAACAGGATGTGAGCAACCATTATTCCAGAAGTAGAGCCTTCTGTGAAAAAAATCCATTCAGAAAAATTTGTCCAATTCAGACAAGTCCAGTTTAACTTGTTCCACAAAGGTTTTAAGTTCTTTCAGTTCTGTTATCTGCACTGCTTGAGGAATAATTTCCTTCAAAATTCGATCCTTGATAAGGGAAAGATTCAGAAATTTTTCATTTAAACAATAGAAAGCAACAATGCAATTGTCAGAGGAAACATCCATATTTGAAATCAAGTTATAGGCTTTCCCCTTCAACTTAGATTTAAGGAGAAGCAATTTATCCTCTTCCCCTAAATTGGTAGTACAGAATTCAAATCTTCTGATGAAGGTTCTAATTTCAAATTTGTCGGCCGATGGAGACCCACAAAGTTATAGACATTCCAAGTCCAACCTTAAAGGCTGAAAAGATACTGGGTTTTTAACCTCATGATCAGACTTCAATTTATGCAATTCTTCTCTGATATTGGAAGAAAATTGTACTGACTCCTGACAAAGCAACAGTTTTTTCTTCCGGGAGAACTTTATAATGATCTGATCCAAAAGGTCATCCAATTCACCCAACCATTTTCCAATATCCACTGCATTCAATTCGGTAGAGGTCAGGGATGGATTGTTGTCTTTTAGCCATGTCACTATGTTCGTAATATGTCACTTTTTAGTTTCAATCTTAGCAAATAAATCCTTAGAAGATGCCATTATGATAATTAGAAAGGTCACATAAGCTAGGAACTAATGTAAAATAGCAACAACGAAATTAACGTGAAAGGGAGAGATGGAATTATAAAAACGTCTGCTAAACAATATCCTCAAGATGGAACAAACGAGAATAATTAAAAGGAGAGTATGAATTTTAATCCCCCTCAAATAGAACAATTTTTAAAAATTTCAAATAAGCAAGGCAATTAAATTAATAATTGAAGGAAAAAAAAATCATTTTTGAAAAGAAATAATCTCCATACTCTAATGAATATTCAAATACAGGCTTGCAGTAAATGATTGTGAAGAAGAGAAAAACCCTTATTTCAAAATGGCGCAAGAAAATAAATGCGAGGTTGACAATAACCCAAGTTTAGCAACAATGCTTTGCTGAAAATTTATAATTAAAATTAAATTAAATACAGCAGGAATTTATATCTTTAGTCTGCAATGAGAATTACGATTTTAAATCTGTAAAATTGCCCTTTTTTTTTTTAGCAGCAGCAATTCTAAAAGAAATAATTATCGTATTTTGCAACTTTAGGCAAAAATAAAATTAAACAAAGCATGATCTTACAATTTTAAGTAAAATCAAAATTAATCAAATCATAAGTTTGCAATTTAAAGGCATTTTTAACGTAAATAATTAACCCAATCTTACTAGTCAGAGTCAAACTCGAAATAAGTAAAGGTCATGACATCTTGTAATTTAAGAAAAACTAAAACTAAAATTAAAACGAGACATGGAAAATTAAGTTTTAAACAAATGAAAACAATACACAGAATCCTTTTGGGACATCGAAAAAAAATGCACAAATTTTTTCGATTCCGACTCAAAGTTTTGATTTTTTTCGATTTCAATTTCGAT
>NC_136503.1:38968770-39064588 GCF_053919585.1 Euprymna scolopes
ATGTAAATATTAATATTTATACATTAATCCCAACAAAATAAAAAAGCTAAATACGATGACAATAGGAAGTAGAATATGACACAAGAAGCAAAATGAAAACCGTAAATTAAAATTTACATGTAAAATTAATTTTTCAATAGACTACCTCAGACAAAAATAATTAATAAATCCTTTTTCTGCGAAGTTTCAATGAACTCAAAATTCTTCTCTCCCGAGAAAAGAAATATGTTAGTAAATTCATGCATATAGCAAAGCAAAAAATTGCTGGTTTAAGCATTGTATGAAACCGCATTATATTATGACGGTGGGCATAAAATGCAGTAAATATTTGTAAAATGTTTATAAAAAATGAATAAAAATGAAAAACAAACCGAAAATAGCAATTCCAAAGTGAAATGAAGTCTTTTATTGAAGTCAAGAAACGAAGAAAAGTTTATATATATATATATATATATATATATATATATATATATATATATATATATATATATAAGATATATATATGTATATATATATATAAGATATATATATATATATATATATATATATATATATATATATATATATATATAAGAGCAAACAGGTAATAAAACATGTTAAAAAAACTTTGAAAAAGAGTTAAAAACATATTTAATCTGAAAAGGAAACACTTGATAAGTGGATAGTCCTTAATCCGCGGAGTTTCAAAGAAATACTTTCCTTCTCATCAGAGGGTAGGAATTAGCAAAATGCGGGATCAGATTTTACATACAAAAGTATTTGATGAAACTGCAAGTAAGTCAAAGATCTTACTTGATAATAAAAATTATTTTTATTTTATATATATATATATATATATATATATATATATATATATATATATATATATATATATATATATATATATTCGGAATTTCAATCAGTCCGAATAAATATATTTAAAAAAAAAACAAAAATCTTTTTGTTTCGGCTTGAAAGTCAACACCAGACTCTACCTGGATGTGGTGAAGTGTGTGGTGATCCCCTAGTGCAATAAGGTTGCTGCTAGCAGACCCTGCATGTGGCAATAGGACTCAGCGTTGGCCCACAAGTCCAAAGCGACCCAGGCTTGGCTTCAGAGGGAGTGCTATGACTTTGTACTCCTCTCCTGCCCTGAACCCGCTGGACTACTTCGTTTGGCCATATGTCGAGAACATCACCAATATGACCTCCCACAACACCAAAGAAAAGACATGCTCCCAGTTCCGGACCCGTATCAAGACGGTGATTGAGGCTACATAATCAAGTTACCTGAATTGATTTTTTCAATAAAAGTTTTAAAATAAAGCTGTAGTGTTGTTTTCTTTAGGGTGACATTTTATCATTCCACCTTATATATATATATATATATATATATATATATATATATATATATATATATAAAACTAAATATCTTCAATGTGGAACACAACACATGTTGACATCAGTCATCATCAGATATTCAACATGCTCCTCTGAAACGCAAGTAATCCATTTCTTCGCAAAGAATTACATTTCGTATTTGATGGCGCAAACTCTAAGTCAAAATTGACAAAAAATATTATGCTTCATCAGTGTTCACATTTACTGTTTACCTAGATATATTACTAAAACACACACATAAAATCCTACGCTACATTAGTATTTTAATTATATGCACACACACAAGAACACACAAATATATATACATATACATAAACACACATATGCATACACAAACACTCACACACACACACCGTACTTTGGGATAATTGTGCCAACTGACTAAAAATCCTCTTTTGGCAACTATGCATATAAAGAGCACTTTTTTTAGTTAGCGCAATTACCCCTAGATTTGGCGCAATTACCCTCGGATTTGGTGCAAGTACCCCTGGATTTGGTGCAATTATCCCCAGATTTGGTACAATTACCTCTGGATTTGGTGTAATTACCCCTAGATTTGGTGCAATTACCCCAGATTTCGTGCAATTACTCATGGATTTGGCACAATTATCCACGGATTTCGTGCAATTACCCTCAGATTTGATGCAATTACCCCTGGATTTGGTGCAATTACCCTTGGATTTGGTGTAATTACCCCTGGATTTGGTGCAATTACCCCCAGATTTGGTGCAATTACCCCCAGATTTGGTGCAATTACCCTTGGATTTGATGAAATTACCCTCGGATTTGGTGCAATTACCCCTGGATTTGGTGCAATTAATCCCGGATTTGGCACAATTACCCTCGGATTTGGTTCAATTACCCCTGGATTTGGCACAATCACCCCCGGAATTGGTGCAATTAGCCCCGGATTTGGTGCAATTACCCTCGGATTTGTTGCAATTACCCCCAGATTTGCGCAATTACCCTCGGATTTGATGCAATTACCCCCGAATTTGGCGCAATTACCCCCTGGATTTGGTGCAATTACTCCTGGATTTGGTGCAATTACCCTCGGATTTGGTGCAATTACCTCTGGATTTGGTGCAATTACCCCCGGATTTGGCGCAATTACCCCCCGGATTTGGTGCAATTACACCCGGATTTGGTGCAATTACCCCAGGAATGGTGCAGTTACCCACGGATTTGGCGCAATTACCCCCAGATTTGGTGAAATTACTCCCAAAGCACGGTATATAAGTTTCCAGACTTATTTCATATTGGCACTTTTATTGATCATTCACACATGAAACTCTGTTCCCTTTTGAAGTAATCTTCTTTGACTGTAATGCACTTGTATCATTCCAACAACTTCTGGAAAGACCCATGGAAATCCTCTTGTTTAAGCATATGAATGACCCTCATCACAGCCTCTTTCATCTCCTCAATTTTCTTATAACGACAGCCTCCGAGGGTTTCTTTGAGCTTAGGGAATAGCCAAAAGTCACAGGGAGCAAAGTCTGGACTATAGGAACTGTGTTGATGCCCATCTTGATCAAATAGTCTATGATAAGGATGGAGTTGTGGACTGGTGCATTCATATCTTCAGTTTCTCGCGAGTCGTTGTGTGTACAGTTCCCACACTGACATCAAACTATGCACTTATTGACTCTATAGACACACGACAGGCCTTCTCCATGAAATTCTTTATTTGGTCAATCAACTCTGGTGTTCTGACTTCCTTATTCCTCCCACAGCTCATCATTCGGCACTGATTCCCGGCCTTCCTTGAATCTATTATGGTACTCAAAAACTGATGCTTGATTCATGCAATATGGTTCAAAAGCAATCTGAAGCATTCCATATGTTCCTGTGGCATTTTTTTCCAAGTTTAAAACAGAATTTTATTGCATATTGTTCTTCTAAAGTGTCCTTATGTCCAGATGGCATTTTTGAAATTTATCAGCTGTGACAATCAGGCTTTAATTGGGTGTTATCCAATTCCTGCTGTAGCTGTTCCTTTGAACCTGATATCATAAAAATTGGTCAGTCATCTCATAATATGTATAGCAATAACATACTGAATTTTCAAGAATCTACAATAATCACCAAAATTAGACAACAATGAGCTTGGCCAGTTCCAGATGGATGAATATTTGGAAAGGTTAGGTGTTGTATGTACTGTGCCGAGATGTAGAAATTTTCAGGTAGGTATCTGGAGGCGAATTTAATCTGCTGGGAGAGATCTAACCTCAGTCTTCATTGAGACATGCATCTAGGAGAAAGAAAATTCTGATGTAAAACCTGAGGTCTACTGTCTGCTCTGTCTTGTGGCAGCCATGTCACTGACAAAGATTAGCAGTCGTACCAAAATGTGTGCACAAAGCCTTCACCACTTTAAATAAATCATTTGTATGAATTTCTGAGCAACTTAGTTGTTGTTGCGCAGCTCACATGTTGCAATCGATGAGAGGGTCCATCATATACTAGCAAGGACACTTGACGTTACTCGGGATATATTTAAGATCAACAAATGTTCCATACTTGCAATACTTTTATTGCTATTGAAATCGGTGAAATTGCTCATTTTGTAATCAAATCAGTTGATTGCCTGCTCTAGTCGGGGACCCATCATGACGCACTGGGAAGAGACTTCACATGCCAATCTGCAATGATTTAGTCCACAATATATTGTAGTTTACATTGCACTGTAAAGAACTTACGGTTGAGTTTATGAAATTGTTATTTATATAAGGGCTTGAATTAAAGTTTAAAATGCAAAAGTCATGGTTCAATTCTGCTCTAAGCAGAAGCATTCATTTTGAACATAGCCTGTCTTATTAAAGAAACTACTGTTGATTTTATACGCTGGACCCTTCTGCTAGTGCAGTGATAAGATTTAAAATGCATATATATAAATGAAGAAAATCACAATTTACCTAATATATATATATATATATATATATATATATATATATATATATATATATATATATATATATATATATATATATTTAAAGGTTGTGAGGGTTTTTGGAAGCATGAAAACAATGTTACTTTTTGTATTTAATATTTTTAGTGTTATTTTTTTTCTATTTCAAGCGGACCTGAATTATTTTAACCGTTTGTGGAATCTTCTTCTACAAACGGCTACAATAATCCACGTGAACTTTTTCGAACATGATTGCTAGGAATGAACGTTGCCCATACTACAAATTTACAGTTCTTTCAACTGCTTTCTTTTTCTTTTTCATTTCGATACTTTTTTGTGACCAATTGCGGAGGTCTGCTTGAAATATAAAAAAAATAACAATAAAAATATTAAATACATTTTAAATTTTACATAAAGGGTATTCAGACATAGGGCAAGCTTTTTAATTGGTTTAGGGTCGAAAATTTGAGCTACCAA
Organism: Euprymna scolopes; assembly: GCF_053919585.1. NCBI lineage: Eukaryota > Metazoa > Mollusca > Cephalopoda > Sepiida > Sepiolidae > Euprymna > Euprymna scolopes. The sequence continues at coordinate 38,973,539 of NC_136503.1, forward strand.
GGGGTCAAAGTTCAAAAGATTTGACCTTTGCGATCTCTAGCAAGCTACTCAGCCAATTTTGGGTCTAAACATTTCAAATTTATACATAATAGGCATTCAGACACGCAGCAAACATTTTAATCACTTTTGGGGCAAAAATTTGGCTGCCAAAAGGTCAAAGTTGAAAGAATTAACCTTTGCAGATTCTACCAAATTCCTCCGCCAATTTTGGGTCTAAAGACTTGAAATTTTAGATGTAGGTAACTTAGATATGGATAAAACTTTGTATTTTGATTTGAGACCAAAATAATAAATGTTAAGAGGTCAAAATTGAGGTCAAAGTTTAAAAAAATTGACCTCTGCGGTTTCTACAAAATTACTCAGACAAATTTTGGTTTAAACTTTTAAAATCTTACATAAAGTGTATTCATGCATAATGCAAGTTATAAACAGTACATAGGCCCCGAGAAAAGCCAGGCTGAACTGCTAGTATATATATATATATATATATATATTATATATACAGGGTGACCCCAAAAAACAGGCCCCAACTCTAATTGGGCCCCGTTTCTTAGTGTTTTGTCCAAATGAAACGAAACTTTTATCATAACTAGTTTATTATATTCAAAACATCATATCAAAACACTAGGGTTTTGGCCTTTTTTCTCCATTCTACAGCATATGTTCCAGATGGCCTCCATTTAACTTTGTTTTTTTTTGGGTCACCCTGTATATACTACCAATTCCGCCCAGCTTTGCTTGGACCCTATGTACTGTTCATAACTTTATGTGCATATGTATATATATATATTTAAAAGTTCGACTGATGTCCAGATAACCTACATCTAAAATTTCAAGTGTTTAAACCTCAAATGGGCGGAAGAGTTTGGTAGAGTCTGCAAAGGTCAATTCTTTCAACAATAACCTCTTGGCAACCAAATTTTTGCCCCAAAACTGATTAAAAAGCTTGCTGCATGTCTGAATACCCTTTATGTAATATTTCAAATGTTTAGACCCAAAATTGGCTTAATAGTTTGCTAGAGACTGCAAAGGTCAAATGTTTTGAACTTTGTCCCCATTGACAACCAAATTTTCGGCCAAGAACCGATTTAAAAGCTTGCCTTATGTTTTAATACACTTTATGTAAAATTTCAAATGTTTAGAGCTAAAGTTGCCTTAGTAATTTCGTGGAGACCTTAACATTTATTGGTTAATCCAAGGTTCGGGTCCCTGATTATCAGGCGGATGTCATCCCAGATAAAACGTTTACCTCCAGCACCCTTACTAATGACATGGCTACAAGGATAGATATAGAAACAGAAAATTTCCGACATCTCTGGCGGCTGTTTGCACAAAATACTGCCAACCTGGAATACAGCTTTTTCTTCTCCCTTTGTCAGAAAAATCACTCATTAAAAATGAGGACTGAGGGAAACTGCCAATAATGCATCCACAATGCATTCTCTACTCTCCATTAAAAAAAAAAGTAAAAAATAAAATAAAAAAATGATTAAAAAAATAAAAAATATTAAGTATTGTACTTCATAAAAGTCCAACTGACGTGTTTAAGGGAAAATGCAGAAATAGATTCTCCTCTCACTAACTGAAAATAAAATGGAATTATCGTAACTGTTTCTGCTAGGTATGGGCAAAAATGAATACCTATGCTCAAAATGTATAAACATTTTGACTCCTCCCTTTACTTAAAAATTCATCAAAAATCTGGAAATCAACCAATTTTAATGAAATTTTCAGTATTTATCAAATAATGATTGCGGAATATAATGAACTAATTATTTTTATTTAAATCTTAGTGGAAATGTATTATTTTGTTTAAACAAAAAATAACTTTACTAAAGTTATGGTTTTCCGTAGTAAATAAAAAACGCAAGAATTTATTTTTGCTTTTTTCATATAAATAAAGCATCGTAATTTGTAGCAATAAAAATAAAATGAAATAATTTTTATAGGAACATTACGAAAAAAGCCCCTGAAGTCCGTATTAACGAAATCGATATAACTCGAAGAAAAATTAATTTCCCGAACTACCAATATTATCATTGAATTAAGCATTGTTTATTTAATATTTTCACACAAATTATTATAATTGCAAAAAACATTTCTACTTTTTTTATGCCTACATTTTTAACGTAATCTTTACGTGTAAGATTCTAATATTTCCATTGTACGCAAGAACATATAATTATCAACGTAAAATAATGTTCATATAATCTTGGAAAATAAAGTAAAAATATTAAATCGAAAAACAGGAACATAGAAAAATAATTTAATTAAAAAATGGCAAAAATTATACGAACGTTCAATGTCGGTAAGTACGGATGCACAGAGTTGAAAAGAAAACCAGTCTGTTTTGCCCACCCTCCTCCTCTTTTCAACTACCCGCTTGTTTGTGTTTATGAACTTTAAATTTCACGTAAACATTCTGATAAATTTTAATGTAAGTCTATATTTTTTTAGTGTGTAATTTTTTCAATCATTATAAATTGTTTTCTTAACCAATTGAAATTTTGTATTAATATTAATAAATAATGGTGCTAACTTTTTTTTTTTCAAAGAATAAATTGTCAGTAGTATAATTAATGAATTTAATTAACTTTTCTGCATTTTTAAATGAAGGAAGGAGGTTCTGCGATTAAAAAAAAAAAAGTCGCTCGGTATGCCAGAATAATGTTAAATAAAGACATAAATTATGTCTAATTTGTCCTTCTATATACGATAAACAGGTCTCGGTCCGATCAGTGATATATTTTTGGATAATTATTAATTTTTTAGCAAACGTTAAGTACATTTATTGTATTAATTCATTATCTTAAGATTTTAACTTAATACTTAACTTGGAAATGATTCCAGAAAATTTATATTTTCCTTGCCAGAAAAATGTAAAGGCAATTTTTGTCATAATGAATTTTTACGTGAAATCCAGGGTTTTTCAGATTTTAGATAAAATTATTCCATGTATTTTTTATTCGACACACTTTTTTTCTTTGAGAAATTAACTTTAAACTATAATCTTTCAAATACAATAAAAATGTACTCGAAAATTTAAAAAATTATTACGATTAACTGGCGTTAAAAAACATTCTCCCCTACGGAAGTAGCCATTAAATTGCCCGTACCTAGTTTCTGCTTAAAAAAAAAAAATAAATAAATAAATAAAAATTAACTTGATATATGTCAGGACATCTGTGGACGAAAACATCTATTAAAACAAATTAAACAAATCAAACAAATTAAAAACTGAAATAAATACGTAAACATTAACATTTGTGGTTAAAAATAGCATTAAATAGTACAACACACTTATCTGCCAAAGTCTTCCGTCTATTCAATATTTTGAATTTAATTCAATACGGAATCGGTAATTGTATTGGAATCAGCAAAAAATATTGAAATCGTCGCATCACTAATAGACATCATCATATTTAACCTATTAACTTATACTAGCAGGCACCAATACCCGGAGTTACCGGAGAATTATAAAAGAATGCTTTAATCAAACATTGCCAGAAATTGTACTGTATAAAATATGGCTCACACTGTTCCTTTCCTTTTGCACTCCTACCTCCTCCATGTTTTGAAGGGTTGCATTAGGCAGGAAAATTGAACCCCCACTTTAGTTTGTTCCTTAAACGTCGAACCAACAACAACTCATTCATGTTTCTTAAATTCTTTATGGCGGGTTTTGGCCCCAACAATATAATGTTCTCTTCTTGTTAACTGAATTTGAGTGGTATAAAACCAACACAGCCAGAAGAAATTTCATTTTGAATTGTTCATCACGAAGAACTTCAGTTGAATAGTTTGAACTGAAATGGCGAATTTCCATTTGTTAATTTATGAACTCATTATTCCAGTTCAATCAACAATTGTGGAAACCTTGCACTTCCACGCTAAGCTGCCATTTTAGTCCTATTCTGGCAATCATTGATCTGATGTCTTCAAAAGGAATCCAGGTAAGTGTTTGTCATCATTTTACTGTCTTTTGATACGTTAGGCACTATGAAATTATGCAAGGTTATTTTTCACAATATATATCTGTCAGATACTATACTATTTGTTGTGTCGTGGAACAACAGTGAAAATAAGAACAATCAAGTCGAGGTTCGGTTAAGGAACAAGTGTATTAACAATAATGTACAAGCGTGTATATCTGCTGGGCACTAGGCTAGCAGTTGAAGTGCAGTCGCATCTCTCTCACCAGTGTTGGAATTACTAGCGCTATTTATAGTGCTAATCGATGTAAATTCCTCTGTTCAAGGAAGGTATAACACTATTCAAGCGTGACCATCGTAATAGATGGCCTATCGGCTGAAAAATGACGTCATAGCCATAGGTCCTAGCAAGCAAGATAAGTGAAACGCAGACTGTCGATAATGAGCAGACATTTTTTACAGAGAGCGTTAGAAAACTTCAAAATTGGATTAAAAAGATAAACATGGTACTTTGTACTGAAACTCATCCAATATTAATAATAAAAATATTAATAATAATAAAAAACGAATTGAAAGCGAGAAAAGTTGTTAAAAAGTTTCAAAAGAAAAGGAATATGATTTGATTTGTATGAAACTGAAGTTTATTAAATAGAAATAAATAAAAATGAACAATAAATATTTTTAAATCAAAAAAACAATATTTTAAAAATCAAAACTGAAAAACAAACAATAAATTGGTTTAACTGAAAAACGAACAATAAATTAGTTTAACTGAAAAACGAACAATAAATTGGTTTAACTGAATAACGAACAATAAATTAGTTTAACTGAATAACGAACAATAAATTAGTTTTACTGAATAACGAACAATTAGTTTAACTGAATAACAAACAATAAGTTAAAAATTAAATTCAAACAAATGTTAGTATAAACAAAGTTACTAAGGCAGAAATATTTCAAACATTGAATATTAAAACTTTTCAAAAATTTGTTGTAGAATTTAATTAAAAGTTTGAGTTTTTTTTTTCTGATATTTTTTTTTTACTAATATTGTCATTCTCTTTGCGACAAAAATTGTTTATAAGAGAATTCGATGAACTTCATATCAGCATGTTTTTTTCAATTTGCTGTATAGTGTGACCCTCATCACAAGAGTCAACATGAAATAATCGATTTTGATCAGCCAAAATATTTAAAGTTATGTACATGGCTAATTTTCTCTGATGAATCGAATGTAAAAAAGAATCGCATTTTGTAAGTTTGTTTATAACTATATAATTATATGAGACAAAATTATTAGTTATATCATTTGGGTATAGCAGAGAACCTCTGTTAATATCCTGAAAGTAGCTGTTTAATTCAGCTATTTCTTCAACAGCCTCTCTCCCGGATATTAAATTTTTGCAGCTATTGCATTTCAGTTTTTTGAAAACTGCTAAACTTCCTTGCATTGATTAACATCATCTTCTGTTACATCTATGTTAAATTTATAAACATGTAACTCTTGCTCCCTTGTCATTTCATCCCATTTAGTTTCTTTTAAATTTTTCAATTCAATAGTTTGATTATTAATTGGTAAGCTCAATTTTAAAACTGACAACATCCTGAGTTTTTTTTCACATTCATACACCTGACGTATCGATATATTATACTGATCTCCACTAAGTTGTCGATACTGACCAAACCTTGCCTCAAGGTTATCTGTCTGAAACTTTCCTGGTAATATATACACTATGTTCAGTACATTTATACAATATTTAGTCAATTCTAAAATTGCGTAAGTAGTATGGTGCAAAGCAGTATATGTTTCCTTTGTTAACTTACCAGTTCTTCCAGGAATGCTATTCCAAGTTTCTAACCAGTCACAGAACACATTTAGGAAACTATAATTATCACTATTTAATGTAAGTGGATTAGCATATTTATTACAAAGTCGACAACCTTTATATGGTGTTTTCACATTCAGTATTGTCCACCAAATATAAAATATTTGAATGTATTCTGCGATTTCTGCATAATTTGGCAAGCATTCCTGTTTTCCTAAGGTTAGCAAACCTTGAATAGTATATTCGTTGAAAATTTGCAAAACCAAACTAACATTTTGCCTTTCAAAAGTAGTCGGAGAAAGAGCTTTTGAAGTCAACTTATAGCAATATTTCACAAGTGATTGAGATTCTAGGGCATAAAGTTTATGTAAACTAGAAAATGGAGCACTTTGGATGTTATCTAATTCATGATTTCCATTATAACAAAACTTTGGGAACATCATGCATTTACGTTCATCTTTTTGGCCAAGCCAATTGTTTCTAATGCATTTTAATATATGCACTGAGTCGAATAAGAAGAAAAGAAGGCTAGACGTTCTAACTGGATGGGGATATACAATTGAAAGCTTTGATGGGCTACAAAAGAAAGACAGTTTTTTATTTATTGCATTATTATCTGTTATAACAGATAATACCTTAAACCCTATATCTTCTAAGCCGATTATTACACGTTTAATTATGTCAAATAAGTTCTCAGCTAGAAGACATTTAGTTGGCATAACATGCACAACATCCTTATATTGTGAGAATACACTGCTAAGCATAAAAGCAAATGCACTTGTGGCAGGTTCATTGCTGTTGTTAGCTAAGCCAACAATATTACCACCTTTATAATCAAGATAAGGTTTGAGATGTATTTCATCAACAAGTAAATATACTGTGATGTCATTCTGCATTAGTAACTTGAACTTACTTTTAATATACATGAGAAAATTATTATCGTGTTGTTCAATGACAGGATTCATAGAAGTTGATAAGGTTAATATTCGAATTTTTGAATAGCATGGTAAAATTACATTTTTAGTGTCTCTTAACAGTCTGTACCCTCTAGGGGAACAGTTATATAATAAGGAAGAAAATACCATCATTTCACTCGAATAATTAACCTTATTCATTGTCATTATGTTAATTTGTTTATATATGAACTTAATGACATTAAAATATTTAAATGATTCATCTTGCACTAATAGCAAAAATGATAAGATTAATTTTAATAAAGAACTTATATTAGAAGTTTTCACTTCCTGTTCTTCAATGTCCATTTTTTTCATGTTTTCCATCAAAATCTGCAGAGTATTTTCCTCTGTTACATGTTTATGAATTCTATACTCCCCTATAGCACTCATTTCCACATCACTACAGAATACTCTAACGGCCAAGTCCGGTTCAATCACGATAGACATTTTTATTTTTGGGCATGGGCATCTCTTTATATGGCATATAATGATGGTATTGTCTTGCCTAATAGAAGTCCAATAATTTTTATCCATAAACGTTATTTTTTGTTCTAAATCATCAATATTATGGAAAGTTTTATGTTTCCGTAACTCTAACTCGTCAGCAACACTTTCACATAATGCACGCTTAAGAGCAGAATTTTCTAAACGCATTTTTTGCGTTAGGAGACTCTCTAAAAGTGGTTGATGACGATAAATAGGAGGGACAGTTTGGTAATATTCGAGGAATAGCGCTATCCTTAAGATAGGGATTCTTAAATTTAACACTAATTGTCTTTCCAGTCCTTTCATCAAATGCTGATGCCTCTCGCTGTATGTCTTCAGGTCGAAAATAAAGTTCACATACCTAAAGAAATAATTTAAAAGAAAATCGTACCATGTTTGACTTAATACAAAAAAAAACAAAAACAAAAAGAAAGAAAATTACATGACAAAAAACGATAAAATAAAAAAATAAGGTAAATGTGCAGAATTAGTCCACCCTCAAAAAATCCTTTTAAATTACCACTTTTATAGGTTTTCGGGGGTGCTGAAAACGAAAATAACGTTTAAAATTACGGCAAACTAGTAGTTTCCAAGATATAAAGAGATGTTAGTTAAAAAAAGGTGGGGGATAATTTAACCTAAAACGACCACCCACTTTATGGCCATTGGCCATCTTTTTTCTTTTTTTTTACATGGGCAACGAGCAATTTTTTTTTAAATTACATTTTCGCCTCAAACAAGGCGAAGTGCCTCTTTAATGTAGGAATGAACACAACTAAACGTAAAATGAGCACCTACAGTTGATCCCCTCTCCCCAACAAAAATTCTGTTTACACTTTTTGAAAGGGGGTGCTCATTTTACGTTAAACTGTGTTCATTGTACGTTGACTCCCAACCCAAAACAAAAAATGTGGCCATACTCATTTTTCTTCGCTTTTATTTGTTAAAAAGAAAGCGCCCTAAAAAAAAAAAAAAAAAAAAAAAAAACGATGGCCATAAAGTGGGTGCTCATTTTACGTTAATTTTTTATAGAAAAGTGATCCCCCATTTTTTAAAACTAACATTTCTTCATATCTTGGAAACTACGTTTGCCGTAATTTTAAACATTATTTTCGTTTACAGCGCCACTAGCAGTATCAGAATTTGGGGGGGAATTTTTAACAATCCTAACACAAAACTGCGAATAACATATACAAAACTCGTAATTTCTCCGTTTAAAGTGGGTTGTTTATTTTCTTTATGGAATATACTTCCAAAATAAACTATTAAAGTTGTTTAAAAACTAATAGAAATATTATTTTTTTATTGCCGGCATTTTGTAAACACTTTTTTTTTTAAAATAAAAAATAATATTTTTATTATTTTTTCAAACAATTTTAATAGTTTATTTTGAAAGTATATTCTCCAAAATTCTGACACCTTCGGGGCCACGACATTTACCACAAATAATTATTAATAAGCTTTTGGGATAACAAAAACGGTCATAAACTTAAAAAAAAACGTTTGGTATTATTTTACTTTAAGGCCCGTCTCACGTTCGTATAGAAGAAAATGTTTTTTTTTTTTGTAGATTCCAGTGTGCTGAAAAAGAATATGAAAACCGTTTCCGTCGGAAATTTACCGTTTGCATGGTATGAACCCCTGTCTTTTGATTTATGGTTAGGTGTCGACTCCTTGCATGTTAATTATTGGTTACTACATAATGTTAAACTATTCCGACTTATCCTCCCCCCAAAAGTAATTTGTCCGCCACTCCGCCACTGAAGAAAAAGAATTGTTTTGAAAAAAAAAAAAGAAGTCTTTCCGAGATTATTAATGCTATTCCAATTTAACCCCCGCCCCCCCAAAAAAACTGATTTGTCCGCCACAAAAAAAGGGTCTTTCCGACATCCCCCGGCCCATCCCCCGCAAAGTTGTTTTATTTTTCTTGTTTTTCATCTACTTTGAAATTTTTCGCCATTAAAAACGCTCGCTTATGTTTCCGCGCGCTCGCGCGTACTTCCAACATTCAGGGATCCATACCATGCAAACGGTAAATTTCCGACGGAAACGGTTTTCATATTCTTTTTCAGCACACTGGAATCTACAAAAAAAAAAAAAACATTTTCTTCTATACGAACGTGAGACGGGCCTTAAAGTAAAATAATACCAAACGTGAGACGGGCCTTAAAGTAAAATTTTACCAAAAGTTTAATCTATTTCACGCTGATATAAATATTGCACAGTAAAATAGTTGAACTAAAAAGATACATGGTTTTTCTTATTTAGAAATATTTAAACAAGGAATTCCGTTTTTACGATATCGCTTTTATTAAATTGTTAGGTGAAAGTACATAATATTTTCACCATACTCCCCATTTTAAATAAGTTACTAAATAATAATTTATTATTTCGGCACATAACTTAAATTACATGTAAAATTCATTTTTTATATACATACTTTCATTTTTATTTTAAAATACGTTCTAAAAAATAAATAAATAAAAATAAAAAAGGCGCGTTTTTTTTTTCGTTTTTTTTCCTAAATATCTCAAACATTTTAACACTTACTCTGCTATATTTAGATGGAGTAAAATCCTTTCTTTTTATTGCATTAATCCACTGGTAAATTATTTCCTTTTTTTTGGGGGGGGGGGAATGAAAACACGGTAACTTTTGGCCCCTTTTCGTAGTTACCTCGGCATTTTGGAACTATATATCTCGACGGCATGTTTAAATCTATTTAACCCTCCAAAACTTTAAACCAATTTCCGGTTTAGTCATGAGACACGTGACCAAATTTCAACAGACCGATGTTCATGACGTCACCAGACTAAATTATAGTCGTCGCAAGGCCATCATATTACGTCGGCTCTCTATCGTTTCGCAATTTAATTCTAATCACAATCGTAATCGTTTGAAATAGCACGTTTTAAACAAATTAAAACTTTATTTATTTTTAGACTTTCTTTAAATTTTTTAATAAGGCATTTATTTGGCTCTTAGAATAAATATATTTTTTCAATACAAAATGTAAAATTTCTTTAGTAGTACTGGTATTAGTATTTGTGTGTTTGTAAGTTAATGGAAAAGAGAGAAAGGAAGAAAAAGAAAGAAGAGAAAGAGTAGTGAATAGAATAAACATGTAAAGCGGTAGTGAGTGAGCGAAACTAGTTAGTATTAAATGAAAATATTATTATTATTATTGTTATTATTATTATTATTATTGTTATTACTATTATTATTATTATTATTATTATTATTATTATTATTATTATTATTATTATTGGCTCACATGGAGCTTTCACACAAGTCAACAAACGATCTGATTGGAAACATGTGGTATTCTCTGGAAGCTGAGTGACAACATGTTTCCCCAGACGTCCAGCCCTCTCCACCTCCTTCGATAGCATTTGCAAATGAATTTGCATCATCGCAACAGCCGCTTACCATTGATTTCTCGCTGGTAGTGGCCATTGGTTTATACTGGAATTTGAGTGGCACTCATCCTCCACAAGGTCCCAGTTCCCTTTGCGCTTGTCCAGCCGAGGTCTGGGTGGCGCTCGATCTTTCAGTCCTTATTGACCCTTTTCGGCCCTTTGGTATAATTTTTTTGGGGGGGAGGGAGCGGTGATGAAACAATGGGGGGAATGCATGATGGGGGGTGTAGAACTTGTAAATATGCAGTTTCGGTGTTCTTCATTCCCTGTAACGCTTATTCGTTATATTGTCTTGTATTATTCTCCGCATTCAAGGGTTTTCCTTAATATTTCAGTCATTTTCATTATCGTTAGTCGTTGTACTTTTGCAGTTATTCCTCTGATTCCAATTTCTGACATCCTTTTTTCGAAGTTTTTTGAGATTGTTCCTAGTGCTCCGACTATTATCGGTACTATTTGGACTTTCTTCATCGTCCAAATCCCTTTTAACTCTCTGGCTAGCTCTGTGTATTTGCTTCGTTTCTCCTTTTCTTTCATACTCACCCTGTGATCAGCTGGGACTGCAAAGTCCACGATTTGACAAGATTTTTCTTTCTTGTTAATTATTACGACATCTGGTCTTCTTGCTTGGATGGGTTTGTTATTATTGTTATTATTATTATTGTTATTATTATTATTATTATTATTATTATTATTATTATTATTGTTGTTGTTATTTATTCACTAGGAGTAGTCACACAGGCTATCATCAAAGATTTTCTTTGAAAACAACTTGTGGTGTTCTCTGGAGTCTGAGTGACAACAGATCTCCCCAGATTTGCTGTACTCTCCACCTCTTTCGATAACCTTTGCAGATAAATGTGCCTTATCATAACAGCTGCTTACCATTGATTTGTTGTTGGCAGCGACCATTGGTCTTCACTGGAATTTGGGTGCCAATAAGCCTCCAAGTCCTCTTTGGTCTCATCCAGCGGAAGTCTGGTTAGTGCTTTCTCTCCTCGCCCTTTCCATCCTCCTTGACCCTCATTTATTTGGTGTGCCGTCAGTTCATGGTGACACACACACAAAAGGGTGTGCAGGGGATTAACTTACAATCACACAGTTTCAGTTTTCATGATTCCAGCTGACGTTCCTTTGTGTTTTACATCTGTAACCATTTCTGTATGTCCAGTTTGTGTCTGTAGCTCATGTGTGTTAGTCTCCACATTCAAGGTTTTCCTTAATATTTCATCCGTTTTCGCTATTATTATCCATTGTGTCTTCTCAGCCATCCTCCTGATTCCAATCTCTCTCATTCTGTTTTAAAGATTTTTCAGTATTGTTGCTAGTGAACCTATTATTAGTGGTGTTATATTGACTTTCTTCATCTTCCCTATCCCTTTTATCTCTCTGGTCAGTTCCGTGTATTTGCTCTGTCTCCTTGATCTTCACTCTGTGGCCTGCTGGAACGGCAAAATTTACAATCTGGCAGGACTTTTCTTAGTATTATAGACAAGTACGTTCCAATACATACATGGCATTCTTCAATGGAAGTTGTCATTAGTCAAGTGCAAAGACATTACATTTTTGTAAGTGTTAATACTGAAAACAATTAACACTTACAAGCTCCAAAACTATTGAGCAGGTTAAAGAACCTTTGGAATATAAAACATTATGTTACTATTGCTACTTTTATTACCTACGTCTGATAATACACACTTAGAGTGTCTCAAAGAATTGGACAAAATTATACTAAATTTAGCATGAAATATGCTAAGGATGCAGAGTGGATCATAGGGACTCAAAACTACTGTTAATACTAATTATAAAAACTTAAAAGATCCAAAAGTATTGGTTATAATTGCACTAAAACTGGCATGAAGAGCCCTTGGGATGCAGAATATGATAAAATTAAGAATACTTATTATGATGTTTGAATAAAATCATTTAGAAGTTTTTCTGATACAACAGATTCTTTCACGTACTTTGATTTCTGACCAATTTGTAATAAAAAAATATCGTAATTGGTAAGTTATTTTAATGTTTTTCAATACCTATTTATTAATGACTCTTTGCAATATTTGTTTAATAAACTTTTTCTTTAATATCTGTGTAATTAATTATTTAAATATCTGTTTGATTATATATTTTTAGACCTGTTTATATTATCTTTTTGATGCCTGTTTAATTTTTTTTAAAATAATTTATTATTTTAAAATATCTGTTAAATTTAGCTTTTAAAATATATGTCAAATCACTATTTTTACATACCTGTTACATGAAGTTTTTTTCTAAATTTCTGTTTAATAAATTTTTAAGTATATTTTTCGTTTACTTTTGAGCTTAATAGTAAATTATGAGGAGAAGAATAAAGAGAAAAAATTGTGTTTATCCTAGCGAACTAACCAATCAAATTCGTTGTTATTACAGGTTAAGATTTCATTGACAAAAATGCGATTCTCTTTTCAAACAAGTCGATATACATGGAAGCAAAAGCAAATATATGATGACTCTACGCTTTCCAAATTGGGTCCACACTATTGGATGAAGCTTCATGTAACACAAAGGAAAAATTATATTTAACCAATAGATGGAACAGATTAGCACTCCAGGCCAGTGAACCTGGGAGCAATGATAACAAAGGAGCAATTCTACACTCCGCAAAATTTTTAAATTGGTGCCTCATTACCAGATTTAGTACAATGTCATACCCATAGATATGACTGCTTGAAGTGGTAGTAGAATAGTTGAGGTAGCAGAGTCAAGAAGGGAGCGATAAGGATGCACCTAAGAGAAAGAAGGATTAATATATTCTGTTTAGAGATAGGTTCGTTTGGAAGTCAGTTTTTAAAAGCCGTCCAACACATGTCAGCATGTAAAACGGACATTAAACCGAATATGATGGATGATGAATATTACGAGAAATGGATGATTGAAGTAAATGTTAAAATAAATTAATATTAATCATAATTAGTATTATAACCAGACCAAACTTGTGATCATGTCAATTGGAAACAAGAATCCATCATTGCTGACCTTGTCATAGTTTGGCATTAAGATATTTAATATTATTAGAAGGTCAGAGGTGACTGAGAAATACTGAAGCATGATTTATCAAACAGATCGCATATTAATTTAATGAAATGAAATGATTAAGTTAAAAGAGTTAGTAGAAAACGAAGCTATGTGGCAAGTGGTTGTATGGTGCTCCATTTCCTAACGCCACCTGAAGAAGATGAAAAACAATATTCTAGAGAAGTATGATGTAAAACAAAACTGGCCAATAATTATTTGTTTAGTATAAAAAATAAAATTAGACAATAATTACTGTACAAACCAGATTGCATCAACACTGCAAGTGGTAAATTATACATTGTATTCTTACGCCAAGATATTTGATCAGCAGTTGCAAATCTGTCTATTCGCATCAAAAGAAAGTAGCCCATCAAAATATGTAACTTCTATAATCTCACGTATGGCAACCAATTTTAGTGGGGAAAGATCTCTTTGCAAAGTTGAAAAGAATCAAAAATGAGCAGAGAAGCATCAATGAAATATGACAGACTAAATGTTGGAGTTTATAACAGACAAAGAAATAAAAGACTGAATGGTAACAGAGATAAAACTAAACTTAAATTCTATTTCTTGTATCAAAAATGTTCATGAGTAACAAAGAAAAATCTTGTTTGATTTTATTCTGGTGATTAAAACGTTTTTGTGCCGATTTTGTTCATTTTTGAGCATGAGTCAAAACTGATATTGCATCTTTAATAAATCCCACAAAATATCTCTTGGAATTGCAATTTTGGCAGAAGTCATAGCTTGGAAGTTCATGTTTCTAAATGTAAAATTCACTGTACGATGTATAGTGCGATATCAGTTTTACAGAAAGGAGAATACTCTTTTTTTGTTGCAAGTAAAAATTGGGGGCCTATATCTTATCCTGCAGTGGCAAGTAATTCAATGTTGATCCCTTAGCAGCCCTTTTTTCTGGATGAAAACTGATTTAAAAATTTTTCCACAGGTCTGAATACCCTGTATACCAAATTTTAAGTCCGTACATAAAAAATTCGTTGAGTATATAGGTTGAGAGTTGTCCTCACAGACACACATTCTCACTTTTATGGATATATATATAGATTATTATTTTTAAAAAAAGAAAAAAAAGAGAAAGACGAAATCCATTCATACGATAAATAATCAACAAATTTGCTGATGAGGTTTTTCAGGTCTTGACTGTTCAATTAAGGGAGGTAAACAAGTAAACAATATTAGAGTTATCTCCCCATCATAAAACTATTCTGAACGAAAATGGGCGCTATTTTACAATTTGTCATTGTGCAGAGGGAGACAACTCTCGTTTATTAAGAGATTAATTCATTTTCATCTCATAATTTAGGACGCTTGATGGAACGATATTTTTTATTAAATCAAAGCAAAAAAAAAAAAAAAAAGAAAAAAAGCTGCAACGATTTTTTTAAATGTTGATTACATTAATAATACAAAATAAAGTCTTTACACGACTATTAAGAGAAAACCAACGAACCAACGATATTTGGCGTATTTTTACAATTTGTTAGTGTGTAGAGGGAGACAACTCTCGTTTACTAAGAGATTCGTTCATATTTTTCATCTCATAATTTTGAACGCTCGATTTGACGATATTTTTTTTATTAAATCAAAACATTACAAAAGAAAGCTGCGACGAATTGTTAATTTTTTTAAAACCTTACCATAACATTTACTTTTTAATAATAATAATAATAATAATAATAATAATAATAATAATAATAATAATAATAATAATAATCCGCAGCTTCTTTTTTAAATGTTTTCATCTAATGAAAATATCGTTGGTTTTGGCATCGTAAATTATGATATGAAAACAGAAACGATTCTCTTAATAGTCGCGTAAAGACTACACTTTTACATTTAAAAGAATTCGTCGTAGCTGTCTTTTTTAATGTTTTGATTTAAAAAAAAACAAAAAAACATCGTCAATCGAGCGTCCTAAATTGTGAAATGAAAAAAAAAAAAAAAAATGAACGAATCTCTTAGTAAACGAGAATTGTCTCCCTTTGCACAATGACAAATTGTAAAACAGTGCCCGAAAATATTTGTTGCATTCCGACATCACAAAATAGTGTAACGGTTTTCATTTTAGGTTTTCATGTTTGTTATTTTAGGTTTTCATGTTTGTTATTTTGTAGAAAAGTAATTTAAACTTAAACGATCATGTAGACTACAAACTAACTTGGATATTTATGTACTTATTGAACCATACTGAAATAACAACGCTATTATTTAGAAAGCCATTCTTAACTTGGAGAGAGATGAATGTTTTGTAACTATTTTGTACTTTCATCTAACAATTTAATAATAAACAAATATATAGTAAAACTTTAATTTAACTTGAAAATACTACTTAAAGATGGCGTGGTTCAATAAGTGCATAGGCATCTTAACTTGTAATGGTCTCGTTTACACTCACATCGTGCAAATATTTTCCTTTTTTTATTTAAATAATGTATTTATTCATTTATTGTTTGTATTGCCCCTGGGACTTACAGTTAGTAGTAGGGTTAAGGAACAGCATTTTTTTTTAATTAAATCAAAATGAAAATTTATTGATAATTTTTTTATAAAGTTAAAATTAAAATTTAATTAATTTTTTATTAAGTTAAAATGAAATTTTATTCTTGTCAAAACGATTTAAAAATCAGATTTTACCCCGCCATATTAATGAATTACTTATTGTATAGTTACTGTTCTGTATATAATTGTAGTAGAATACGCGTCATTGTTAAGTTTTAAAGTACACTTCCTTTCTTAATAATATCACTAACCTTAAGTGCGAGTGGCAATACTGTTGTGTTTCGACCAGACACCTAGGACTCAGACGAAAAAGAAACACGAATATACAAGTCGGAGAGCAATAAAAGTATATTTAACTTCAAATAAATACAAATATAAAATAAGCAGGTTGCAAAACAATTGCGTTTGCGGCTTTTTAAGAAGTCAAAAAAGTTCTTATTTTAACGTCTTCAGTTTGACGGCCCCATTCAAGTTCGGAAAGAAGAGAGATGAAATGATAAATCTTTCTTCCACAGAGGTTTGAACGAAAGAGAGAGAGAGAGAGAGAGAGAGAGAGAGAGAGAGAGAGAGAGAGAGAGAGAGAGAGAGTTTAAAGGGAATCTCTAGTCCCGCTTATTAAATAGGTTGCCGTGATTGGTCGATGAGCGGCACCTTTGGCCAATGTGACAGGGCCTTATTTAAAGTGTAAGGAAGGGAAATGAGAAGACGAAAAGGGAGGTAACTCTAGTTTTTTTCATAATACAAAATAAGATGTTTTTAAAAAATCGATCTTTATGCTGTTAATTAACCATTTTGTTAAAAATCGTTAAACTTACATGGTGTCATATCTTATTGTGAATATTTTAGATTTTTATTTTCAACAATTGATTTTAACAAAGATTTTTTTTATTCATGTTAAGAAACAATGAAACATACAAACAAAAACTGAAACGAAAACAATATTAATGAACAATGACATGAAAATATGAAACAACAAAAGAATATTGCATGATATGCGGAAATACTTCTCATTTTTACTCGTCGCCGCCACATAAAATGCAACCACATTAAAAAACAAAAAAATATGTTTTGTAAATAAACCTCAATTGGCGAAAACAATCTCAGGTTCTTGTTCAGAATTCCACCTATTCAAAAAAAAAAAAAAAAAAAAAAAGAGAAAAATTTGTATAATGTACGTAACCGTGATGAAACGAAAATATAATATTGTCAAAATCACGCAAATTAATCAAATTGTTTTATGTTTAAATAAAAAAGAAAATGACGAGTAACCAAGAAGTAAGTGCCTCTGCCTCACGCTATTTTGAAAACAATCCCAGGAAATAAAGGGCGATAACTCTTCAATAATTCATACTTGTTCGATTTATGTTGCAATGCCTACAGATTCTCATTAATCGCTAAAATGATTTTCTTATTTAAAAATAAAAGTAATTGATTATTTTACGTTATTTTTTATATAAAATATTTTCGTTTCGTCAAGAGTGCATAGATCATAGGGATGTTTCTTTGTTTTTTGTTAATATAGGGGGAATTCTGGACAAGAACCCAATCTTTATAAAAATCAATAGTTTTAATATAAAATAAGTGAAGCTAAAAAAATTTAACGTAAAAGAAATACAGAAGATTTTTATTAAAATCAATTGTTGCTATATATATATATATATATATATATATATATATATATATATATATATATATATATATATATATATATATATAAGGTAAATTGTGATTTTCTTCATTTATATATATGCATTTTAAAAGTATTATCACTTCACTAGCAGAAGGGTCCAGCGTATAAAATCAACAGTAGTTTCTTTAATACGACGGGCTATGTTCAAAATGAATGCTTCTGCTTAGAGCAGAATTGAACCATGACTTTTGCATTTTAAACTTTAATTCAAGCCCTTATATAAATAACAATTTCATAAACTCAACCGTAAGTTCTCTACAGTGCAATGCAAACTACAATATATTGTGGACTAAGTCATTGCAGATTGGCATGTTAAGTCTCTTCCCAGTGCGTCATGATGGGTCCCCGACTAGAGCAGGCAATCAACTGATTTGATTACAAAATGAGCAATTTCACCGATTTCAATGGCAATAAAAGTATTGCAAGTATGGAACATTTGTTGATCTTAAATATATCCCGGGTAACGTCAAGTGTCCTTGCTAGTATATGATGGACCCTCTTCTCATCGATTGCAACATGTGAGCTGTTACCTCCCTTGGTATTACAATTTACCACCTTAAAGTAAAAAAAATAGCCTACATGTTTAATGATTCTGATTGTTAAAGCTCAACTTTGTGTTTTAAGTTTTAGTTTAGTATTTTATTTTGTTCTTTATTTAAAACTTTCGTATGTTTGTAATACTCGAAGCATAAAGATCTGTAGAGGGAAGATGAATCGACCGGTCTCTGAATTCATGATGAAGTCGAGGGTGTGGGTCGAAACACTTTTCTCTAACAAGCAAAAAAAAAAAAAAGTTAACAAACAGGTACGACTCTGGAACAATTACAAATGTTTAAAATAACAATTTTTATTAATCAGAAAAAAATCATTTTGTGTGTGTGTGTGTGTGTGTGTGTGTGTGTGTGTGCGCGCGCACGCGCTAGAGGTGCAAGCCAGAGTTCTTCTTTAATGTACTCTGTCTCTGCACATGGAGGAAATTAAAAATATTGGAGTCCGTTACGGTGAGATGGGTATCTTTTATAAGGCAAAGATTTGGGAACATTCTTCTAGTGGAAAAGAATAATGACTGATAGTTTTTTTTTTAGTGACTGAAGAAATCCTTCGAGACTGAGGAAGGTATCAAGTTAGCGTAATCTAACAAAGAAAACTTTACGAACGTTAAATACCGTGGAGAAATAGTTTGTAAGCATAGAATATTCATTCATTGTTGCTGGTTTAAGCTTCCTAAATGAGAAATAGAATATTTCGTTCATTTACAGTTTTTTTTTTTTTTTTTTTTTACATAGGCATCACCACATTATCAAGGCCAAGAGGCCACTCAAGGATAAGGGTTAAAGAGTGTACATTAGAAATTGGACAATATAGTAATCATTAGTAATGAAAATTTGGTAAATTTGATAACTTATATGGAACGGCTCATCAAGAACTTATTTACGTTAGACTTAAAGACAACCATATTGTAGTCAGCCGGAAAGCAGGAAAACGGAAGACAATTCCACAGGCGTGCAGTTCTAAGAAAGAAGCTTTGTTCATGGAATCTACGTTTAGGTTTAGACACAGATAAAGAGTGGGGGGAATTTTTGATAGTGTTTACAGCTAGACGAGTGTTTCTTGTGAAAGTTTGGCGAGGGGGGACCATAGATTGAAGCTCAGTCGAACACTTTCCATGAAAATAATGATACATCAGAGACAAACTCGCAACATCTCTTCTGTGAGATAGAGGTTGCAAGGAAGAGAAAAGGACATCTCCTACGAGGATACGAAGTCTATTTTGAACTCTATCAAGGCAGGCCAAGTCCTTTCTAGCAGCTCCCGCCCAGATGTGGCAACAGTATTCCATCCTTGGACGTACCTGGCTCTTATATAGATAGAGAATAGCATCAGCAGTGAAATATCTACAGGATCGATAGAAAGATCCAACCATTTTTCCAGCGGCCTTGGCAACAGATTTGATGTACGTGTTCCATTTAAGATCAGGAGTAATGGTCAAGCTAAGAAGCTTGTCAAAACTTGAGGCCTCCTGAAGACGAGAGCCATTCATTTCAATTGATGCCAGATGTGGGTCAGAATGTTGATGATGTAAAGAGAGAAGCTTGGTTTTAGATGCATTAAAAGTAACCAGCTACTCCTTACCCCATTGTACTACGTGCTCAAGATCAGAGGAGAGAGAATTGGAGAGAACTTGGTCGTTTATTGTCTTAGATGTGCTACCATAAATGGTAGTGTCGTCAGCATAGATGTCTACAAATGATGTAAGGATGTGATTTGGAAGATCATTAATATAGATCAGGAAAAGAGTTGGGCCCAGGATATATATATATATATATATATATATATATATATATATATATATATATATATATATATATATATATATATATATAACAACAATTGAAAGTGTCAAAAGTAATCGAAAAAAAAAATAACAATTTCTCTGTTATCACTTTAATCCGTGCCGATTTGGGTACTAGTAGTTGAGATCGGGGAATTATTGCTGGGACTCGCAGAATGGCTGTCTGAATTTGGTAGTCCTTAACCATTCTTTGGAGGTGGCAACGATAGTGTCTTGAAAGAATTCTGTCTGATCTTTGGTATTCTTGTCGATGCTGTTTTACGTCTGATAGACAGAGTTCGACGTATAAGATAACTATAGCTATGACAAAGGAATATTCTTTTCATTATTTGGACTCTCCAGTATATATCAATTAATATCTTATGTTTTTATATAGAGTGATGTGGTTCTCGAGTGATTAACTGTGTCTAACTGAGTCGGATATATACTCGAGAGTTAAAACAATGATAAGAATATTCTCTTGTCATAGTCCCAGTGATAACCATGGGCAGCAGTGATGGTTACTTGTGGAAATGCTTTCTGGGCTGGACTTGACGCGGTTTAACATCCTTTGGGTGAAGTATGACGTGGGCACCTCACGGGCGTCAACGTAGTGACGTGAGAAAAAGTCTAACTTTTTTTTAAATTGGTTCATGCGATATACGAGCTTTCTTGAATGTTCTAACATGTTTACTGTATTTATATGCGAAGAGATAAAGTGTAGTCACATGAGTCTTTGTGTCAAAGGTGGTGCGTTAAAACTGTGTTTTCTTGTGCAATACAGGTTTAATGTGGGTGTTCGATGATACAATCAAAATGTCCTCGTAATGAATAGATTTCTGCCGTATGAATTATTTTGTTAATGTGACGAGCGACCTGGGTCACTCCAGATCTATTGCAATAATAAACTGAAGATACAAATAATCATGATTTTTACGATCATGTAGAAACACAGCCTTCATTTAACCTATGCTGTCACTCACTCACACACAAACACACACAACCACATACACACATACACACACGCACACACAAACACACACATGCATACACGCTCGCGCGCAAATAAACACACGTTTATTAATTTTAATTTCCCCGCGTATTTGCACAAAAATAAGTTCTTCCAGTAACGACATAATTTCAAATACGCCCACATGCTTTTTTCACAACAGCAAAAGTAAAATGGACATATTTCTGGTGGACGTAGTTGAAGACAGTACCACGTGACACAAACGATTAATGAGAAAATTTAGAAGACGGTCTTTTTAACACTTTTCAAAAAACCAAATACCAGCAGCAGCAATCTTGCGCTAGAGCCGGTCCAAAAAGTATTTAAACGCAACAAACATTCTTTCTTCCAGTTTTCCTCCTTCTTTCTTCTTCTTTTCTCGCTCCGACGTGGCGCGAGACCATGCCTCTCGTTTTCATCTCATCCTCATTTTCAAATCTGTCGAAACCATAATTACACATGCCACACGGGCACCCAAAAATCACACTTATGCACACACGCATCCATTCCGTACATTTTCTATGAGAATTAATAACAACGGATTACTTTCCTCGTGCGACTTTTGAATAAGGCAAACTTCGCCCGTTAAAACACAAACCTTGAAATAAGGACATTATTTTCACAAAAGACTTTCACCTTCTAATCTGATTAATTTAACGGAGGACTTTCATCTAACATGACCTTTTAATCTTAATAATTCCACAGAGGATTTTTTCACTTACTTTGAACATTTTAATCATAATGATTTCTCAAAAACTCTTACCGATCGGACCTCTGCTTGTTAATCTTGTTATTTTTGGTTAAAAAATAAATGCAGTGCATTTTAAACGAGAAGGAGGTTTCATTTTGTTTTATTCTTTTTTTATTATTATTTTGTTTGAGGCTGAGAAGTTTAATTTCACTTAAACTTGTGTACCCCTACAAACCTCAACACTAACATTACATCCAGGGCGGCAGTTGATAACTTAAATCTGCCTTTGGCTTTTATACAATCTACTCTCTCTGTGTGTGTGTGTGTGTGTGTGTGTGTGTGTGTGTGTGTGTGTGTGTGTGTGTGTGTGCGCGTGCGCGCGCGTACATTTCCCTACACAATATCTCTGTCAATTTTTAGTCTACAGACTCGAAATTTATACAGGATACTGAGATTTGGGAAAATCTTTGTAATCGGTTTTCGGCCAGAAATATGGCTGTTAAGGGGTTAAGGTTCAACGATTTGACCTTTGAGAACTCTTTCAAACTCATCCGCCAATTTTGGGTCTAAACTTTAGATATAGGTTCCTTGGACATGGATCTAACTTAACTTAATTTGAGCCCAAGACAATAAATGTTAAGGAGTCATAATAGGGGTAAAAGTTTTTAAAAATTACCGCTCTTTTTTTTTTTTTTTTTTTGCTCAACATACACCTCCAAACACCTGGGCAACGCTGGGCTAAAAGGTGTCAAAAGTAATCGAAAAAAAAAAATAACAATTTCTCTGTTATCAACGTCACATTTTCCTTTTTTTTGTTGTTATTATTGTTTTTTTGTAATGTTAAAATTTTGTTACATTAAATAAAGTAGTTAAAAAATCTTTTTTTTTATGATTACTCGAATGTTTTATTTAATAAAAAAAAATATGGGTATGTTTTACAATCAATAGAAATTCGAAAAAGTGGTAAAAACTTCAAATATATAAGAAATGAATGTTATCAAAGGCAAGTTAATTTACTCTTCTACCTACCTGGAAAAGTTTTTTGTTGTTTTACTCCCTAAAACGTTTGTTCAGTTCGAAAAACATAGTGTTGAGCATAAGTGAGTTTACACCTAAATAGTTAAGATTCGATAATGACTTTTAAAAAATTTATATAAAAAAATATGGAAAAAATGGTGAGATCCTTCTATCGCTCCAGTAGATATCTCACTGCTGATGCAATTCTCTATCTATATAAGAGCCAGGTACGTCCAAGGATGGAGTACTGTTGCCACATCTGGGCAGGAGCTGCTAGAAAGGACTTATCCTACCTTGATAGAGTCCAAAATAGACTGTAGCCTCGTAGGGGATGTCCTTTTCTCTTCCCTGCAACCTCTTTCTTACAGTTTGTCTCTGCTTTATCATTATTTTCATGGCAAGTACTCGACTGAGCTCCAATCTATGCCCCTCTCGCCAAACTTTCACAAAAAATACCTGTCTAGCAGAAAAGACTATCAACAATTTCCCCCACCCTCTATCTGTGCCTAAACCTAAACGTAGATTCCATGAACAAAGTTTCTTTCTTAGAACCACACGCCTATGGAATTGTATTCCATTTTCCTGCTTTCCAGTTGACTACAATATGGTTGTCTTCAAGTCTAACGTAAACAAGCTTTTGGTGAGCCGTTCCACTTAAGTTAACAAATTTACCAAATTCCCATTACTAACGATTACTATATTGTCCAATTGTCGACTGTACACTCTTTAACCCTTATCCTCGAGTAGCCTCTTGGTGATGCCTACGTAAAAAAAAAAAAAAAAAAAAAATACTGTTAGAAACCCATCCAATATATGTCACAGTAACATATATTGGGTGGGTTTCTAATAGCATTTTGTATATTTATATTTATTTATAAGTCATTATCAAAACTTTAAATATTTAGATGTTAATTCGTGGTCAATTTTCTTGTTCTCAGCTAACGCTCGACACTATATGTTTTTTAACCAAATAAACGTCTTAAAGTGAGCAAAACCACTACATACTTTTCCAGGTAGGTAGGAGAGTAATTTATTTTGGCGCTGTTTTACAATTTGTCATTGTACTGAGGAAGATAACTCTCTTTTACTAAGAGATTCATTCATTTTTTTCATCTCATAATTTAGGACGCTAATAATGTTGTCAATAAGTTTACACGAGCAGTTTACAAAACCATACTTTTATGTTTTTCGTTCTTTTTTTTTGGGGGGGGGGGAATAGGGGGTATTCAATTATAGAACTTGTATAGTTTTTAACGTGCTTCTGTAGTTTAATTAACCGTTTTTCCCTAAGTAACGTGTCGACATTAACCAAGCAGAAGAACTGTTTAATATTTTACAAACATTGTGGTTAAATTGGGTAGAAGGCGCTAACCCGCCCCTCATGGAAAAACAGTTAATTAAACTGCAGAAGCACCTGTTAAAAACTATACATGTTCTATAATTGAATACCCCCGCCAATAAAAAGAAAGAAAAACATAAAAGTATGTTTTTGTAAATCGCTCATGTAAACTTACTGACAACATTATTAGCGTCCTAAATTATGAGATGAAAAACTGAGCGAATCTCTTAGTAAAAGAGAGTTGTCTCCCTCAGAACAATGACAAATTGTTCAATAGACTTTCCGTCAAATTTAAAGAAGAAAAGAAAAAAAAAAAGAACTCTTTTTAAAAAAAATTATTTGCATCCTTCTTTGTAAAGTTTTTTCATTTTTTTTCAAAGCCAAAAAAAGAGATCTTTATGCTAAAAAAAATGTCTGCTTCTAAAAAAAAAAAAAGAACAGAGCAAAAAAAAAAAAAAAAATACACAAACGTTCAAGAATCCAGAATTGTTTTTTTTTTCTGTAAAAAAACTCAAACTGTGAGTAGTTTTTTTTGTGTTAAATATTTTTTATCGCATACGGACATATGCATTGTCTTTTTTATTTTATTTATTTATTTGACTTGTTAAAATAATTTTCTTGTTCAATTGATGCACGAGTTATATAATGATTCAAGCGATTGTTTCTTTCTCTCTCCCCCCCCCCCCGAGAACAATAAGCGAACTTGTTTATTGCAATTTTTTATTTTTCTCAAAGCTTCTGATTTCTGACCATCAATGACTACTCTTATAAACCTATCAGAGAGAAAGGATTTAATAATTGAGTGGACATTTCCAACTATTCCATAGTTGGAAATGTTGTGAAGTAGACCTTTATGCCATACCCTATCAAAAGCCTTGGATATATGAAATCTGGTCTTGTGTAATTGGATTTCAACCTCTGGAAAGTTGGAACACAGACCCGTGATATTGGTGAAGGAGACTTGGTAGTGGGGGGGGGGTACTTCGTTGGGAGTTGAAGTTCTGGGTTTAATCTTGGATTGTTTCTTGAAATTTTTCAGTTTTGAATATAGAGATATGTGGAAGAGTTCAGCAGAGTTGTAAGAGCAGAGCAGATATGGAAAAGAAAAAAAAAAGAAAGATTTTTGCAGACCATGTAGAGGTAAAGCCATAACATTACCCATTAATATGACATCAAGAGGTCCCACCAGAAGCTACTGTATCCAAATGGTCCAGAATCCATTCACCAAATAGCAATACAGCAGCCTCAGTACTTTGCACTTGCTGATAGGACAGCCTCCTTGGTGGTTAATCTAATGGTTCAGGTCCCTGACTATTATACGGATAACGTGAGCCCAGGTAAAATGTTTACCTCCAGCACCCTTATTAGTGACATGGTCACAAGGATATACATAGAAAGTGAAAATAAGGACATTTCAAGCGACTGCTAAAAAAAACACTGCTGGCCTAGTGTACAGCTTTTTCTTCCCCCTTTGTCAGAAACATCACTCATTGTAAATGAGGACTGAGGGACAAAATAAGAAAAGCAAGAGTTTCAGGGTTGTTGAAAATGCATCCACAATGCGTTTTCTACTCTCCTTGAAAAAAATACAAAATAAATAAATAAATAACTAATAAAACTAAGTAATATAAGTTCGAATAAGGAAATGCGAAGACGGGACTCACCAGCAGTAGTCAAACAGCACTTTTAAGGGCTAACTACCACAAACTATATGGCATAATCACGTTGACACACCAATTCCCGCTGGATCACCGAAGTTAAGCAATGTTGAACCTGGTCAGTACTAAATAGGTGACCATTTGGGACTTTCAGGTGCTGTATGTGCTCTTCGCTTATCTCGGCATTGTTTCCAGTCGTCCTGGTCTTCTCCTTGCCACTGGACTCAAACAGTGTTGATTCAGTAGAGGTGTGATTGGAGATTGCGCAACCCTTGCCTCACAATTACACGCGCTACTGCCCCTAAGGGTTATCCTTTGTCTTTCAAGACTGAACCGAAGCATGGGGGACCACAAACTATTAATGTGCTTCAAACAGCCCTTTTCCGGGTTAACTACCACAAACTTCACTGGACTACTGCCTGCCTTCTGAAATTACCCTCTACAACCACTCACTCCTGCAGCTCTCTGTACCTCCTGAAGTTTTCAGTGCCTTCTGCAATGCCCAGCCTCCGGCTACCAGTATCCAATGCCCATTGAC
Source organism: Euprymna scolopes (assembly GCF_053919585.1). Lineage (NCBI taxonomy): Eukaryota > Metazoa > Mollusca > Cephalopoda > Sepiida > Sepiolidae > Euprymna > Euprymna scolopes. The sequence continues at coordinate 39,000,006 of NC_136503.1, forward strand.
ATCCAGCCACCCATCCCAGTACCCACAGATTTTGCGGTGGAAGTTTAATTGAGTGCAGTTCTCTAGAAGATTTACCCTCCCAAGCCTTGTCTTCTCTCTTTGAGAAGGGGTTAGGTTATTGCTAGTCGCCTGCGCGTCCTTACCAGGGAATTCCGACGAGGCTGCCTAGACATTTTTTTTGCAGGTCAGGGTGTCCCTCTTCGGGGGCGCTGACTTCTCAATCACATTTTCTGACCATGGTGTTCTTGAGAGAGACTAAAAACTTTTACTATTAATAAATTGTTTATTGAAAAACAAAACAAAAAACAAAAAAAAAACAAGGAAAAACTAAAACGAATAATAATAAAAAAAAAACGTACATGTGACTCACTGAAATTTATTACGGACTAAAATATTATCCACACTGCTTTTATGTGTCACTACCACATGCGTTTGCGCAGATGGTAGCCTTAAATAATTTAAAAAAAAACAAAAAAATTTTAAAAAAAAAACGGATTATACTTTACTTTTTTTTTTTAGGTAATTACATGAAAACACAATGAAAACTTAGTGGAAAGAAAAATAATAATTAAAAAAAACAACACTTATTTTAGAATTTAGAGTGAGGGATCAGTTTCATATATCAATTTATTTGATCAATGATTTCGAGCTGTTTTATCGTTTTCGGGAAGTTTATCCTTTTTCTTTTCTTTTTTCTTTCTTTTTTTTTACCACTAACTCTATTGAAGTGGGAAGCTCGTAAAACTATACGCAATCGCCTAAAAATAAAGACCCCCCCCCCCAAAAAAAAACGAACAGGATTTATGTCTTATTAGAAAAATAAAATAAATAAATAGTTAACAAGCGTAAAACAATATAATCACCCGGAAATAGGGGTTCATTGAATTTATATACAAGAAAAATGTGTTACATTTTGGTTGTTTTTTTTTTTTTTTTTTGTTATTTAGATATAAAAGAATATTTTCCTCCTTTTTTTTCAAGTCATTTAACGCAAAGTATATTATATTTTTTCTTTGTACAGAAAAAAGTAATGGTTTTCCTTTTCTTTTCTTTTCTTTTCTTTTCTTTCTATTTTGGGTTAATAAAAGAATTTTTTATTTGTAGGTTTCGGCTGCTACATATTTCTCTCTCTCTCTCTCTCTCTCTCTCTCTCTCTCTCTCTCTCTCTCTCTCTCTCTCTTATGCTAACGAAAAGATTGGGAGAGGGTACAGGGCGTGACCGTAGAGTCTATACAACTATTGTTGAGATGTCAATGAGCTTGTGCGATTAAACACACTTAAAAAATACATTCATTTCTTGTTTTTAAATAAATAAATAATTTACGTGCTCAAAAACGAAATTAATAAATTTCAGAGGCGCAAAGATTTCACAAAATACGCCCACGCAAATTCTGCGGGGATGGGGAAGAAAATTTCAAATGTGTTTTGTTCGGCGGACGTAGTCGGAAGCATACCACATGACAAACACGTGCACTTTTTAACCAATCAACGCTCAAAGAAAGACTTAATTTTCAAACCCTTTTTCCCAGCATGCCTGGGAGTCTCTCAAAAAATATATAAATGCTGAGCGAACGGTTCTCAACCTCTTTTACTCTTTTCTCTATTCTCTTTCTCTCGTCAACATCTTCATTGCTACTTCCTTTCGCCAGCATGACTACTTCTTTTACTTTTTTTCTTATTACATGCAACAGAAACAAGCATGTTTCTCACTAAGAAAACAAATGTCGTTCTCGTTAGGGTTTCTGTTCCTTGATAGAAGCGCAGGTTAAGTTTGAATAAAATAAATACGGATTAAATGCGTTTGAAGCCAAAACAACGCATTATTACAAAATAAACAGATATTTATTTTGTTTGAAATTTATATTGAAATTTATAAATATATTTCGAATATACACTTAATCATTAGTATGTTTTTCTTTCTTCTTTTTTTTTGCCATGTTGGTGTTGGAGCATAGAATCAGTAGAAGTCCGTTTGTTGTTTTTACGGTAGTCTTTTCAAATGTCGGAACTGTTTATTTTGTAATAATGCGTTGTTTTGGTTTCAAACGTATTTATTTCACTCAAACTCACCCAGCGCTTCTATCAAGGAACGCAAGCCCTAACATGAATTTCGCGTAACCAACGCACCGTCCCGACATTTGAAAAGACTACTGTAAAAACAACAAACGGGCTTCTACTTATTCTATGCGCCAACAACAACATGGAAAAAAAAAAAGAAAAACATACTTATGATGAAGTGTATCTTCAAAATGTATTTATAAATTTCAATATAAATTTCGAACAAAGTAAATATCTGTTTATTTTGTAATAATGCGTTGTTTTGGCTTCAAACGTATTTATTTATTTTATTCAAATGTCATTCTCTTCTTTTTTCTTTCTTTCGATCCAGCGAACATTCTAAAAATAACTTTTACTTTCATAAAAAACTGACTGCCAAGTCACGATTTTTTGTACACTAAAAATGATTTCGTTGCCACTTATCAATTAATTTATGAAGTTTATTTCGCATATTTGATCTTTTTCATTATTTATTTGTGGTGGAAAAAGGCTCTAATCGGACCTGATAACCATTACAAGCTTCACTCGTTCATTAGTTTCTGTTTTATGAACAAACGAATAGCTCTAGGTTCATTTGCGTATTCTTTCTAACGGTGCTCGAAAGTGGGGTTGGGGGGAGGTATAGGTATGACCAGAATGAAAGCGTTCAGACAGCAAAAAAAAAAAAAAAAAATATATATATATATATATATATATATATATATATATATATATATATATATATATATATAATTATTTTTTTTACTATGATTCTCGACAGAGGCAACCTTTCTAGGGCAATTGCTCTTGACATATCAAAGGCCTTTGATAGGGTATGGCATAAAGGTTTACTTCACAAGATCTCCAGCTATGGTATAGCTGGAAATGTCTTCTCAATTATTAAATCATTTCTCTCTGATAGGTTCATAAGAGTAGTAGTTGATGGGCAAAAATCAGAAGCTCACAGTATAAATGCTGGAGTCCCTCAGGGGTCCATCCTGGGCCCACCTCTTTTCCTGATCTACATTAATGATCTTCCAAATCACATCCTTACATCATTTGTAGACATTTTTGCTGACGACACTACCATCTATGGTAGCACATCTAAGACAGTAAACGACCAAGTTCTCTCCGATTCTCTCTCATCTGATCTTGATCACGTTGTACAATGGGGAAAGGAGTGGCTGGTTACTTTTAATGCATCTAAAACCAAGCTTGTATCTTTACATCATCAACGTTCTGATCCCCATCTGGCATCAATTGAAATGAATGGCTCTCGTCTTGGGGAGGCCTCAAGTTTTGACAGGCTTCTGGGCTTGACCATTACTCCTGATCTTAAATGGAATACGTACATCAAATTTGTTGCCAAGGCCGCTGGAAAAATGGTCGGATCCTTCTATTGATCCAGTAGATATCTCACTGCTGATGCAATTCTCTATCTATATAAGAGCCAGGTACGTCCAAGGATGGAATACTTTTGCCACATATGGGCAGGGGCTGCTAGAGAAGACTTGTCCTGCCTTGATAGGGTTCAAAATAGACTTCGTGGCCTGGTGGGAGATGTCCTTTTCTCTTCGCTGCAACCTCTATCTCACAGAAGAGACGTTGCGAGTTTATCTCTGCTTTATCGTTATTTTCATGGAAAGTGTTCGACTGAGCTTCAATCTATGGTCCCTCCTCGCCAAACTTTCACAAGAAACACTAGACTAGCTGAAAACATTATCAATAATTTTCCCCACTCTTTATCTGTGCCTAAACCTAAACATAGATTCCATGATCAAAGCTTCTTTCTTAGAACTGCACGCCTGTGGAATTGTCTTCCGTTTTCCTGCTTTCCAGCTGTCTATAATATGGTCAAAAGCATAAATGTCTACGAATGATGTAAGGATGTGATTTGGAAGATCATTAATGCAGATCAGGAAGAGAGTTGGGCCCCGGATAAACCCCTGAGGGACTCCAGCATTAATACTGTGAGCTTCTGGTTTTGCCCATCAACTACTTTTTTTCTTTTTTTTTTTTTTTTTTACACAGTGATCACCACTTATCAAGGCCCGGAAGCCACTCAGGGATAAGGGTTATTGCAAGTACATTACGTTAGTGAGGAGATTTGCTGAAATGTTTACTTAAGGGGGCGGTTCATTAGGAATTTGTTAACATTGGACTTGAAGACATCCAAGTTGTAGTCCGGAGGGAAGCAGGCAGACGGAACAGAGTTCCACAGGCGTGCAGTTCTAAGAAAGAAGCTTTGTTCATGGAATCTGCGTTTTGATTTAGGCACAGATATAGAGTGGGGGAAATTTTTCACAGTGGATTCAGCTAGACGGGTGTTTTTCGTGAAAGATTGGCGAGGGGGGACCAGAGATTGGAGTTCAGACGAGCATCTGCCATGGAAATAACGATAAAACAAGGACAGGCTCGCAACGTCTCTTCTGTGGGAGAGAGGTTGCAGGGTAGAGAAAAGGGCATCCCCCACTAAGCCACGAAGTCTATTTTGTACTCTGTCAAGGCAGGATAGGCTGTTTTTAGCAGCTCCTGCCCAGATATGGCAACAGTATTCCATCCTTGGACGTACTTGGCTTTTATATAGATAGAGAATTGCATCCGTAGTGAGATATCTTCTGGAGCGGTAGAAGGATCCCACCATCTTTCCAGCGACCTTGGCAACAGACTTGATGTACATGTTCCATTTCAGATCAGGAGTAAAGGTCAAACCCAGAAGCTTGTCAAAACACGGGGCCTCACCCAGAGGAGAGCCATCCATCACAATTGATGCCAGATGGGGATCAGAGCGTTGATGATGTAAGGATAGCAGTTTGGTTTTGGATGCATTAAAGGTAACCAGCCACCTCTTCCCCCACTGAACCACGCGCTCGAGATCAGAGACTACTACTCTTATAAACCTATCAGAGATAAATGATTTAATAATTGAGAAGACATTTCCAGATATACCATAGCTGGAGATCTTGTGAAGTAAACCTTTATGCCATACCCTATCAAAGGCCTTAGATATGTCAAGAGCAATTTCCCTAGAAAGGTTGCTTCCGTCGAGAGATTCACTAATCCTATGAGATATATCTGTAAGCACATCTGCTATAGATCTAGCAGAACAGAAACCATATTGTGTGTCACAAAGAAGGTTATTTTTGCTCAGATGGTTGATTACTTCTCTATTTAACACAGATTCCAGCAACTTATTCATGACGCACAGGAGACTTATTGGTCTGCACTGAGAGGGAGATGAGCGATCATCTGAATTCTTAAATACAAGGCATACTGATGAGATTTTCCAGGGTGATGGGAAGCAATTCTCCTTAAGACAACGTTTAAACAGTTTTGTAAGTATGGGTGCTAGTTCTGGTTGAATTTTTTTGAGTACTATAATTGGAATACCGTCAGGGCCGGTTGCTTTACTGGAATCAAGGTTTTTAATTAGCTTGGCAACATCCCATACAGATATTTGTATATCACATAGCGTGTTTTCTGATATAGGAGGAAATATTGAGGGTTGGTGGCCTTGGTCGCAAAGGGTAGAATTAGCTGCAAAGTTCTTGGCAAAGAGTTTGGCTTTGTCTGATGCTGACGAGATTACTTCAGTTTCGTTGATGATAGTTGGAATAGAGCACACGCTTCTGTTCTGGATTCTGTTTGCTATTTGCCAAAACTGGTGGGAACCAAGCCGCAGCTCAGCTACTTTGGACTTGAGGGACTGAGCATACAACTCTCTTGCATTCTTTATTACTTTCTTACAATGGTTGCTAGCAGTCCTGAAAGCAGCTTTAGTTTTCATACATCTATTATGTGTGAAGCAATGGAAAAAGTGATTTCTGTGCGCAATGGCAGCAGCACATTCTGGAGAGAACCATGGCTGGCTGATAGGTTTTTGCTGGAATTTTTTCGATGGTATGAAACGGTCTATATCTACAATTAATCATTCCGTCAGGTCTGATACTATAGAGGACCCATCGTTTTTAAACATTGAATGCAGAGGTAGATCTGATATAAATGTACGGAATATATCCCAGTTAGCCATAGTGTATCGATATACTGTACGATGGAGAGGTATGTCTGAGGACTTATTACAGTTCATTTTTTTTCTTAATTGATACAACAGAGTGATCGGAAGATCCAAGAGGAGACAGAACGGAAACTGAACATAGTTCAGGGCAAGTTGTGAGAAAAAGGTCTAGGAGATTCGCACTATTATTATTATTATTATTATTATTATTATTATTATTATTATTGTTGTTGTTGTTGTTGTTGTTGTTGTTGTTGTTGTTGTTGTTGTTGTAGTAGTAGTAGTAGTAGTAGTAGTAGTAATATTTTATTGCTGTTGTTATTGTTACTCAAAACATACATTGGAGTTGGATTTTTTTTTTCGCAGCTGGCTTTGAGCCACACCAGGATTGTACCCCAAAAGAAAATATGGATACTCAAACAATCAACGAGAAAACTAGATGGATGAAATTACAATAAATGCAATGAACTTTTAGCCATAGCAAAGGACTGTCTTGAATATGTCACTGAAGACGGGATCTCTTTTGGATATCAAAAGGTTAGAAGAGTTTTCTAAAAGAAAAAAAAAAAACGATCCAATTGTTTGTTAAAGATAGAAAAACAAAGAAATTAATAAGATCCACAAAAGAGCAAGTAACTAAACTGATTGTCACTGTAGGAATGCGACTGGAATGTTTAACCAAATCTAAAGGTTATAATCTGTGGAGTACTTTATTTAAGAATGAAGAAGAATGTGTCGTCCTTCCTAAAAAGAATTATCGCAAAAGAATATGTTTTGAAAATGGAGTATCCAAGAAGACGAAGAACAACATTTTCAATCTTTGAGGTACTAGGAACAGTTCTCGAGGAACACCTAACGGCTTTTTTTATTAAAATTCGGGGAGATTACAAGTATCAACAGACAAATATAATGGTATATGAACATTTGAAATCCTACTAAATAAGGAGGCTTTCCAAAAAATACCATATTATTTACAAGCTGGGAAAGAAAAACTTCCAATTATTGTAACAGGAAGAAAACCAGCCTGTTGGATTTGCAGTGACGTGGGGCACCTTATCTTCACATGCTTCACCAGAACAACTACCGCCATGCCTAACCCCTAAAAACAGAGTGCTGGAGCACTTAAGATCCAAAATCGGAATGATGCCGATTACTTATGAGGAAGATTCCCCAACTGAGTCCTTCCAAAATACTACAATCACACTGGACGATTCTGAAAAGACTTGTAACACAGTCAACAAGTCCCCTCCCCCCCAAAAAAAACGAAATGGACTTTCGTACAAGCTAAAATTCCCCCCTCCCCCAAAATAATTTGTACGCAAAAGTCTTGTCTAGAGAAGAAAAATTAGAAACAAGAACCAGCAAAGACCCGGGGGGGGGGGAGGTAACAACTTTAAGGAATTGCTAAAACTGAAGGAACAGCAAACAATGAAAGAAAAGAAGAAAAAAGTGGCAAAAAATGAAAAAAATTACCTTTTCCTCAAGAAACCAACCCTGTGTTACCCATCAAAGAAAAGCACTCCCCAGCCAAAATAATACCTCCCCTTGTTATATCTTCCCTTCTCATCAAGGAAAAAAAAACATGATATCGCTTGGTTCCTTCTCCAAAATAAGTCCCCAAACCTGCCCTTCTACGCACCCTCTGCAACATCTTTAGATATACTCCACCCTCTCCCCAATGAAGACTGACATGCCGCACCCTCCATCCCAATTTACCCCTGCCACCCTGTCAGAAAAGACAGAGGAGACCCTCGATGGAAAGAGAGACAAGAAAAAAATCCCGTATTCTACACAGAGAATGATGTGTGCAAGATAATTGTCATAAAATCCTATGATAAAAAGGAATATAGAAACCTTCTTGCAATGAAAACTATTTAAAAAAAAAAAAAGCCTTCACAAATTCCGAAAATTTTAAAGGGGCAAAACGAATATTAATTGTTGTAAAGTTGAAAGAAGAGGCGAATAGCATCTGGACTATGATGGAGTATGCAAACAGCGCGTTTGACGTCTTCCCTCCTCTCGTTTTCTTCAACAACACAGAATTGCACGAATTATAAAAATTTTGTGTGTGAATAAATATATAGGCCCATTAAATTAACCTTCTCCTTAGATATTGGCGAACTGTCCTCGGACAGGCTTGTCCCTACTAAGATGACCCATGGTTCTATGGGAACAGCTGTGGGCATCTTAAAGATGTCTATGTTCATTCCAGATACCCAACCCTAAATCACCTCAAGGTCTCTCAGATTAGCTAGTTTGAATACCTGGGATTGAGCGATCCCTCTTGCAAACTCCGAGTTGCACGTGACCTTCAACGCCTTGGGATGAATATATGTTGCTTACAGGAAACCCACTTTATTCCCAGTGATTATCATGGTGTGCTCCTTAAAGACCTTCAGCTCTGTTAAACACATTTTGATGTCTACTTAAGGAGTGTCTCCTGGCTAGTTAATTGAATTCTTAATGCTTCGTGTGTCCTAGTATTTGCAGATCCAAAAGTCAGGATATGCATTCTAGATGTTACCATAACTAATGTGGCATTTTGATTTATTGGGGTTTATGTGCCCAATAACCATACTGAGATGTGCTCTTTTTTTTTTTTTTTTGGCGAATTGAGCCTTTCATGAATTTGTCTTATTAGATAATTCTAATAGTCCTGGATCTTGATTTATATCACAAGGGTAATTCTTTAAGGGCTACTAACTGGAGTGTGGATGTAAAACCATTTTGGGGTTTTATTGGCAAGCTTAATCTTGTTGATAAATTCCAGAATAAAAAAACCCTGTGATGAAGTATGGACTTGGACAGATAGACACAGCTCCAATTCGGTGCAACTTTCGAGTTACATTGATCAGTCAACATAAACTGTCCAAGTTTTCATAATATAGTTTATTCAGACTACATGCTTGTCCAGATTGGGGTAAACTTAGATAGTGTTAAACTTATCTGGCTACTGGAAGTTCAACATATCGTTGTTCAACATGAAGGGCTTCTAGGAACAGCTTATACTAACATACAGAGGCAACTGATAAGAGCTATAATTGAGAATAAGTGGTGGGGTTATTTGAAAAAAGTAATAAGGTTGTTCATTACTGATTATAGTTGCTGACTCAACATTAATTCTAGGTCAGCAAAAACAACACTAGAATCTAGATTAGATTGGGCAGCAGTTTTATTATAGTCAAGGCTGAACTTGACCCCTTGGGAAACAGGGAGGATCAATTAGGTCTAGATTAAAAAGAGTGCCCAACGAGGCAACAAACATGGCCACTTCCCTGCACGCAGAGAAGTATCAATAGTCTACTGATCGACTCATTGGCAGTGTCAAATTGCTGGACGTATGTACTGTGACCATAAACAACGGGATCTTGAAGCGTTTTCGCTCTTATTTTTAGTATATCTATCAGGAAGCCGGTTTGACAATGACTCAGTTTGACACCTATTTAGCCAACTTTTCTCATCTCAAGGCGACAGAAGCAGCTGGTTCTGAAGGTTATATAAAAGAGGAAAAAGTTCTTGAGGCCCTGAAACAGGTCGGGCTGGACAGAAATCCTGGAATCGATGGTCTGCCTTACGAATTATATTTGAGGCTGTCACCCATTTTTATTCCTTTGCTGGTATAACTTCTGGTTTCAGAATTGGTCCATACCTCAGTATTTTACCAGGGGGATCATTTCATCTGTAATTAACATCATTAAGTGTCGAAACTTATCTATCCCCTCTCTACCATTTTTAGCTCTTGCATTAAATACAGAGTTAAAGATTTTGACTAAGATCCTAGCAAATCGTCAGCAACTTGTCCTACATCGATTTATAAGACCCAACTCAGGATAACTTTCACTTTCTGAGGAACCTACATCCTTTTTCGACTGTCAAAATTGCTTATCTGCCATATTCCCTAGTGGGGGATGCTTATACTAACAAAGGTTATTTCATTGTAAATATATCATTCGTTTTTTATACATAAAATTTTTTTCCTCAACTTCCCACATCATATATATGTTGTCATTTCGGGTTCTAAGTAGGTTATTCATGGAATGATTCTGGTATTATGGTGAAAGAGACTAGTTAACTTTATTTCATATTTGATTGGACAACAATAATTCCCATCTCCCTTTCTCGGCCTTGTGACACTATAGCAACTGCTACGCCCGGCCAGAACATTTCACAGCAATCACCACTTTGATACATCCATGCGTATGAAGAATGCATATGTACATGACATCATAATGCGACCATTACACACATAAAACAAAAGAAACTATGTCACGCTCCCTCGCGTATACAGTAAACAGGCTGGACCATTTGAGAAGGCCTATATATAAAGATTTGCCCGCCAAACATCAAATCAGTTTTCTCTTCAATTTCTCAAGTGTTAACACGTGTTCAAATAAACTCCATCCCGGGAGACGTACAAACAACCATCATGATTTTTGCAGCACGACAGACATGAAATTTATTACCCACGTGGAAACTTACCACATTGAGCGAGGACTTAAATTTTCCTTTAAACAATTTTATTTCGAACTACTGTTCTTATAATACGAACACACACACACACACACACACACACACACACACACACACACACACACACATGTATTCACTTATAGACTGTCTTTCTCAAAAATAGCCACATAGACCTTAAACTCGAATGTGGCACGCTTATCATAAAAAGATCCATAATTTCAAGCCTCGTGCTATTCTCACAAAATCCTGACTTCATTAATTCTTCATTATGAACATTCCTCACAAGAAAACATTCATGTTGGAACAATTTAACCTAATATTCTTAACATGTAAATAAATGTTGTTTATTTTATGTCAATACAATAATTTCGTGTTCTTTGTCGAGTGTCGTTATTTTCCAGATTTCATTTTTATTTCTTTATGTAAGGATGTGGATTGGTGAAACCTTTCTATTAATCGGCTATCCTGTTTAATTTACCTTTAATAATCCCGCGGATACACTCCTACTTTCGACTTCAATAAAATTGCGGGTACTTGTACAGTTTAATCAAGACATTAAAAAATGAAAATATCGAAAAAAAGGTTATATTGTGCGTATCTGTTTTCGACTTGAGACTGCCGAAAAAAATTTTTTCACTTAATTTGATCAAATAGTTTTGTTTTTTTTACAGCGGAAAAACACGTTTTTATGACAGCACGTTGAAGGTAGACATCTTTGAAATTTTTTAACACGCCACAGGGAGATAACTCAGTTTAAAGTACCGACACCACCTCCCCATCTTTAATACTAGGTTTTCTTCCTAAAAATCAAACCTTTAACAAATTGCTTTTTCGCTGTTTAAAAAAAAACATAACTACTTGATGAAATTTTTTTCAGAGAACTTCATTCCATAACGGATATGTAGAATATAAACTTTTTTTTTTTCGATATTTTCATTTTTTAATGTCTTAATTAAACTGTACAATTACCAAATTGCGACACACCCAATCGCGGTCCTATAAATTGATAAATCTCGATTATGAATCGGTGACCACTCGACATACATCCTACAACACATTCAGTTTTTTTTTTATATTTAATGCATTGTATTAAATATTCTCATTAATAACTATCTAGTTCACAGTTTATGCTCGAGTTTTGCACTTGTGACAATCAAATTGACATATACTAACACTCTTTATTTGTTATATTTTCTTTTGTGTTCAATATATTTTGTTTCCATTAACTACTGAGTTGTGTTTTCTTTTTTTCTGGAATATTACGGGACAACAACAGATAGTATGAGCTTCCGGCGCTGTTTTACACTTCGTCATTGTTTTGAGGGAGACAACTCTTTTTTACTAAGAGATTCGTTCATTTAGGACGCTAGTAATGCTGTCAGTAAGTTTACACGAGCGATTTACAAAAACATACTTTGATGTTTTTCGTTCTTTTATTTTGGAGGGGGGTACTCAATTATAGAACTTGTATAGTTTTTAACAGATGCTTCTGCAGTTAAATTAACGCGTCGACATTAACCGAGCAGAAGAACCGTTTAATGTTTCAAAAACATTCTATTTACATTGAGGAGGAGGGCGATGGAGGGGGGGCGTAAATGTAATGTAAACAGAATGTTTGTGAAATATTAACCGGTTCTTCTGCTCGGTTAATATCGGCGTGTCACTTACGGAAACAACGGTTAATCAAACTGTTGAAAGCTATACAAGTTTATTAATTGAATACACCCCTCAAAAAAGAAAAAAGAAAAAAACGAAAAACATCAAAGTATGTTTCTGTAAACCGCTCGTGTAAACTTACTGACAGCATTATTAGCGTCTTAAATTGTAAAATAGCGCCGCGCCGAACTTCCAACTTCTCCGGATTAATGACTACTTTTATAAACCTAGCAGAAAGAAAGGATTTATGAAGAAATACGTTTTCTTTTTTCTTTTTTTTTTTTTTTTTTTTTGCGGTGTTATTTCTGGACATCTGTAAAGCAAACGAAGTTGAAATCTGGTCTTAATTCTCTAACAAAACAAAAGTTATCTCCCTTGAGGAAAAATTTGTTTCAAATTTCTCCTCAGGGGAGATAACTTTTCGACAAAGAGTGATTTTATTTTATTTCCTCCTTTTGGAGTATGAATCGGATTACTTTTTTCGCCTGAGGCGCCCTTAAGCATAAGGGAATGCTGATGGATCAGATTAGACAATTTTTGCAGTCGGCTATTTGTTACATGATAAGGGCTGTCCCCTGTTCATGTAAGTATAAAAATAGAGAGATTAGTTAAAATGGAAATAAGAGAAAGCAGAAATCGAACCCTGGACATAAGTTTTAAAGAACAATAGGTTTAAATGGAATGTCCAGTAAATTGTTAATTCGGATGAAATAAATAATAAATAAACTATTCAATTGTTAAAAGAATGTGGATAATAAAATATGAGTTAAATAAATTAGATATGTAGGTTAAATTCCTTTGTGGAAACAACACAAGGAAAATAGGTTATTGGGAAATCAATGTCGAAAACGTGCAAAGTCGCGCATGTTGAGACACGTGAATTTTGCTCACGTGGCCGGGATGCATGGAGTTCTCAATATAGCAGGTGGGAGTTAGTTGGTCGAGAGAGAGAGAGTCGGAGAGAGTCGGAGAGAGTCAGAGACAGTCAGTGAGAAAACTCAGAGACAGGCGGACGTCTGAAGCGAGACGTTACTTCAGAAACTAAAATGTGAAACTTTGAGTTCTTAATGAGGAAGTCACGACCGGTCGTCAGAAAATAAATTCACCATGTGTTTTGGATAAAGCTCATCTTTGTGTTGTGATTTCTACAAAAAGGTAAATTGTATCGTTATTATATGTCTGTGTTATAAAATGTCATTACAACAACATCTCTCTCTCTCTAAGATACAACATCATATGTAATAAGACAAGAACTCTCACTAAGACTCATATGATTACTAATAAGAACTCTCACAAGAAAAAGCATCACTTATAATAGTCTCTCTCTAAGACTCTTTAATGAAACAACTATATAACATATTCTCTCAGCTCTGAAATGAGAAGTGATAAATTTATCATCTGCTTAAAAAACAAAACAAAAAAAAATCAACATTAATTCACCCCAAACATGGCACAATTCCAAGGAGAGGTAAGGGCTATTGTGAATTGGGATTGTTACATATATGGGCATCCTAAGTGGAGAGTTATGTAAGAAGATATTTGTTCACATTACATTTAAATCTTTGCATGTTGGTATAGTTAGGAAAATAAGAAGCAGGGGGGGGGAATTCCAAAGATTAGCAGTTTCAGGAATGAAGCTATTACAATAGAAAGTCTTCCGGCATTGGGGAACCGCTATAGTGAAGGGGTAAAATTTTGCTGACTGTTGGTTTGGTCAGGATATTGACGTCAAGGGGCAATGCACCAAGTTCGTCAGAACACATTTTGTTGAAGTAGTAACAAAACCAGCAAAGATAGTAACATTGTGGTGACAGGAGAAGGGTTGGAGGTTGGTCCAAAAAAGAGGGTTTAACCTAATAAGTTTAGGATAGTGGTAGGTGTGAGAAGTTTTCTAGCACAGTCGAAGGAGCCCACTTTCCTTGCAGCAGCCTTGACAGTATCTTCTATATATTTATTCCAATTCATGTTATCTGTGAATGTTAGGCTGAGGAGTTTGAATGTTGGACTCTCAGGTAGGGTGTTATTACCTCGGGCACTCACTGATTGTTAAAGGAAGGAGCTTTGTCTTGGTTGCATATAATATAACCATTCATTAATAGATTTGTTACGTTTCTGCCTAGGGATATGAACGCACAGCAAATTAAAAGAAAAAAAACTTATAAAATTCAGAATTGAAATAAATATTTATTTTGATATAACAAAACATACAAAATATTTACAAGTAAATGCATTTTTTTTTTTTTTTTTACATGGAGGTCACCACTTATCAAGGCCCGAAGGCCACTCAGGGATAAGGGTTATTGCGTGTACAGTAATCAATGAGATAGTATTGTAGTAATCATTAGTATTGGGGGTTTTGATAGAGTGTCTTACTTAAGGGGGCGGTTTGTCAGGAGTTTGTTTATGTTGGACTTGAAGACGTCCAAGTTGTAGTCAGGTGGGAAACAGGCAAGCGGCAGAGAGTTCCACTGGCATGCAGTTCTAAGAAAGAAGCTTTGCTCATGGAATCTACGTTTGGATTTAGGCACAGATAGAGAGTGGGGAAAATTATTGACAGTAGTTTCAGCCAGACGGGTGTTTCTCGTGAAAGATTGGCGAGGGGGGACGAGGGATTGGAGCTCAGAGGAGCACCTGCCATGGAAATAACGATAAAACAAAGACAGGCTCGCAACGTCTCTTCTGTGGGAGAGAGGTTGCAGGGAAGAGAAAAGGGCATCCCCCACTAAACCACGAAGTCTATTTTGTATTCTGTCAAGGCAGGATAGGCTGTTTTTAGCAGCTCCTGCCCAGATGTGGCAGCAGTATTCCATCCTTGGACGTACTTGGCTTTTATACAGATAGAGAATTGCATCAGTAGTGAGATATCTTCTGGAGTGGTAGAAGGATCCCACCATTTTCCCAGCGTCCCTGGCAACAGATTTGATGTATGTGTTCCATTTCAGATCAGGAGTAAAGGTCAAACCCAGAAGCTTGTCAAAACATGGAGCCTCCCCAAGACGAGAGCCATCCATTTCAATTGATGCCAGATGGGGATCAGAGCGTTGATGGTGTAAAAATAGAAGCTTGGTTTTGGATGCATTAAAAGTGATCAGCCACCTCTTCCCCCATTGTACCATATGATCAAGATCAGAGGAGAGAGAATTAGAGAGAACTTTGTCATTTACGGCCTTTGATGTGTTGCCATAGATGGTCGTGTCATTGGCATAGATGTCAACGAATGATTTAAGTATGTGTTTTGGGAGATCATTGATGTAGATCAGGAAGAGAGTTGGGCCCAGGATGGACCCCTGGGGGACTCCAGCATTAATACTGTGGGCCTCTGATTTCTGCCCATCAACCACTACTCTTATGAACCTATCAGAGAGAAATGATTTAATGATTGAGAAAACATTTCCAGTAATACCATAGCTGGAAATCTTGTGAAGTAGGCCCTTATGCCATACCTTATCGAAGGCCTTCGATATGTCAAGAGCAATTGCCCTGGAAAGGAAATCTTTGTCAAGAGATTCACTTTAGCATTGATGGTGAAGAGGAGATAATAGCTACTAACTTTAAATCAACTGTTTCAAAATATAGATCATTGGTCAGTGAGAAAATATACAGAAATCTTATCGTTTAGATGTACAGCCATTAAGAACAACCAGGATCTTTCTGGTGGTTAAGAAAGATCTGATTCTATTAAACAGTTGTCCAATAATGCCATACAAATTAATTTTTGCAAGAACACCAAGGCGTTGACTACATCACATCCCATCGCTGTAGCTTTACCTGCCTCGTCCAATGAATGATGGATTAAGAGATGACTTTCTTCCCTGCTCCGTATTTCTCTGATTATACCAACATGCAAAATAGGCTCAGCTGTTTCAGAACCTATAAGGAACACACACACACACACACACACACACACACACACACACACACACACACACACACACACACACACACACACACACACAAAAGTGATTTTTATTTAATAGTAGATAGATAGATCCAGTATATCCGCAATGGAATAGATCCATACTGTTGGTCAGAAAGAGGTTTAGCATTTTCAAAATGATAGACTATCCTTAGATTGATTACCGATTCAAAGGACTGACGAGGCATAATTTTGCACATCAGTTTGTTCACCAGAATTCTTGAACACAGGTACCACAGAGACAATGTTCTAGCTATCAGGGTAGCGAGATAGAATTTGGAGAGAACAGGGACCAGCTCATCATTTATTACTATAGCAGGGATAAGATCAAGTCCACATACTCTGAGAGGGGACAAGGGAGGTGTCAAGGTTAATTTTATGATATCCCAGACATGGGAATGGATGATGATCAGATCATCGAGTGTAGCTTGTCTGCAATCGCAAATTTGGGAGGAAGTGGTTATGTAACATAGTGCAGACATGCGGATGCAAATGAACGTGAAATGACGTCACTGGTAGGAAAAAGAAAGACTTTAAAAAGTAGATCACATTAGAGAGGGGGATAACGTTCAAGATCACGTCAGAGGCGTGGATGACGTTTGAGAGCACGTTCAAGAAGACAATTACATGAGTGACCTCACAGCGGTAACAAGAGTGTAAAAGAAATTAGTGATGGGACGATTCCAGAATTTTTCCCGATTCCGATACGAGTACTGGTTCCGTTCTAAATTCCTGATTCTGATGCGAGTACTGATTCCGATTCTTTTAAATTTTTTCAATATTTGATTAGAGAATTATTGCTTGAAGAAAAAAATGTGTTTAATTACTTTAAAACCCTGTGTAATGTCCGTATTTATTTTTGCAAAATGTAAAATGTATACTGGGGTAGGTGGTGGTGGGGAGGCATATATTACATGAGTAAATCTCTCTAAATATTTTTCTCAAATGTTTTCCTTGTAATCGATTGAAAGTACGAGACACAAAGATTTATATTTCTTTTAAAACAAAGCTCGTTTGCAACGTTCGTTCTTAATGTCATTTGAATTTTTTTCATTATTGAAGATAGTCGACGATTTGTATGAACAATTAGAGGACGGTGTAAAAAGAGAATAGTTTAGAAAACCCTTCTTTCCCTATTAAAATAATTTCTTAGAAAACCATTCTTAACATGGGAATTGGGGGAGGGGGCTGAACTATTCTGACATTTCTCTCTCTCAAAAAATGTTCATATTTCTTATCCTAATTATTTAAATTTAATTGATTATTAGATTCACTCATAGATGTAAAAAGATAAACATAATGCAAAAATACTACTACTACTACTACTACTACTGCTACCACCACTAATAATAATAATAATAATAATAATAATACAACAACAACAAAGATGTAGATTAAGATATTTAGTTAAAAAAAATAAGAATATACCTTTTTAATATGATTACTTTGAAAGCCCACCTGAAAAATAAGATTCTATATTTTTAGGTGATTACTTTCAAAATCCACCCCCAAAAAATAAAATTCTACTTTTTTAGGTGATTACTTTCAAAGTCCACCCAAAAAAATAAGATTCTATTTTTTTTTTTAGGTGATTACTTTGAAAACTTTGAACAAATCACGACTTGTTTTCTTTTTTCACCAATTCATAATTATAACATTTTGTTGTGAAAGAAATAAAGTTATCATTGGAATTCTGCAACCCATGCTAATCCACCAGAAAATAAAAATATGATTCTTCATTTTTCAAATGATTACGTGTAAACGGCCTGAAAAAAATAAAGAAAGAAAACAACAAAAAGTCGGTTTTGCATATAAAGTTGGAAAATGATACAGAGTTTTAAGAATGTAGTCAATCTCTTCTTTGTTTTAAATTCTTAGTCATGTTAATGTTCCTGATCAAAATTTAGTATAAAATATGACATTGCCAATAGTCATACAAAACCTGCCTTCTTTCCATAGTACTAGCCTTAAGTCTGGGCGGTAATGTGAAAAATAAAACGATTATAAGTGGTTTTATGACATAGTCGGTCAGACTTAAGATTAGTGGTAAAAAATTTGGTTAACTGCCCTAAAGGTTAGAATGGCCCAGAAAAAGGGGGTCATTTTTCTCTAATATGTGCAACTCAACCCACTCTAAATTCTACAATGGTCATTTGTTTTCTTTTTTTCGTGTGTTCACACATAATCGCCTAAAAAAGTAAAATCTCATTGAGGGGGTGATTTTAAATGTACATATAATTTCTTTTTTTATAATTTTATATCCCCAGTTTTGATTAAGTCATTATGAGATTTTTATATGCGGGGGGGGGGGGGGGGGTTCACTTGTAGCAAAAAAAAAAAAAATGATAATAAATGGATAAATAAATAAATAAATAAATGCAATAAAACATAGGATTATTTCAAAGATGACCATTTCAGACAACAAGTCGGTGTCAGAAAAATTAAAAATAAAACTGCTTAACTCTGAGGGGTAAACAGTATTCTTTTATCACCTAGGTGCTAAAATAAGTGTGAGGATTTCAAAGGGTTTCCCAAGGCAATAAAAGTAAGTGAACTTTTAATTGTTTACTTTGTTAGCTATAAATTACCAATAAAATAGTTAAATTGGACCCAGATATCCTAGTTCCACGTCCCTTACTTTCATGTTATGAATAAATATTCCTCTGATAAATAAATGTGTTTGTTTCTTTATAATTTCTAGGAAAAAGATAAAAGAATCATTTTGGAATCGAGGCTCAAATTTTCCCTGATTCCAATACCAATTCCGATACTTCCAAAAGTTCCGATTTTTCTGATTCCTGATTCTGATAATCGTCCCAACACTAATGAAATCACTCTTGCAAATGACCTTGTGTTTGCTTAGCCTGTAAAATTATAGCAGAAAATGTAGAAAAAAAAAGACAAGCATAATTTTGTAGGTCGCTCATTGGTGAACGTATGCCATTAATTTGCATATGTACATAATTTGGTAACTGTTAAATGGGACGAATCCTAAAGCGTGGAGATTTTTATTGGACAGCTTAGAATGAGAACGAGAATGAGAACGAACAGTGGAAGAGAATATCTAATACAGGAAGATTTGTTGCAAGTTTAGGAGAGAAAGGAAAAAAAGACTTTCATATGTTGTATCGACAAAAGGACGGTTTGACACTGCCAGTTTTTTTTGTTTTGTTTTTTTTGTTCCCTTTCCATTTTATAGAGAGAATGTGGTGGACTGGTGGTTATATTATATATATCCCCCAGTCATACAAAATAGGAAAAATGAATTGTTTTGAGGAAGGAACGAACAACGCATTTATCGAAATAAACGAACTAGGATTTATTTCCTGAAGAAACAAATTAAAGAAAAGGGTACAGTACGTGTTTAGTTTGGCATGTGTCTCTCGCTGTTACCTGGTGAGAAGGAAAGTCTATTGTTGTAGAGAGAGAGTGAGGAAGTCAATCCAGTTTGGCGCGCGTCTCTCACTGTTAGTTGGTGAGAGGGAAAGTCTATTGTTGTAGAGAGAGAGAAAGTCAATCCAGGTCATGGAGAGAGAAAGCATGTAAGGTGTACATACTGTCTGTTGACTCTTGCCCCCACACATAGTAGCAGGTGACGTGAGGCGAGCGGGCGCGCACGCCCCAAAAGGGAGCAAATGGTCCGTTGACCGCTCAGCTTGGTAGCTAAGTGGAAAAGAGAGAAACAGCTTATGTCTCTTGCTTTTATAGTTGTTTCAGGTGGTCTTTGCACATGTGTGGATTTCCCTTAAAGGGGAAGTGACGTTGCCCATGTGTGCGTACGTGTGCGTACGTGTGCGTACGTGTGTGTACATCTGTGTACGTTAGCATGTGTGTGTTTGCACGTGAATGTGAGTGTATGTACGTGAACGTGAATATATCTACGTGTGTGTACGTGCGCGCGTATGTTTGTGTACGCGTATGTGTATGACAAGAAAAATGGCTTGAGATGTGAACGCGTGTTTTTGTGCGAGACTAGAAAGGGCTCGTACAAGAATGAGGAAATAAATGTTGTTGTTACAAAGAAAAAGTGACTCTGCTTTCCCAACTGTACTGACATGCAGAAGTTCAAGTGTAATGTGAACAGACACCTTGCTACTCATCTCCCTTCATAATATCCTTGCAACTTATGTCCCCGATAGTAGGCCCCTACTTCAAAGTGACACTGTGCCTTGTTTGGGGTGAAAATTGAATTTAAAAAAATTATATATATATATATATATATATATATATATATATATATATATATATATATATATATATATATATATATATATACAGTAGAACCCCGGGATACAATATAAAAAATGAGTAACAAAATACAGTACAGTATATAATACATATGTATATAATCAAAAAACATTATAAATAACCCCATAAAGCAGGGCAAATACTGTAACCAAGGGCCGGAAAAACATAGTATTCCATATCGTAACCTGAAAAAAAAATATATTCCAGGGCCAGCATATCCTTGTATTTACTGTAAATAAATATAATATATTAATAATGGTTTATTTTTCTTTCTTTGATATGTTTATTATAATAATGTTGAAACTCTATAGAAAGCCCAACTTTCCCTGATCGTTCACGTTTATCTGTGCAACTACTATTGTGCACAGGTAACAAACATTCTGCCAGTTCAAATGTCATAAGTCCATTACAAATAGTCACACATGTATAGCCTTACAAAGGCCTTATAGAGGTACAGGACACTTTCAGGCATAAGTAGTTTTCTAGCATGGTAGAGAGAGCCACCTTCTTTGCAGAAGCCTTGGCAATGCTCTCAATATATCTATACCCATTCATGTTCCCTGTAAACGTTAGGTTGAGGAGTTTAAAGGAAGTACTTTCGAGTAATGTGTTCTTGGCTATTGCTATTGGTGGTAGAGAAGGTTTCTTGTAATTTTTGAAGGAAACAAGCTTAGTCTTGGCAGAATTAAATGTGACCATCCATTTTTGTCTCCATTCCACTACAGATTGGGGGCCACCCTCTAGTGTTTCTGCCATTTCCTTAGATATGTGTTCATTTGTTTTCCCCTTGTGCCTGCTATAGAGAGTGGTGTCATCAGCAAATATACCCATATCAGAGAAAATTTTATCAGGGAGGTCATTTATGAATATCAAGAATAATAAAGGTCCAAGGATAGACCCCTGAGATACTCTTGCATTTATATCATATTGTTTAGATGTACGACCGTCGAGGACAACCTGGATTTTTCTCTTATTTAAGAAGGATTTAATTACATTATGTATTCTTCCAGTGATACCATATGATCTAATTTTCTTTAAAAGACCATCATGCCATACCCTGTCAAAAGCCTTAGATATATCGAGGGCTACCGCTCTACCTTTCCCTGTTTTGTCTAGTGAACGGTATATATGTTTAGAGATTACAGTTAGGATATCTGCTGTGAAACTGGCTTGCCTAAATCCATATTGTTTGTCAGTCAGGAGTTTAGAGCTGTTAGGTGATGAACTAGAGCTTGATTAATTAAGGACTCAAATATTTTGGCGAAAAGCGGGAGAAGGCTAATGCGTCAGTTCTTTCGGCAGAATTCTATTGCTGTAGAATTTGGAGAATTTGGAGGAAACAACTCACCAGAGTATTTATTTATTTCTATAGCAGGAGTAAGATCAAGTCCACATATTCTTGGGGGAGAGGGAGTCAAGGTTAATTTTATGATATCCCAGACATGGGATGATGATCAGATCATGGAGTGTAGTTTGTCTGCAATAGTAAATTTAAGAGGAAATGGTTTTGTAACATAGTGCGGGTGCACGGATGTAAATGCTTGTAAAATGGCGTCACCGGCAGGGAAAATAAAGACTTTTGTTATTATTATATACTAGTGTGGGTACCCGGCATTGCTTAGGTGTGGAGAGGTGGTATAGTAAGGCTATTGAGCAACCAACCCCCTAAAAAAAATGAAAATAGCGGCAAGTGCCCATGCGAGCACAAAAAAATTTTTTAATTTGCCGCAGTGGCCAGGCTCAAACATGTAACATGAAAGAGGAAAAGGAGGTGAAAAAAAGCAAACATGTTAGCTGCCTCGCCCACATGACTTGTGACATCATAGGCTTCTGAAATAACATGTTTTATACATACACTGAGATTGCAAGGTGTGAATGACTTTGCAAAAATGTTGGCGCAAAAATTGACCCCTCCTTGTAAAAGTGTAACTGTTAAGTGTTGAGAACATTATGTTGAACAAAGATGGCGGCGTAGTTCAGATCAGATCCTGAGTGTAATTGGCAGTAACCAAGATGGCGGCGTAGTTCAGATCAGATCCTGAGTGTAATTGGCAGTAACCAAGATGGTGGCCAAGAATCAAATGCGGTCTGTGACGTAGTTCACGGCGAACTGATTGAATCCAAAACTCAACAATTTTTATAGTAACTTTGGTTGTTTAGCACAGCCGGTGGTTATAAAAACGATTGGTGAATTCATTGGTCTCATACCCCCTACTACTCGTGGTGGGGGATGTGTCTCCTAGCAGCTTCGGCTACAGGGAGAGGGTAGAGTACTTGTCAAGGATTCGTTCTTGACACTCAGCTCAACAGGGAACTGGCCCAGCACCTGTCAGACTGAGGTACACCGCTTGGGTACTACCTAGGAGGTTCACCCTCCCAGGCTTTGCTACCGGGCTTTCCAGTGGGGCAAGTTAAGTACTTGTCGCCTGAGGGGCCCCTACTGGGGAATGCCGATGGGGGTGCCCAGGTAATTTTTGTTGAGTCGAGAGTGCCCCTTCTTTAGGGGAGCTCGCCTGTCCTGCACCTTCCGGCCTTGTGCCACATTTTACTGCAGTGCACGACAAATAAATATCTACTCCCTACTAAGAGTCAAGAACAGTTTACACACACCATTTTTTGATATAATGGAAAAATCTTTTCGGATTCAATTTTTGGTTTGACTTGAGAAAAGGAAAGAAAAATAAAATAAATAAAAATAAAATGAACAAATAAATGGACAAAAAAAAAATAAACCAAAAAATAATTGTCTTTTTGTTTTTTTGGGGGGAGATTTGTCTTTATTCTCATTGGTCAAAAAGAGTTGTTAATATATTGGTATAATGTGTGCAAAAAGAAGCCATTTTTTTTGTAAATCACATTGAGTTTTTTTTTTTTTGATACATATAAAAATAAACACTTTTCAAATATATATAAACATACAAATAGAATACTTTTCGAATACATATAAACATATGCACAAAAATTCACAAATATACATTTTTTGTTTTGTTTTGTTTTTGACGAATGTTTGCCAAAAAACAAAACAAAAATGATACAAAAAATTATTTGACAAAAAGGAAATTTACAAAGAAAAGGTTTTAAAAAGTTATTTATTTATTTATTTATTTTAACAAAAACTGGAAACATTATTTTAGGTATTAGTTGGTTAATTTGGTTAGTAAGATAGAAATCGTCGCAGTTTAACGTCGTGCCCGGGGCAATTTACAATTTTTTTTGGGGGGGGGGGTTGATTTCGACTGTTCATGCTTCTCTTTTTGGGTTTCTGAAAAGAGATTTATTCATAATTAGATTCCAAAAAGTTCGGTTATAAAATGTTTTAATTTTATTCTTTTAATAGGTTTAGTGAAAATGTCGGCTATATTATGCTCAGACGTCACATAAGAGTAATAGATTTTTTACTTATTTCATCCCTTATAAAATGATATCTGATATCAATATGCTTCGACCTTTGATGGATCATAGAATTATTTGCTAATAAGATACTGCTCTGATTGTCACAATGAATTACTATAGGTTTTTTACTTAGATTAGGTTTTAAAATAGATTTTAGAAGGGTGTTCAGAAAAATTGACTCCTGCGCGGAATGGGTAAGGGTCACATATTCTGCTTCACAAGTAGAAAGAGCAACAATTTGTTGCTTTTTAGTTTTCCAAGAGATCATAAGTCCAGTCTTTGACAGTTTAAAACAATACCCCATTACACTTTTTATATCCTCAGAGTTACCCCAATCTGAATCTGAAAATCGTTCTAAATTTAGAGGATATGTAGATTTTTTAAATATTAAAGATTGTTCCTAGGTTCCTTTTAGATAACGAAGGATTTGTTTTGCACAAGTAAGGTCCTTAATTGTTCGTCTCGGTAAGTTTTGAGATAGCTTTGTTACAGTGTCAGGCCTAGTTGCAGTCATCAAATAAATGAGGCTCCCAACCATTTCTCTGTATAATCGATTATCTATGGATTTTGTTTTTCGGTCTCCATATTTTTATTTATATATATATATATTATATATTTTTATTTATGCCCATTTCGATGGGAGTTTTACGCGGTTTGCAATCTTGCATTCCGAACTTGAGCAGAATTTTTTCAATGTATCGTGATTGATTCATAGTTATAGTTTCGTTTTCACAGATAAATTTTATACCGAGGAAACATGACAGTCGTCCCAGATCGGCCATTTTAAATTTTTTATTTAATTCATTTTTAACATCTTTTAAAGTGTTGTTACTGTTTGAGGGGAGTAATATATCGTCAACATAAAAACCAAAATCAACAATTTATTACCTACATTTTTGGTATACATGCACGCGTCTACGGGACATTGCTTAAATTCCTGTTCTATTAAATAATTATGGAGTGTTAAATTCCAATTGTGTGCACTTTGTTTTAGTCCATATATCGATTTATTCAGTTTCCACACGCAATTTTTATTTTTCATGTTAAATCCCTCTGGAGGGTGTATATAGATTTCACAGTCAATCGGAGTATTTAAATAAGCATTTTTTTACATCCATTTGATGTATTTTTTAAATTATATTGAGTGGCAAGTTGTAATAAAATTCTAATTGTCGTTAAATTTGTCATTGGTGAAAATGTTGCAAAATATTCCACTCCAGAAATTTGTGAAAAACCTTTTGCAACAAATCTTGCTTTAAAAGTTTTACTGCCAGAAGCTGTGATTTTTTTGGAAAAAACCCAGCGTGAAGAAATTATATTTTTATCTGTTGGTTTTGCCACTATTTCGAATGTGTTATTTTCTGATAAAGCTTTCAATTCAGATATCATAGCTTGTTCCCATTCTTGGTGATTTTCTGAATCAATCGCCTCATTATAACTTTCCAGTGCACTGTTCAATGAGTAACAGTAATCCACTGCATAATCTTGTATTTTTTCAATTTTAAGAAGTCTGGCCTTTTTCGCTCCCTTATTGCATATCGACGTTAATATTTTTGTCAGAAGTTCTATTGTAATTGTTGTCGTTATTAATATTTTCATTGTGATCGATTAAGATGCTAAGTAATAATTTCACGTTTTTCATCCACAGGATCGCCATTTTTTAAATTTAATGTATCATTGAATTTTACACATCTAACCCTTTTTATTGCATTTTGGGTTGGAAAGTAGATTAAATATGCTGGACTGTTTTTATCGTAATTTACGAAAATACCTTTTTTGCTTTTAGTATTTAGTTTACTAGTATTTTCTATAAATGCAAAACAATCAGAACCAAATAGATGCATTCTGTTCATTTTAGGTTTTACCCCACAAAACGCTTCATACGGTGTTTTACCTAATCTTGTATTGAACGATCTATTTCTGATATATGCTGCTGCCATTAAAGCATACGTCCATAAACTATGCACTAGTTTCGATTCAATAAGTAGGCATCTTGTCATCTCAAAAAGAGTTTGCCATGCCCTTTCAGCGGTGCCATTTTGGAAGGGGGAACATGGTGCAGATTTCTCGTGTTTAATACGGTGGTTAATTAATAGAAGTTCAAAGTCTTTACTAGTAAATTCAGTCCCATTGTCTGAGCAAATGCATTTTACTGAGCCGTACGGGGCAATATCAGCTAAATATTTCTTAGTGGCGAGGATAGTGTCGGATTTGTTTTTTAGAAAATAAACTATAATTAAACCAGAAAAATCATCAATAAAGTTCAAAACGTACCTTAGATTATTTCTCCCCATCGGGCTGATCGGACCTGCTAAGGGAAAGAATTTTTGTAGCTTTTTTGTCTGGCATTCTGCTTTTATATTTTGTCAATTTCCCCTGTGCACACACATGATAATTTGGGAGATTGTTTGAAGGTATTATTTTCATGCCTTCGACTACATTTGGTAATTTTTTAATGTCAGCTGTATTGCAGTGTCCTAGAATTTTATGCCAGGTTCCCAAGTCGTGACAGGCAGTTTTTGAGGGAATCATACTTTTTAAATAATATAGTCGACCATTTTCTTTAATGTCAAATACACTTCCATTGGGCATATTAATTTTGACTTGTTTTGGCCAAACTGTATATTCACGCCTTGTTTAATTGCAGCCTGCACGGAAAATATGACTTGCTTAAATGTAGGTAGGAACAGAGCATTTTTTAGAATACAGTTACAGATTTCGCCTTTATTATTTTTTAGGGATATTTTAGCGTCACCTCTTTTCAAGACTATATTATTTATTTGACTACCGTCAGCAAGTTCTAAAAAATGACTTTGTGGATTAAAGTTTGAATCAAAATGAATAAAATCAGATTCCTTGGTGATAATGTGTACTGTAGCGCCACAGTCGACAAGGAGATTTTTACCGTTTGTGGTATTGTCAAAGTTACATGTGAATAGAAATGTATGTTCTTCCTCAAAGTTCTCAACGTTTTTTATGGAGTCCATTTTAGAGCGTTTATATCGGCATTGGAAACTTTTGTGGTTGGGTCATCCACAATTATAGCAGATAATTTTATTCTTTTTCTTGGGAAAATTACTTTTGGAGAATATGTTGCGGTGAGGTGCGTAATTTGGTGGTTTCTGTTTCGAGAAGCATTTTTGAATTTCATAATATTGCTGGAGTTATTATTGTCCACGAGCATACGATTAGTCTCTTCGTAAATGCGCAATGCCACTTTAAATTCACTGAAATATATGGGTTTGTCTTTTTGTGTTATAACAGTTGTAAATGGTTTAAAATCGGCTGGAAGTTCCTTGAGGGTCATTGATATCAACAAGCTATCGCTTATTATTTCACCTGAGAGTTTTAAGGCATTGGCGGTTGTTTCTGCCCTTATAACGTAGTCCGGTAATAGTTTCATCCTCGTTACGTTTCAGAGACGTTAGTTCTGTATATAGTGATTTAATTTTCGGTTTCCCTTTTGATAAATAATGTTCTCTTAATATGTTCAATGCTTTCCGTCCATCATCCGAGGTGTCTCTTATAGTCAGAGACAGACTTCTATCATCTAAGCATTGAATCAGTTTTGCAAAAACGGTTGCATTCTTTTCGAGAAATTCGGGGTTGTTAGGATTCTCTGTTGGAGATTGTATCACTTTGTGTAGTTTTCAAATCCTTAGATATCCCAGAAATTTTACCTGTCACAATTCGAATTTAGATTCCGATCCATCAAAGAAAAGACGATGGCTGGGCGCATAACCTGTTAAGTGTTGAGACATTATGTTGAACAAATATGGCAGCGTAGTTCAGATCAGATCCTGAGTGTAATTGGCAGTAACCAAGATGGCGGGCAAGAATCAAATGCGGTCTGTGACGTAGTTAACGGCGAACTGATTGAATCCAAAATTCAACAATTTTTATAGTAACTTTGGAAGGTTTTCATTGGTTGCTTAGCACAGCCGGTGGTTATAAAAATGATTGGTGAATTCATTGGTCTCATACCCCTTACTACTCGTGGTGGGGTGATGTGTCTCCTAGCAGCTTCAGCTACAGGGAGAGGGTAGAGGGTAGAGGGTAGAGGGTAGAGTACTCATTAAGGATCCGTTCTTGACACTCAGCTCAACAGGTGAGGGTCCGGGAACCGGCCCAGCACCTGTCAGACTGAGGTACACCACTTGGGTACTACCTAGGAGGTCCACCCTCCCTGGCTTTGCTACTGGGTTTTCCGGTGGGGCAAGTTAAGTACTTGTCGTCTGAGGCGCCCTTACAATGCGGTTCATGACGTAGTTAATAGCGAACTGATTGAATCCAAAATTCAACAATTTTTATTAGTAACTTTAGAAGTTTTTTTTTGGTTGTTTAGCACAGCCGGTGGTTATAAAAACAGTTTACTGGGCGATGCCAGGTATCCGCTAGATGAAGATGGGAGAGGATGAGGTATGGTTAGAGGGGGCCATGGTGACACTTGGTCAAGGAAAAACAGATTTTTATGAGATTTCTGTCCACCAGAGAGAAATAGTATCGGTTTCAATGAAAGGAAAATATAAAATCTGATAATAGGATTCGTTGGAATAAGGGATTGTTTTTCTAGTTGGGTTTGGTAAAATTGAATTTTAGCTAAATGAGTGAGACAGATACCATAACTTGGGTCCTAAATGTCTGCTTTGGTGTCTGGGAGATGTTGTCATTTGGCCCACCTGTTGTATTTAACTACCAGGCCACCAAGCCAGTGATAAGTTAGTTTGACAGATAAATAAATAAAATTGAACCTAGGGAGAGATATGGTCATGAAAGAGAAAGAAGAGGTTCACAAGAAAAGAGAAAATGAAAAGAGTATAAAATAAGGGGATAGAGAAAGAAGTTCACGAGAGAAGAAAAAGAATATAAGATAATGGGAAAGAGAAAGAAGAAGTTCAGAGGAAAAAAAGAAAAGTAATCTTCAAATGACAGAGGGGGGGAAAGGCCAGTTTTATAAAAACGATTGTCTTTTTAGGAATAGGGTCTTTTACTGGTTGGCATCGAGACGTGCACATCACCTGGGGGGCGGGGCAGAACCCCCCATAAGAGCTAAGTTAAAAAGCTCTTGTTCTTAGCTGAAGAATTAGCCAGATGAACTTACGTTGTACAACCTGCACCAGAAAGTCATTGAGAAGTTGCCAAGTGAAGGAAAGCTATTGGAAAAAGATTTTAAGATTTTATTTTACCTCTTAAAGGAGAAGCACCTGTAACCAGAAACCTAATTGCTTAAATCTAATGATCTAAACTCTTCCTTTGTACGAGATATATATTGAAGTCTTTTTTTTTTGTCAAATAGTTAACTTTGTTATCTGAAAATCATCTCCAGCATTGTCATTATTGATATCTGTGCTTGTGGAGAAAGACCAATTGATTTTTCAGCTCTGCCTTGAACACTGATATTTCAGCTGCAACTATGAGTAGCACCCATCTGCTGACACCAGTACACCTGTACACCTGCAGAAGAAATTCAACCATAGAAGCTGACGTCGGACGACTACCCAACAGTGCCACAGGTCTTGCTCCCCCCCCCCGACTTGGGGTTGTGCGTGTTATATGCTCTGAGTATCAGAGTGCTATTTTCTAGGAGCCAGCGAGCGCCTTGTTGCATTTTAAGGGGTCCACTAGTCTACCACTGGACGATTAAGAATGTAGCCCTGCTGGGTTGCATTTATGGTCTTGTGAGCTGGGAGCAACAAACACAGCCAGAGGTACATCACAAATATGTTCCCATGAACCAGGATAGCGATGGATGTGGCCTGCCCCCAGACGAAGAGGGGATAGGGTTATAAAAGAAACGGCCCAGTTGACGGTCAAAGAATTGATCTTTTTGACCAATTTTTTTATGTTTGTCATCCAAGAGATCGATCTTTCTAACGATACTAATTTTGTCAGTGTTTGTAGCGTGTGTTGAAAGTTTTTAGCAGACATACAAACAAATTCAAACTCTATGATAATATTCGACTAGGACATGTTGACATCTTAGAGCAGGCTATTTTTTTTCAAGTTCAGAATATCTACTTTTGTGGGGGGGGGGGCTTCACCCCCACACTAGATTGTCCTTGTATCCCATCCAATGTCTGGGGGGAAATAGGTAAATACTATCCAGCCTTCAGGTTATGTTCAAAGTGTAGTATCTGTTAAGTTTCAGGAGACCATCCTCTAAGACAGTACCTCATTGAAAGAAGGATGATGAGTAAGTTGTTAACTGAGGCACCCTCTTTGAGAGGGAATGCTGACAAGACTGCATATTTATTTTTGTTCTCATTTAGAATTCCTCTTTTAAAGGAGTTTAATTTTCACAACTTTAACAACTAACATTTTGTTTAACTTTGCTCTTGTGGGCAAGTAAAAAGCGACACAAGATCATAAAATTCGGCTTTCGGGCTAGGATCAGGGCATAGTATCTGTTCGTTCTTAGGTAGCAACTCTCCCATGCATTATCTCCCCAAAAAGAGGCTGAATAAATTTATAGCTTGTCACCAAAGGCAGTCTCATTTATGAGGAGATGCCACCGACACTATGCCAACACTTTTGTTCTTATCCAGTATCCACCTTTTCAGGAACTGTATTTTCTCTATAAATACAAACTGGCCTTGTGTCAGACTTTGTATTTGTGAGTAGGCAAGTAAATAAAGATAATTAAAAAGATAATATTTAAAATTGAGACTCGACCACTTGTGACCGGATAGGACAATCACAAGGAAGGTTCCAAAAGTAATGCCTCCTATTTTTTATTCTGCTTGAATGGATCACAGAGGATTGAAAATTGCATTATTATGATGACTGAACTTATGCATTCATGACCTGAAAGTTTAATTTCTCTGTTGCAGATATTGACGGTGTGAGAATTTAAGAAAGCAATCTCTGCATGGACATGTATCAGAAGCAGAAATGTGTCATTGAATTCCTCCATGTAGAAAAAAATTGAACTGATCAACATTCACAGGCGCCTGTTAAATGTTTACAAAGCCGATGCAGTTGATGTCAGCACAGTTAGGAGATGGTTTCGTTGATTTCAGTGTGGCAACAGAGATGTGAATGACAAAGTGTACTCCAGACTTTTATAATCCAGGCATCAAAAGAGGCTGAAAAAACTGCATTGAGAATGGTGGTGACTATGTAGAAAAATAAATTATGAAATATAAGTCGCTCGTTTTAGTTTTTGAATTGAAAAATGGCATGCCTTTTTGGAACGACTCTTGTATTATTAGTAATGGTACAGTTTTCGAAACAAACACAAACTCGAATTGTTTTTTTTTTGTTTTGTTTTTTTTAGTTTTTTTGATTTTACCCTAACCCTAACCAAACTCTAACCTAACCTTAAGCTAATCCTAACCTAATCGATTTTTATCTGATTTAAAAGCTGTACCAGTACTATGGCTTCTTATCTCCCCTCTCGCTTTCGCTCTCTCCCCCTTTCTCTTTTTCTTCCTCCTTCTTTTTCTCTCTTTCTCATTGTCTCACCCCCTTTTAATTATTTATATCATTCACCCCTTCCCACAACTGCACTCATCATTCGCTCTTATTTATACAATTTGCCTTTTGTGACGTCACTCATTGTTCACAGATAAGAAGTACACAACAAAAACAAAAAAAACACAAAAACAAAAAGGAGAAAACGTATTTAAGAAATTATAATACAATGGGTGCGGCTTGATTATACAACACCTAACTTTTATGTAACTCTTCGAACATATATTGAATCTTTTTTTTTTTTTTTTTTAATTTTCACCTCAAACAAGTCACAGTGCCACTTTGAAGTAAGGGGCTACTATCGGGGACATAAGTTGCAGGGGTATTATGAAAGGAGATGAGTGGCAAGATGTCTGTTCATATTACACTTGAACTTCTGCATGTCAGTAGAGTTGGGAAAGCACAATTCCGGAAGGGATCTCCAAAGTCTAGCAGTTCTGGGGAAGAAACTATTGGAGTAGAAGGCTTTCTTACACCTAGGAATCTCTGCTGTGAAGAGGTGGGATTTAGCTGCTTGCTGGGTTTGTCGGGGTGTTCACATCGAGGGGGTACAAGTGATTGTAGTTCGTCAGAGCATTTACCATTAAAGTACTTGTAGAACAGGCAGAGAGATGGAACATTTCGTCGATGGGTCAGAGGTTGAAGCTTGGATGACAGTTCAGGACCTATCAGGTTGGCAACTCTCTTTTGAACCCTGTCCAGGAGTGAGAGACAAGTAACAGATGCACCAGTCCAAATGTGACAACAATACTCCATACATGGGCGAATAGTGGCCTTATAGAGGTACAGGACACTTTCAGGCATAAGTAGTTTTCTAGCATGGTAGAGAGAGCCCACCTTCTTCGCAGCAGCCTTGGCAATGCTCTCAATGTGTCTATTCCAGTTCATATTCCCTGTAAACATTAGGCCGAGGAGTTTAAAAGAAGTACTTTTGGGTAATGCGTTCTTGGCCATTGCTATTGGTGGTAGAGAAGGTTTCTTGTAATTATTGAAGGAAACAAGCTTAGTCTTGGCAGAATTGAATGTGACCCTCCATTTTTGTCCCCATTCCATTACAGATTAGAGGCCATCCTCTAGTGTTTCTGTCATTTCCTTAGATATGTGTTCATTTGTTTTCCCCTCATGCCTGCAGTGTCATCAGCAAATATACCCATCTCAGAGACAATTTCATCAGGGAGGTCATTTATGAATATCAAGAATAATAAAGGTCCAAGGATAGACCTTTGTGGTACTCCTGCATTTATATCATATTGTTTAGATGTATGACCGTCGAGGACAACCTGGATTTTTCTCTTATCTAAGAAGGATTTAATTAGTATTCTTCCAGGGATACCGTATGATCTAATTTTCCTGAGAAGACCTTCATGCCATAGCCTGTCAAAAGCCTTAGATATATCTAGAGCTACCGCTATGCCCTCCCCTACTTTGTCAAGTGAATGGTATATACACTCAGAGATTACAGTTAGGATGCCTGCCGTGGAATTGGCTTGCCTAAATCCATATTGTTTGTCAGTCAGGAGTTTAACAGCTGTTAGGTGATGGACTAGAGCTTGATTAATTAAGAACTCAAATATTTTGGTGAAAAGCGGGAGGAGGCTAATGGGGCGATAATTTAATGGGTCAGTTCTTTCGCCAGAATTCTTGAAAACTGGTACTACAGAAGCAGTTTTCCAGCAATCAGGAAAGCAAGATTCGTTGAGGCATTTTTTGTAAAGTTTGGAGAGAATTGGAGCAACCTCAACGGAGCATTTTTTTAATAGCACTGTTGAGATGAGATCGGGTTCACATGCTTTTGAGGTGTCCAGGTTTTTTATGATACCATGTACCTGAGAAGGAGTGATTTTCAAATCATCTAGTGTGACGTCTGTCTGTAAAGGAAAATCAGGGAAGGAGTGGTGTCCCGGGTCCAATGTGGAGTAGGAGGCAAGCCTTGAAAATCTTGAAAGGTGTCTAATCAAAGCATTGTTTTTATACAGATTATCATGTACTTATGCATTAAACCATAAACATTATGATTAGCTTACTTTTTTTTTGTACGATAATAATTTTTTTGTACAATGTTAAGTGTCCGGTTAGATTATGCAAAAGGTAAAACATGGATTATTTTGTTGTTTTAAATGCTTTTATTTAACAAATACAGAATCAAAATGAAAACACAGTAAACTACAAAATAAAACAAAGAAAACAGTTGCAATGCTATTCACTTCATCTTACGAGTCACCATAGCCTCCTCCATTTTTGAGGATTTTAAAAAGATGCTTGTTGACGGCCAAAGTAAGTTTTTTGGACTTCACACGGCTTAATTGATCTATAGGCTTCCACTATTGCATTCCAGAGAGCATCAAAGGTGTTAAATTGCATTCTATCAGCATAAATTGTCCGATTAATGATGGTCCACAAATTTTCAATTGGGTTTAAGTCGGAGCTATGGGAGGCCAAACCATCAATCTGCCTTCTGTGAACCCACAATCCCTTAACCAACTCTGTGTATAATAGGGCTTGTGTGCAAGTGCATTATCCTGCTGAAATACCAAGGTTTTTCTCTCCATAAAAGTTTGATTTTTCAGCCAGGAAATGAAAAAGTTCATAAGAAGCTAGCAGTAATCCTTGGAATCAATTTTTACCTCTTGTGGCACCCTAAATGGTCCAATAATCTGATTATGTAAATCAAATTTTTGGTACCAAAATTTAATTTTTCACATTCCTTTGATTCCTGCCGAGAGCATTATACCTCCACCGCCTTGTGGTGAATCTGTGATGCAACTGGGCGACCATTCAGCACCCAAACCAGACGACCATCTGTTTGGTCCAGTCAGCATTGCTTGGCATTCATCAGTGAAGACAATGTTCTTTAAATCCATCTTTAGATATTGTTCAGCCCATTGAATGCTTTTTTTTTTTTCAAGCTCTTCATTTTTCCTTAATGTCCCACACCTTGAAGTTTTCGACATTTGGGGCACTCCAGCTTGCAGAAAAAAATTTCTTGCTAGTAGAATGGGGTGTTCTGACCATCTCCATGGCAATCCAGCGCTTATTCCTCTCATCAAGTTTTCTTAAATGAGCTCTTTCAGGTATTTTCCTACTGGTCTTTCCATTAATTACATAAGCTTTGATAGTTCGATGATCTCTACAAAGATTTTGGATATTTCGATGGCAGACATTCCTTTACATAGCATTGAAGTTATTGGAAGTTAATTGGAATCGGTTAAACCTGGCTTTTCCCCCATTTTGTCACTCACGCTTAATCAACTCAGGCAGCTAAAATCATTTTTTAGAAAAATTCCATAAGCTAAATATTTTTAAGTATATCTCTGTATAAGGAAAAAAATATCAGAATTAAATTATATACTTCAAAATTTTACCAGAGAATATGAAAAAAAATTAAATTTTGATAGTAAAAATTGATTTGCATAATCAGGCTGTAATACTGTAGACCACTTGATAGTATTGTCATAGCTTTTTCATTCAAATATCTGGGATACTGATCACATCTGATGGAAGGTGCACTACTGAAATACAAAATCGCATAGCCACAGCCAAAGTCACCTTCAAGAGATTGTCATTAAACATGACCAACAGAAACATTAAATTAGACACCAAATTCTGAATACCCCAAACGTATGTATGGTCTGTTCTATTATATGGCTGTGAGTGCTGGACAATCACCAACAGTACAAGGAGGAGACTAGAGACAATTGGAACTTGGTTCTTGAAGAGAATTTTGGAGATATCTAGACAAAAAAGAAAACAAACCAAGAGGTATTAGAAATGGCAAACACAGAAAGGTCTCTAATAACCGTACGAAAAAGACAAATAGGCCATGTCTACAGAAAAAGTGGGATAGAACAGATTAGCTTGATGGGAAAGATCATGGGTAGAAGAAGCAGAGGATGACACTGAGAAACATACGCTGACATTGACTGCATAAGCTTTGATAGTTCGATGATCTCTACAAAGATTTTGGATATTTAGATGGCAGACATTCCTTTACCAAGCATTGACGTTATTTGAAGTCGATTGGAATCGGTTAAACCTGGATTTTTTTCCCATTTTGTCACTCATGCTTAATCAAGTCGGACAGCTAAAATCACTACTTTTTAGAAAATTTCCATAAACAAGACTATCAAACTAAATATTTTTAAGTATATCTCTGTATAGGGGAAAAATATCAGAATTAAACTATATACTTTAAAATTTTACCAGAGAATATGAAAATTTTATTGGAGAATATGAATACCTGGGCAACATCAAAAATGATGAGCAAAAATGAATTCATGAATGCTCCGAGAGAGAGAGAGAGAGAGAGAGAGAGAGAGAGAGAGAGAGAGAGAGATGGAGAACCATAGCCGTCAATCCCTGTAGCAGGCAGGACACCACTTGATGATGACGGTTGAATAGACCATTATTATTCCTACTTACTTTTCTCCCCACGAGGGCAAAGTTAGACACAAGGTTGGTTTTTAATGCAGGGAAAATCCAGCTCCCTCAAAAGAGGCACTCTGGATAGGAACAAAAATAAAAATAGTTTCATTTATGAAAAATTTCTCCTCCACTGAACTAGGACAGAAAGGGTGAAGTGTAGTATCAGAACAGATACTACACTGTGTTTGTTCCTAGTCACTTGCCTCCCAACGGGATCAGAGTTAGACACAAGATCAGCCTTTAATGTGGGGAAAATCAACCTCCCCAAAAAAAGGAGCACTCTAAATTGCAGCAAAAATAAAAATTGCCCCAGTCTAGAAGGATTTCTCCTTCACTTACACAGGAAAGAAAAAATTAAGTATAGTATCTGAACAGATACTACATTTTGCTCCTCATCAAAAGACCAATTTTTATTATCATTTACTCACTAGGAGTAGTGACACAGGCCATCATCAAAGATTTCTCTTTGAGAAGAACTTGTGGTGTTCTTTGGAGTCTGAGTGACAACAAGTCTCCCCAGATTTCCAATACTATTCACCTCTTCAGATAACCTTTGCAGATAAATTTGTGTTATCGCAACAACCGCTTACCATTGATTCCTCATTGGCAGCTATTATTGGTCTTCACTGAAATGTGAATGGCAATAAAAACTCCCTCAAGGTCCTAGTCCTCTTTGCAGTCATCTAGTAGAGGTCTGGTTACACACAAAATATTTTAACGTAACTTAACGAATGTGAAAGCAAAAATAAAAATGGGTGCTTATGCACTTTTGTTACTGAGCTATTTTTCAATAATAGTATTTTCAAGTTCAATTCAAGTTTTACGATATCTTTTATATTAAATTGTGAAGTGAAAGTGGAGAATAGTAAGAAAACACCCTCCTCCCCATGTTAAGAATGGCTTTCTAAATAATGTTATTATTTCAGCACGATAACAAAAGTGCATAAGTACCTAAAATGTTATATCTGTCTATATTTACCTCCCCCCTCTCGACAAGAACTAAATGTGATAAAAGACGCTTTTTTAATGTGGATGCAATATAAATATTCCAAAAAGAGAACCCCTGGACGAGAAAAAAAAAAAAAAAAAAAAAAATGCCCCAGTCAAGAAGGATTTCTAGAGCAGATATTACATTTTGATATCACGTGTGTCAGAAATTTCGTGAAAATAGTGAATAATTCCACCCCATCTTTCCAAGCTTATAACTCCTCGAAAAATGCAATTCAAGCCCTAATTTTTTTTTCAATTAAAGGAGCAAGGACCAAGGTTTCATTAAAAAAAAAAAAAAAAAAAAAAAAAAAACAACGTGTTTTTTTTTAAAAAGGTTTTAAACTTCGGACTTTACAGGTAAATTTCTAAAAAACAATACTTTTTTTTTGTTTTAAATTTGAATATATTATTTATTGACCTTTTCTCTTCAATTTGTGATATATAAGACTTTGGTACATAAATTAATTAGTTACTTTTTAATAGACATTTCAAAATGGGAGGCGTGAATTATTCGACCCCCTGTCTTTCCAAGCTTATAACTCCTCGAAAAATGTAATTCAAGCCCTAATTTTTTTTTTTCAATTAAAGGAGCAAGGACCAAGGTTTCATTAAAAAAAAAAAACAAACAACAAAAAAAAAAAACAACGTGGTTTTTTTTTAAAAAGGTTTTAAACTTCGGACTTTACAGGTAAATTTCTAAAAAACAATACTTTTTTTGTTTTAAATTAGAATATATTATTTATTGATCTTTTATCTTCAATTTGTGATATATAAAACTTTGGCACATAAATTATTTACTTTTTAATAGACATTTCAAAATAGTGGGGGGGGGCGTGAATTAAAAAAAAAAGCGTTTGTCTAAAATATTATATTCGATTTATTGGAAAGAACATAAAATTTCACATTGACCCTGAAAATATCGTAAAAATAGAATCAATAGAAAAATTTTGATAGATTTTTAAAATTTAAAAATTGAAAAATATTGAGTTCGGAAAATTCATTACTGTTTTAAAAAAAAATATATTTCTATTATTTTTAAAACAACTTTAATAGTTTATTTTGGAAGTATAATCACTAAAGAAAATAAACAACCCACTTTTAACAGAGAAATTACGAGATTTTTATATTTTATTCGCAGTTTCGTGTTAGAGGTGTCAAAAATTCCTACAAAAATTCTGATACACCTAGATCACGGCTACAAGATCAAAGTGTAGTATCTGTTCTTCAGATGCTGCACTTCTATTTCTTGTTCTCTTTCGGTGGAGGAGAAATCCTTCACGACTGAGACAATTTTTATTTTTGTACCTTTTCTCCACGTTAAAAAACGACCCTGGTGTCTAACTCTGTCCCGTGGGAAGGCATAGTAAATAGGTACAAACTTGTAAAATAAATAAATAAATAAATAAAATAAAATAAAATAAAATAAAATAAATAAAAGATAGCCGTAGTATACATTTTTATTTATTTTTAAATAAACAACTAGTTTTAATTTATAAAGGTAGCGCAAAATTTTATTTCATGTCAAGAAATGCAAATCTAATGCCAACAATAAATCTTAAACCGAATCTGGGCGAAAACCAAGGGAAATTACGTCACATATTCCCACAGTCGTTTGTTAGATACTGCAAGTACTGCAATACTACTGTAATTAAAAAATGTCCGAAGAAAAATAAAACCCTGTTTTTATAGAAAACTTGAAAAAAAAAAATCAAGGCCCGCTGACTTAAAAATATAATATCTGTAAAATGTTAACTTATAGTTTAACTTGAACTATATATTGTCGTTTTCTATTGTTTTTCTAATTGTCAATTTCGATCAAGGCCTGTTATTCTTCTAGGGAGAGAGAGAGTTTATATATATATATATATATATATATATATATATATATATATATATATATATATATATAAACTTTCTAGAAGAATAACGGGCCTTGATCGAAATTGACAATTAGAAACAATAGAAAACGACAATATATAGTTGATATATATATATGTGCCATCAGAGTCAGCCATAACTGGACTGACCTATTATCATGTGGGTTTGTTTACATCCAACAGCTGATAGGCTCTCCTCCCACTCCAACGGCCTCCCACTTCGATCCTCTTGATTTCTCTCACCACGACCACCGCTGCACCTTTCACTCTCCTCACACTACCATTATGTCAACCAGTTCATGACCTCTGACACGCCGACCTTTCGGAGAACGTTCGTAAACACGACATCGAAATATGATAAAAATAAAATTCGGACGAAACAGATTATTATTAATTCTAAGGTTTACGATTTTATGCGATCAACAATAAGTATTTTAATGCCGGATGTCTCTCTTATTAATGTTAATTGTTTATTTTTTTGTCTCTTCTTTCTTCGTGTTACTCGCTCGTTGGTTGCTGCTGGAGTCTCTCGACTTCGAATGGATGCCACCTTGGCACAACATTCATAACAATAACATTGCTTTGCTTGAGATTCGTATATTATTTTAACACCATATATATATATATATATATATATATATATATATATATATATATATATATATATATATATATATATATATATATATATATATATATATATATATATATATATGTATATATATATATATTGTGTATGCATACGTGTGTGAATCAATGAATATATTTATTTTTAAATCAATTTTTTTACATGTAAAAGAAAGTAAACACTTAGTGTTTACTGTTTATTCTCTTTTACATGTAAAAAAATTGATTTAAAAATAAGTATTTTATTCATTGATTCACATTTATTTCGTAATATTTTTCACAGTAATTTGACATTAAAATTTAATTTTACGTATTTAACAAAGGTATGCATCATCATCATCATCATCATCATCATCATCATCATCATCAACAACAACAACAACAACAACAAACAATGTCATCATCATCAATCTTTTTTAACATAAGAAAATAAATACTCAAATTATCTTTGAGCTAAATTAAAAATTATTTGTGTTAATTGTGCATATTTTTTTTCTTCTTCTTTCCGTTTCCTATTTAGCTAATTAAAGATAAAAAAAAGAAAAAGGAAATCTACGTTCACTTGTAGTATAGGTATCATTAAAATATCTCACATTTCGATAACATTCATTATTGGTCTTAATTCGTATATGTTTTTGTTCTGAGAAAAATAAACAAAAATAAATAACTTTTTAACGTATATAAATTACAAATTTTAATCAAATATTTTCTCACTTAAGACCATTTTTTACAAGTATTACCGACTTGGAAAACATTGAATTAAAGTTAGATTTTCAAGACTTTTAAAAGTAAATAAGAATTTTGATTCTTATTTAGAATTTAACCTAAAAAACAAACAAACTACAGATAAATCTTTATGATGTACGTACTCATCATGGAATAAAAATGTCACATTAAAAAATTCACATAAATTGATGTGCTTTTCTTTTTATACAGAAAATCATGTTTAAATGATTTAAAGCGATTAATGTGAAAACAGTAGCATCACAAGGTTGATCCACAAGTTTGAATTATTGTGAACTGAACTTATCTGTCCGTGTCTTTTTTTTTTTTTTTTTTCAATCTGGCTATTGCGAGGCACTATGCAGTCCCTTTTTGCTTACTCATACATTTTTTTTTTTTTTTTTTTTTTGCGAACTTTTGGAATATGACATCTTTATTCCGTGACTGATGAGTACGTAGTATACAGATTTTTCTTTATTTTGGTATTTTCTGTATTTTTTTCTAGGCTGAATTCTAAATAAGAACCAGACTTTTATTTCATGACAGTGAATGCAGTATTACGCCCCTGAATTTTTTAAATGGAGATTGATAATTCATATTATTTGGATTTTTCGGACTACTGTTTTCATTTTGAGTTTTTTTTTTTTTTTTTTTTTTTCACAACGTTTCGGTCGATGTAACTTCCGATCCGTGACAGAGTACTTAGTAAAATTCAATTGTAAACTTACACTCTTCTGTGAGTTGACGGTTCAATCTGCGAGCGACACTAAAAAATGCAATAGCGAATTAAATAAAGGGTTCCGTTTGAAATTCAGTGCAAATTCTCGAGTTCGACAGAAAGATTCCCGAGTTCGACAAGATACACTTGAAAAAGGTCGGAGCTTACATCGACTAAAACGTTGTGCAAATAACACTCAAGATGAGAACAGTAGTCCGAAGAATCTAAAACTTATGAAATGCAGTTTAAGCAATTTTTTCGAAATGAATCGAGTGAAAACAGAATAGGTAAGATATTCCAACCGTGCCTATAATCCAATTGAACAGGTCAACTGTAGAGGTAGGGGGTAAGGGGTAGGGTCAAAGAGAGAAGATTTTTTGTGGGCGTGGTCAATTCTAAATCACGTGATTGGAAACGTCACTGAATTAGCAGCAGCAGCAGTCGAGGAACTTTCGCCATCGTTGTTGGCTGTGTTGTTGTTTTTGTACAGTGTATACATATTAATACATACAGACTTGGTTTGCCCCCTTTTATTTATTTTTTTTTTATTTCATTAACTCGCCATTATTATCTTTATATACAGCTGGACTATTCGGTTGTTTTGTCTGCCTCCGCTCTTTCGCATGTGTGCGTGTGTGTTTTTTTTTTCACCCGTCTAAAAACCCTCTCAAAGACACCAATCGCAATTACAGAAGAATGCCCCTTGTCTGGAACTAAAAAAGGAACGAAAGGATATTTTTCTACGCGAAAACAAATGTAATACTTAAGCTTAGATGTGAATTCGACTGACCTAATCACAGCAATCTTTTTTCTTTTTTGCTAAATAATTTAGAAATATGCGAATTGTTATTCACCGATAAACCTCTAATGTCGATTCTTATAGAAGAGGCCTTGTGTCCATAACATTTTTGATTAAATTAGTGTTTTATTTTGATTTATTATTTTGGTGTCGTCGACATTATTATTATTCTATGTTAAAATTGAAACTCCAGCTGCTTAACATCGAATAAGAAAAAAAATATATATATATACACACACACACAAATATAGTTGGTTTGTTAAATAAATAATTATACTATTTAGTATTTACGTCAAGAGAAAAAAAATCCATCCTGAAATGATTTTAAAATCCTATTCAATAAAGCTAATCGGATATCTCTGATTAAAAAAAAAAAAAAATCTGCTACAGGTACTTCTGGAATTTAGAATTAATTTACTGTCAACATTTTGACTTTTTTTTTTTTTTTTTTCCCCCTGATGGATGAACTGTAATGTTTACTTTTCATGTATACTACAAAAGAAAAAGACAATTTCTTTATTTTTAAGTAATTAGCTGCTCGGCTGAACTTCTTGTTTTGTTTATACTAAACATAGCAATAGTTTCTCTCTACATAGAAATTTAGTAGAGAAAATAAACTAATAATATATATATATAAATATATATAAATGTATATACATAAAACTGCCCACGTTTATTTTCTGCTGCATTTATTTTTGTCTGCTAGTAAGTAAGTTATTTGTAGTTACATCTACAAAAAAAAAAATACTGGGGTCAGTCTTGTTACATTGAGAACCTGGGCGAGGTAGGTACCACAAGGTAAGGTACCTGCTACAGTTTTAAAAAAAGAAAAATTTAAAAAGACACCAAAAAAAGACTGAACATTTCGGGACTCATCACGGATTCGTGGTCGCCATGTCGTCTCCCAGCCCTGGTAAGAGACGAATGGACACCGATGTGATTAAACTGTATCCTTTTTTTACACCTTTTTATTTTATTTTTACTTTTAAAAGAAAATAATTTTTAATTTTTTTTTTTTGTTTCTACATGGACAGCATATTTCTAATGGTTTACATATTGTTATGATGGAGGTACCACTATTCTCGAGGTGATGGTACCATTATTCTTAAGTCTTTATTTTAAAGATAAAAAATGTGATATCTAAAAAATATTTCAATTATTTTTATAGCTTGCCTAGGTACTAGTAGTACACTTATTGATCCGTGCTGAAATAATGTTATTTAGAAAGCCATTCTTAACACGGGGAAGGGAAGGTGTTTTATACCTATTCTGTACTTTAAACTTAGAATTCAATAAAAACATACCATAAACTTTTTAAAAAATAGCGCGGATCAATAAGTGCACTAGCACCTTTGCCTAAAATACCAAGTTTAGTTGAAAAAACAAAAGGAAAAGTCTCAAATGATATTACTATATTTTTTCATCCTAAAACTGAGCTTATTTTTAATTATTTTGTATTTTTATGCTTTGCTGTATACAAATTATTGAACTTACTATTGTTCTTCGTAAATACTTAATTTTTAATTTTAATTTAGGATGTATCCTGTTTCAAGTGTGATTTATTTATGCATTGAACCAAATTTTGTTGTGTGAAAATGTCTTATTTTAAATTTAATCCATACCTATTTTTCAAACAAAGTAGGTAGACTTGTAATATGAGTGATAGCAAAAAAAAAAATGTAATCTTAATTTTAGTAAATTATGAAAGTTATGCAATGAATATTTTCATGCTGTTTATATAATATATATATATATATATATATATATATATATATATATATATATATATATATATATAACCATCTGTTGTTCTCTGATCGTCTTTTCTTTAGTTTTATTTACAAGGGAGGAAATCACTTGAAGTTAAAAATCTGGGTATATTTAACCGTAAACATTGCAACTATGAAGGAAATTGTTTTATTTATACCCTTTGTTTTAGGTAGCAATAATATGAATAAAAGAAACACGACCTCCACCCTCTTCTTTTGTACTATATTGATTATAAATTGATTATAGTTTAAATAATTACTGGAGTTTGAAAAAGCTCAATATTTGTTCCGAAATTAAAGTTCAGAATTAAGAATCGTCAAAGTTAAATCTTGATAATCGCTGACCATCGCTTTTTTTCGTTTGATGTCAATTCTTTTGAACGTTTACAGAATTTTAATCGAACTGTTGTTTTATATATATATATATATATATATATATATATATATATATATATATATATATATATATATATATATATATATAATATATATATATATATATATAATTACCGTAAACTAACCCAAACTTAAATTCGATAAAAGGTGATTTGCTTCGGTTCAAATTCTGTAGAATCACTTTAAAAAAAAAAAAAAAATGATTTTACTCTTAAAAGATTATTCTAATTTATAAATTAGACAATAGTTATATAGTTACGATTTACTTAGACATGTTTAATTATTTTTAGATGGCATTATTTCAGTATTTTTATTTGCAAAAAAGGTCAAACAAATGTAACCAAAAGCAAGATAAGTTTCTCTTCTACCTACCTGGTAGTTTTTTGTACTTGTGCAGTTTTGCCACCGTGCTGAAATAATGTTATTTTGGAAGCCATTCTTAACATGAAGAGGGGAGGGTGTGTTGTAACTATTCTCCGCTTTCACTTAACAATTTAATAATAAAAATGTCGTGAAGCTTGGATTTAACCCGAAAAAAATATTTAAAAATAGCGCGGTGACAAGTGGAAGTGCACAAGCACCTTTTTTTTTTTTTTTTTTTTTTGTGTGTGTTTTAAACTTATTTTAATGCGTTTATTTACTTTAAAACAAAAATAGTGTTAAGTCTGATTTAGGGGAAAAAATGGTTTTGTTATAGCTATTTGAACCAGGAACCTTCGATAATCGATCAAAAACCGAAAATTAAACGATACTTGTAGAACATTACATTGTCGTACGATTGTGACATTTATTGGATCTGTTTTTACCATTATTATTATTTTTTTTATTTTATTTATTTATTTTTTTTTTTTTGAGTGATTGCAGATCCAAATGGTTGTAACGAGTCATTTTATTTTGCGTCCTAACTCAAGACTCGACACTATTTTTGTTT
Source organism: Euprymna scolopes (assembly GCF_053919585.1). Taxonomy (NCBI): domain Eukaryota; kingdom Metazoa; phylum Mollusca; class Cephalopoda; order Sepiida; family Sepiolidae; genus Euprymna; species Euprymna scolopes. Next base: position 39,044,466 of record NC_136503.1, read on the forward strand.
TAAAGTAAGCATTAAAATCAGTAAAAATAAAACTTGCCCATGTAGGTAGAAGAGTATTTAATCTCGCCTTTAGTAACATTTATTTGTTATCGCACCCTTTTTGTTTTGTTAGCTAGTGTAAGAAAAGGAAAAAAAAAAATCAGCTGTGATTCTAATTTTATTCCTTTAAGTCATTTTATAGAATAGTGGCTCCAACAAGAAATGCTGGTTATTTTTGCTTTAGAAGTACGAATGAACTAATAATAATCTACGTTGGGCCATTATACACGTTTATTTGCTAGTCGCAAATCTAAAAACTTCGAAAAGACCAATAGGTATTTATTTTGAGAACTTAAAACATAGAAACCTTATTCAAAATCACTGGATTTGTCATTAAGTGAAGTAAGTGGATTGATATACCGTTAAGCAGAAGCCACTCGGAGTCAACAAAATAAACATTATTTATTTTTAAACATAATTATTAAAATTACTTTTTATAATGGTTGCCGAGAGTATTTCTTCGTGGCTGTGAAAAATTCGAACCTTTAGGTTTGTCGGATAACAAGTAAATCGAGTCTATAATTTAAGTTTCTAGATAAGTCAAGTATTTATCGTTCATTTGCGCTCTTAAACAAAAGAAAAACAGCATTTCTAGGTAGATTCTAGAAAATAACCTATTTATTACATTTTTTTAGGAAATTGTTTGCATTGGGCCTGTTTTATTTTTATTATGATTTTATTTATTTGCCTTCCTTTTATGGCTATCGTGTTTTTGTAAAAGAAAGAACATTGTGTGTGTGTGTGTGTGTATATATATATATATATATATATATATATATATATATATATATATATATATATATATGTAGAATAAACTCATGTTATAGTAGTTGTACTGCTATTCTATTACTACTGAGATAACAGAAGTTATATATTTATTATTGTGTGTGTGTGTGTGTAAGTTAAAACAAAAACAGCATTAACTTAACTCGATATCGGTTTTTTATTTTAACTCTGTTATGCTATGCTCTTACGCATTGAGTTCTCCCACTTAAGATTTCCTACAAAAATCGGTATATCCATTGCGAATTAACATTATTAGAAGAATGGTGCTTGTTAGGATAGACGACGGATCGATTTTTTGATGTCGTAATAAGCAAAAACAATATTCCGTACTTGTCATGTCGGAAATAGTAATATATTCAAAAATTATAAAAATTGAGTAGAACTGCTCTGCTATTGTTCTTAGTAAAAAGTCTATCGCTATAAGGCTAACATTTTGGTCGCCATGAACAAGTAATAATTTTAAATATTCGTTCGAGTTATACCCCCTATATATGAACTCTTCAGCGTGTCCGAAACGTCTAAGAAAAATACGATTTCCCCAATTTTCGGCAAAAATTACTTACTATAAATAACTTTCACTCGATGAATTTTCGTAAATTTTTTGGATATTTTTTATATATATATATATATATATAAATATTTTCGACATGACAATTAAATACGCAATATTGTTTTTGCTTAAAACGACATATAAAAAAAAAAATTGTCGCCTCTATCTTAAGAAGCATCGTAAAAATAAACCATTGAGCTTTAGATTGTTGGAATTAGAAAAAGGGAGTTTGTAAAGTCAGTTAAATTAGAAAAAGAAAATAGATAAAAATTAAAAAATATTCTCTCTCTTTTATTATTAAATAGTATGATGGACCTTTTTTTTTTACATAGGCATCTGGCATCACCACTTATCAAGGCCCAGAGACCACTCGAGGATAAGGGTTACATAGTAGTAAAATTGGACAATATAGTAATTGTTAGTAATGGAAATTCGGTAAATTTGTTAACTTGGAACGACTAATAAACAAAAATTTGTTTATGTTGGACTTGAAGACAACCATATTGTAGTCAGCTGGAAAGCAGGAAAACGGGAGATAGTTCCACAGGCGTGCAGAGTTCTAAGAAAGAAGCTTTGTTCATGGAGTCTACGTTTAGGTTTAGGCACAGATAGAGGGGGGAAATATTGATAGTGCCCCCCCCCTCCATATATTAGTGTCTAATCAATAATAATCCACTGAAAAAAATTGCAACAAAAAACGAAAACCTCAACATAGGGAGGTGGTGGGTGTTTGTTCCGAAAGCTGTTCTTAACATGGGGAGGTTTTGGGGGGGGTATTCAGAAAGCCGTTCCAGGTGTCTGGGGTGGTAGTGATTTCTCGTTCAGGTTCGCCAATAGTAATACTAATTCTGATATTTCCTTTTGTTTTAGAAAGGACTAATTTAATCTTGAGTTTTATAGTTTTGTTACCTGTAACTGTTACTAAAGCAGTAAACACAGGGAGAGAGTAACGGAAGCGAGAGTAATATCACGGCCACTGGTGGTGGTAATACACCGTATAAATTTAGAAGGAATTGAAATAAAATTTATACTTACAACTAAGATATAGGTAAAATTTATATTTTTAAGTTTTACACCTAGTTTAAATTAATATATTTTAATCGACTGTGTCGTTATTATTGATTGGTATTTTTCCATACATGTCGATTTAAAAAAAAAAAAAAAAAAAAAAAAAAGCTGCTGTTATCTATACTTTCTCAAAGACAATTGAGGAATTTTTATTGTTGTGGGTGTTATTTTTTAATGTTTATTATTGAAATTCCCATTCATGGCTGACACCCAATCGTTCTCGCCAAACCATCTAAAAAAACAAAAACAAAATGCTACTACTACTATTGCTCTGTTGATGCTTAGGCAGAATACGGACCGTACTGAAATAACGTTAGTTATGATAATTTATGAAGATCGCTGGGTGCTTATGCACTTTTGTTACCGCGTTATTTTAAATAGTTTTTTTTTTTTTTCCAGGTTAAATTCAAGTTTCACGATATCTTTTTTATATTGTTAAATTGTAAGGCGGAACCACAGAATAGTTTGAAAACACCCCCTCTATGTTAAGACTGGCTTTCAAAATAATGTTATTTCAGCACGGTAACAAAAGTGCCAAAGTATCGATCGCTGTCCTGGAAGAGCGCAAGAAAGAAAAAAAAAACCTGTTTAGTGTTTATGCGTTAAAAGTAGGGTTTTTTGTTGTTTTCGTTGAATATTGTGATTAGATATTAAATGTGAAATCATCTTGAGTTCGAGTTTCGTTTGACATCAGTTCAAATTTGTTTTATTTCGATTTCTTTCACATAATGTTGACATTTTCAACCGTGTTTTTCTCACTTTTAGATTCATAATACTAACTGGACTTTAATGGAAATTATTCCTAATTTCGTAATATATAACGTAAACAACATAAAATTACTTTTCATGCCTAAACAATTTGTTTGCGCAATCTTTAAATATTACCTTGTCCAAATATTAGTCTGTTATTATTATTGCGAGTGTAGCAAGCATTAGCAACTGCCAAAAATAACGGGGTAACATACTTTGCTAGTGTTCGCACTAATATTTATTAATTTATCTAAAATATCATCACAGTCGGTAAAGTTAAAAGAAATAAGAAAACGTCTCAAACTGGAAAGTTAAAAAAACGCTACCAATTCTTATGAAAAGAGGAAAGGGAAGGAAAAACAAAAAAAAAAGGTTCATTATGACATAATGAAGGATTTCCTTTTGATTTGATTTTTAAACATTTGCAATGGTTTTGTCTGACAGTATTTTTTCTCGCCAACGTTTGTGTGACGAAATATATATATATATATATATATATATATATATATACTCACACGCTAGCAGGCCACTCGTAAAATACACTTAAATGATATAATTTATGCAGATTTCGTATTTATGACTATAGTCAATTCTCTATCGATTATTATATTGTGCCAATATATACTAGTGATTCTAAGTTAAAAAAACAAATGACTTGGGTGCCATCAGCTAGAATCGAAACCAAAACCTATGGCCCTCTAGCTTTAGTCATTACCGTTTGAGCTATCGTCAGATGGATGAGGAAGCATTAAAATTTAGCTAACTTTAACTTAAAAATGTGTATTTGTGCATGCATCCAAAAGCACTTAAAGTCGACTTATGTCTGCCAAGTTCCAATTTTTTTTCAATTTTGACCTCTTAGCAGTAATTTTTATCGGCCAAAGACCAAATCGAGTTTGTTCCACAAATCTAAATCCCCTATATATTAAGTTTCATGTAGACCAAAAATAACTGAAGTTTGGTAAAGACTGTTCCTTGGAGAGGCAATGTCATTTTCTGCATCTTTGGATTTTCCCGTGATTGGATATTTTACCCTTCACCAGACTATCCATTCACATGAAATCACGTTTTTTATTCACTCTATTCCCTGTGCTTCACTTTTTGTTATCAAGTAAGATCTATGACTTGTAGTTTCATCAAATACTTTTGTAAGCAAAATCCGATCCCGCATTTTGCTAAATCCTACCCTCTGATGAGAAGGAAAGCATTTTTTTTAGAAACTCTGCGGATTAAGGACTATCCACTTATTTAGTGTTTCCTTTTTAAAATTAAATATGTTTTTAACTCTTTCAAAGTGTTTTTAACATGTTTTATTAACTACTTGTTCTTTTATATATATATATATATATATATATATACAATTCCCTGCTATAACTCTGGCAATTTTCGATCTACAGACTCGAAATTTAATATAAGGGGTATTGAGATTTGGGAAAATCTTTTTAATTGGGTTTCAGCCAGAGATTTGGTTGTTAAGGAGTCAAAGTTCAACAATTTGACCTATGAGAACTCTACCAAACTCCTTTGCCAATTTTGGGTCTAAACACTTGAGATTTTAGACGTCGGTTACTTGGACATGGATCTAACTTTATAATTTGATTTGAGCCCAAAACAAATGTTATGGGGTTAAAATTGGGGTCAAGATTTCCAAAAAATTGACCTCTCAGCCAATTTTTGGTCTAAACATTTGAAATTTTACATAAAGTAAACACTTCATCAAATCTCCACACTAACGTAATGTACTTGCAATAACCCTTATCCCTGAGTGGCTTCCGGGCCTTGATAAGTGGTGATCACTGTGTAAAAAAAAAAAAAAAAAAAAAAAAAAAGTGTATTCAGACATAAGGCAAGCTTTTTAATCAGTTTTTGGCCTAAAATTTGGCTGCCAAGGGCTCAAAGTTCAAAAGGTTTGCTCTGTGTCTTCTCTAGCAAGTAATTCAGCAAAATCTGGGTCTAAACATTTGAAATTTTACATAAAGGGTATTCAGACATGCAGCAAGCTTTTTAATCAGTTTTGGGGCTATAATTTAGCTGCCAAGAAAGCAAAGTTGAAAGTGTTGCCATATGCAAACTCTACCAAACTCCTCTGCCAATTTTGGGTCAAATCACTTGAAATTTTAGATGTAGATTATCTGGACACGAGTCAAACTTTTAATATATATATATATATATATATATATATATATATATATATATATATGCACACACAGTTATGAACAGTACATAGGGCCCGAGCAAAGCCAGGCTGAACTGTTAGTATATATATATATATAAAATTGTATGTGTGTATAATATATATATATATATATTAGTTCAATTATTAAATCATTTCTCTCTCACTGATAGGTTCAGAAGAGTAGGGGTTGATGGGCAGAAATCAGAAGCTCACAGTAGTAATGCAGGAGTCCCTCAGGGGTCCATCTTGGGCCCAACTCTCTTCCTGATCTACATTAATGATCTTCCAAATCACATCCTCACATCAGTCATAGACATTTATGCTGATGACACTACTATCTATGGTACCACATCTAAGACTGTAAATGACCAAATTCTCTCTGATTCTCTCTCCTCTTATCTTGAGCAAGTGGTACAATGGGGAAAGAGATGCTTGTTACTTTTAATGCATCTAAAACCAAGCTTTTATCTTTACATTATCAACGCTCTGATCCCCATCTGGCATCAATTGAAATGAATTGCTCTCATCTTGAGGAGGCCTCATGTTTTGACAAGCTTCTGGGCTTGATCTTAAATGGAACACATGCATTAAATCCGTTGCCAAGGCCGCTGGAAAAATGGTGGGATCCTTCTATCGATCCAGTAGACATCTCACTGCTGATGCAATTTTCTATCTATATAAGAGCCAGGTACGTCCAAGGATGAAGTACTGTTGCCACATCTGAGCAGGAGCTGCTAGAAAGGACTTATCCTGCCTTGATAGAGTTCAAAATAGACTTCGTAGCCTTGTGGGGAATGTCCTTTTCTCTTCCCTGCAACCTCTTTCTCACAGAAGAGATATTGCAAGTTTGTCTCTGCTTTATCGTTATTTTCATGGCAACTGCTCAGCTGAGCTTCAATCTATGGTCCCCCCTCGCCAAACTTTCACAAGAAATACCTGTCTAGCAGAAAACACTATCAACAATTTCCCCCACTCTTTATCTGTACCTAAACGTAAATTCCATGAACAAAGCTTCTTTCTTAGAACTGCACACCTGTGGAATTGTCTTCTGTTTTCCTGCTTTCCAGATGACTACAATATGGTTGTTTTCAAGTCTAATATAAACAAGTTTTTGATGAGCCGTTCCATATAAATTAACAAATTTACCGAATTTCCATTACTAACAATTAGTATATTGTCCCATTTCTACGGTACACTCTGTAACCCTTATCCTCGAGTGGCCTCTTGGCCTTGATAAGTGGTGATGCCTATGTAAAAAATATATATATATATATATATATACTGAATCAGAAAGCAGGTGACTCGGTCCGCAGCAAATGTCAGATAAGAAATATTAATTTTCTAAAGAAAAAAAAAATCAGTAAATATTTCATAAAGTGATATATTTTTTATAATACTAAAAACGAATTCAAAACTGAAATGATTAACATTTTATTCATTTTATGCAAAAAATAATGCAAATTTTTTTATCTGACTTCGAGTTAGCTGTTTTTTCGATTCGCCTATATGTATATATTAGCAGAACGCCCGGCATTGCCTGGTCGTAAAATACACTTAAATATGATATTTTGATTAATGAAGATTTAATATTTATTATATTGGATCCAATATATCGATGCTTCTGTTCAATCTTGAAAGACAAAGGATACCTCCTGTAGGGGCAGCTGCGTGTGTAACTGAGGCAAGGGTTGCACAATCCCAGCCACACCTCTCCTGAATCAGCACTGTTTGAGCCCAGTGGCAAGGAGAAGTCTAGGACGACTGGAAACAAATGCAGAGATAAGCGAAGAGCACATACAGCATCTGGAAGTCCCAAATGGTCACCCATTTAGTAGTGACCAGGTTCAACGTTGTTTAACTTTGGTGATCCAGTGGGAACCGTTGTGGCAACGTGATTATGCTGTATATCCAATAAAAAAAAAAAAAAATGACTCATGCACTACCACCAAGATTCGAAATCCAAACGGTTAGCTTATGATATACTTTTTCCCTTTGCCGTTAATGTCTGAGCTATGAAGACATGTTTGCTGCAAGGCTAAAAATTAAAACATGAACCAATAGCTATTATGTTATGCATGCATATTCGTAATGTCAACGTTTGACCTTCACCTGACAAATTTCATTTTGTTTTTATTTTTAATTTTCACACTTTTGTATCGATTTTCCTGGGCTAAAACCCAAATATGAAGTTTTGCACAGATTCAAATACCTTATATATGAAATTTGCGATCAAGGCCGCCAACCCCCAATATTTCCTCCTGTATCAGAAAACACGCTATGTGATATACGTATATCTGTACATGATGTTGCCAAGCTAATCAAAAACCTTGATTCCAGTAAAGCAACTGGCCCTGACGGTATTCCAATTATAGTACTCAAAAAAACTTCAACCTGAACTAGCGCCCATACTTACAAAACTGTTTAAACGTTGTCTTAAGGAGAATAGTTTCCCATCTCCCTGGAAAATTTCATCAGTATGCCCTGTATTTAAGAATTCAGGTGATCGCTCATCCCCCTCTCAGTACAGGCCAATAAGTCTCCTGTGCGTCATGAGTAAGTTGCTGGAATCTGTGTTAAGTACAGAAGTAATCAACCATCTCAACAAAAATAACCTTCTTAGTGACACTCAATATGCTTTCCGTTCTGCTAGATCTACAGCAGATGTGCTTACAGTTATATCTCATAGGATTAGCAAATCTCTCGACGGAGGCAACCTTTCTAGGGCAATTGCTCTTGACATATCTAAGGCCTTTGATAGGGTATGGCATAAAGGTTTACTTCATAAGATCTCTAGCTATGGTATAGCTGGAAATGTCTTCTCAATTATTAAATCATTTCTTTCTGATAGGTTCATAAGAGTAGTAGTTGAGGGGCAAAAATCAGAAGCTCACAGTATTAATGCCGGTGTCCCTCAGGGGTCCATCCTGGGCCCAACTCTTTTCCTGATCTACATTAATGATCTTCCAAATCACATCCTTACATCATTTGTAGACATTTATGCTGACGACACTACCATTTATGGTAGCACATCTAAGACAGTAAACGACCAAGTTCTCTCCAATTCTCTCTCCTCTGATCTTGAGCACGTAGTACAATGGGGAAAGGAGTGGCTGGTTACTTTTAATGCATCTAAAACCAAGCTTCTCTCTTTACATCATCAACATTCTGATCCACATCTGGCATCAATTGAAATGAATGGCTCTCGTCTTCAGGAGGCCTCAAGTTTTGACAAGCTTCTGGGCTTGACCATTACTCCTGATCTTCAATGGAACACGTACATCAAATCTGTTGCCAAGGCCGCTGGAAAAATGGTGGGATCTTTCTATCGATCCTGTAGATATCTCACTGCTGATGCTATTCTCTATCTATATAAGAGCCAGGTACGTCCAAGGATGGAATACTGTTGCCACATCTGGGCAGGAGCTGCTAGAAAGGACTTGTCCTGCCTTGATAGAGTTCAAAATAGACTTCGTAGCCTCGTAGGAGATCTCCTTTTCTCTTCCCTGCAACCTCTATCTCACAGAAGAGATGTTGCGAGTTTGTCTCTGATGTATCGTTATTTTCATGGAAAGTGTTCGACTGAGCTTCAATCTATAGTCCCTCCTCACCAAACTTTCACAAGAAACACTCATCTAGCTGTAAACACTATCAATAATTCCCCCCACTCTTTATCTGTGCCTAAACCTAAACGTAGATTCCATGAACAAAGCTTCTTTCTTAGAATTGCACGCCTGTGGAATTGTCTTCCGTTTTCCTGCTTTCCGGCTGACTACAATATGGTTGTGTTCAAGTCTAACGTAAATAAGTTCTTGATGAGCCGTTCCATATAAGTTATCAAATTTACCGAAGTTTCATTACTAATGATTACTATATTGTCCAATTTCTACTGTACACTCTTTAACCCTTATCCTTGAGTGGCCTCTTGGCCTTGATAATGTTGTAATGCCTATGTAAAAAAAAAAAAAAATTTCATGTCTGTAGACCAAAAACTCTGAGTGGAGTTTGGAAGGCAAAATTTTTTAAACAAAAATATATATGTATACAAAAATATATATGGAAAGAGTTTTGTGTTTACTATAAACTTTTTATGCAAATAATTAGCATGTAGAATATCTGTATTAATATAATTACACCTAATAGTTAACTAAAGATAATCCCATAAAAAACGAAAAAACTAATAGGGAATTAATTAAAATGAATGTTTAAAAGAATATGCAAATTAGCTAGACCTTTTGCTAGTGAATTCAATTCGATGACCCATATTTAAGAAACTTGTATTTCCTTTTTAAATAAATAGAAAAAAGGATTTTTTAATATATCAATGCACAAAAAAAAAATTGTGTGTGTGTATGTATAATATATATATATATATATATATATATATATATATATATATATATATACACACACACACACACACACAGTGACCTTTATTGTAGAGTGGAAGATTAGTTTACTTGCTACAAGTTATCACACGAATAATTACTAGTGGTGTTCCTTGAAATCTTAGTGACAGCAAGTTTCTTCAGATTTCCAGCACTTTTTGCTTCCTTTACTAACAATTGCAAGTCACTTTGCATTATCACACCAGCTGTTTATCATTAATTTTTCACTGATATTGGTTGTTGGTTTTCTTTGGAATCTGATTAACAATAAGCTTCTGCAAAATTCCACGACTCTCAGTGCCCTCCCGTGGCAGTCTGGATGGTGTTATTTCTCTGATCTTTCCATCCTCACTAACCCTTCATGGCCATTTTCTGGCAGCAATCAATGCTAATGTTGTAACTCTTTACTGGGTGTTCCATATTCCTTTCAGCTCTGACTAGCTCCATGAATTTGCTTAGTTTTTTTTGCTTATCTGGTCTTCAAACTATACTTTGCTGGGACAACGAAATCTATTATTTAGCAGGGTTTTTTTTCCTTGACTATTATCACATCTGGTCTTCTTGCTTGGATGAGTTTAGCTGTTTACATTTCCATGGATTTGAATGCTGTCATTTTCCAATTCTGCTTCAAGTTTGTTTATACTATTTGACTGGGTGTTCAAAGTCCATTCATTTTCCTCCCAGTCAACTATTTCCCCAACCCAGTCATGCCTGTTCAGTATACCTATTGAACTAGTTCATTTATGTGTGCTTTATTGTTTCATCTCTTTGTCCAGTTTACATTTGCCGTTTTCCTTAGTTTTGTCGATTTTGGCCTTTATATAGTTTGATTTGTATTCTTTTCATAACCATACTAGCGGGACCTGTGGAAATTCCATATCGGGCTCTTTCATATGTAATATATTGATGTTGGCATTCTGTGGATGTTCAGAGTAAATGGAGATGTCCTGACATTATTGTAGCTCTTTTGTTAAAACTGCAAAAGTATTTATCTAACCTAACGGAGCTTAAATATATTTTAGTTTATGCAGATTTTGTATATATTATTATAGTCAATTTTCTGTCGATTCTTATATTATAATAAAGTTGTGATTTCAAAAATAAAAAAGATATATCCATATGACTTGGGTGCATCAGTTTTTACCGAAACCAAAACTTATGAAGAAAAAGTGTGTGTGTATAACTTGCGTTCTTACAACTATAACCAAAACTTATCAAGAATTCTTGGTAAAATTATTTATTACAAGAAATGGAAGGCCATCTCTAATATAAATCTTAACCGTCGGTTTGTGTGAATGTTTGTATGTGTGCCAAAAACTTTGGACAGATGCAATGGATCTTGACAAGATTGGTATTGTTTTGAAGCTCAATGTCTTGGACAACATATATCGAAAAATTGGCCAAGAACATTAATTCCTTCACTCTCAACTGGGCAGATTTCTACAAGGAGGGGTCGGTTTTTGTGTCAACATTTTTATAAAGTCATCGTCTTGGTTGGATTGACTATGCTTAATTTCAACACTCAGAACTTCTTGTCATGCAATGGAGACATAGACAAAGACATCATGTTCTTTTCCCCCTTTGTCTTACGGGTTCGAGCCTGCCTGCATACTACCAATTTTTTTTAACACCTATCTCCACCTAAACTGCCTACTGTTATTTTTACCCCCCCCCCCACTATTACCACTTTTTTTTTCTACTGCACCACCTATACACACCCGGGAAACGCCAGGCACCCCTGCTAGTAACAATTAAAGGACAGTCACTTGGAAGAAAAAAGATGTAAGCTGGACACGCAAAATAATATACACGCTATCATATTAATACATAGATCCCTCATTTCTTGTGTCACTTATAAACCATCCATGCAGTTTTGCTGTTCTTTATATTAATTTTGTTGATACTTTTGGTTTACATATTTTTTCTTTTTATTATGTTTTTTTTACTTGGGAGTCACCATTTACCAAGGCCTGAAGGTCACTCAAGGATAAGGATTAATGAGTATAAGGTGGTAGTGTAGCAAACGTTAATGGTGTAAATTGGGTATATTTTGAGTATTTATGGGGACGGCTCAATAAGAACTTGTTTACATTGGATTTGAAGGCCACCATGTTGTATTTAACTGGGAAGCAGGCCAGCAAAAGTGTTCCACAAGCGGGCAGTTCTAGGAAAGACGCTTTGTTCACAGAATCCGTGTTTAGATTTAGGCACAAGTAGAAAGTGGGAAAAATTGTTGAGTGGTTGTTGCTAGTCTGGTGTTTTTTTTTTTTTTTTTTTTTTTTTTTTGTGAAAGTTTAGCAAAGAGGGAACCATAGATTGGAGCTCAGACGAGCACTTGCCATGAAAATAACGATAGAGTAAAGACAGGCTCTCAATATCTCTTCTGTAGGGAAGAGAAAAGGGCATCACCAACAAGGTTTCAAAGGTTCAGTGAGTATGGAAAAGTCAGAAAGAACACCGTCCAGACTGCCACCAGAAGGACATTTAGAGTAGTGGAATTTTGCAGAAGCTTAATGCCACCTAATCCATGCAATCTTCTATACTTACAAGACCTTCCTCACTCAATTTTTTTTTTTTTTTTTTTTTTTTTTTTTTGACATAGTTGGTCAGTGTTGTCTTTTGAGTGCATGTACATTATTATTAGTTTCATAATTATTTAGTGCAGGTGTCAGATTTATTTTATCCTGCCCATGAAGAGTTCAGAGTATCTTACTAGGAATGCTGCCTTAAATAGTTTTTACTTTTATGAGGTTTAGACTATATAATTTAGTTTCAAGGTTTTGTTTTTTTTCTTAGGTATTATCCTCCAATATTTAAAATTTTATTTAACATTGTACCTCTCGAGTCTGTTGTTGAGTAATGGAGCAAAGCTTCTTTCTTAGAACTGCACGCCAGTGGAACTTTCTGCCGCTTGCCTGTTTCCCACCTGACTACAACTTGGACATCTTCAAGTCCAACATAAACAAACTCCTGACAAACCGCCCCCTTAAGACACTCTATCAAAACCCCCAATACTAATGATTACTGCAATACTATCTCATTGATTACTGTACACGCAATAAACCTTATCCCTGAGTGGCCTTCGGACCTTGATAAGTGGTGACCCCCATGTAAAAAAAAAAAAAAAAAAAAAAAAAAAATGGTGATAATTGCCTTAAAAAATAACTATTCTCATCCGTTAAGTATTTTTCTTTAACTCTCGGATTCATTCCTCATGTTTCTTTTATTCGATAATTTTGTCAGATATTTTATACATACTGAAGCATGAAATTATGTCCGAGGGATTGTGTCAATTCATTCTATGGCTTTTTTTTTTCTGTTTTTACTTTCAGAACTTTTCAATCGATGTATAGCAGAACATAGTTTATGGGATTTCTAGCAGTTTGTTTCCCTAGATTCAATCCATCTTGAATTGTAAGCCATGTTTAATTTCAGGAGAGTTTCTGATGGATAGCTATTCTGTACAAGTCTTCAAGATGAAGAGTTTTTGGTGGGTAGCTGTTCTGTATGTCTTTACCCCCCCCCCCCCATTTTCACCCCAACCAAGGCACAGTGCCACTTTAATGTAGGGGGCTCACTATGGAGGCCATAACTTGCAGGGATGCTATGTAGGGAGTTGAGCAGCAAGATGTCTGTTCACATTACACTTGAGCTTCTGCATGTCAGTACAGTTGGAAAGCAGGAACCTGGAAGAGTGTTACAAAGTCTAGCAGTTATGGAGAAGAAATTATTAGTAAAAGACCTTACATCTATGGATCTCTACTGTGTAGGGGGTGGGGTTTTGCTGATTGTCTGGTATGTTGGGGGGGGGTATTTACTTTAGGATTTTGCAGGCAAAGTACAAAAGATCTTTCCCATATTGACACAAAAAAATTATGTGGCGGAATGCTAAAAAATTCAATATTTTTATGAAGCCATTCTGATTTCTGATTGATTGCTAGTAGAATGTGGCTCCATTTGATTGGTTGGTTCCTATCGCCAGTGTCTATAAGTAGAACCTTCCAACTTTCGTTGATCATACCCTCTTATATCAAAAAATATTGCAGCACTTTCCAACATGCTTTCTGTTCTCCAGGGAGTGTTCGATGATTATTAAAGAAGCAGTAGCTCACTTCACCTACTGTTCAGTACTGTTAAAATTTTCTATATGGTTGGTAAGCAGGTTATTGGTATTTAGTTACTTATGACTGCTCCCTTCTTGGTGTCTTTTTAAATTAATATAGTTCTTCCTTTGTTTCAGTTTCATCTTTCATACAAATTTTGAACCTTTAAAAAGTAGAATTGACGTAGTCCACCATAGCCAGGTGCTTTCTAGTTTATTATCTTAGGTGGGGTTTTTTTTTTTTAAGTAATTTTGATTTCTATGCTTTTGTTTTTTCTTGTCTGAAGATACTGGCTTCCAAATATTGATGGTTTTTTTTTTTTTTTTTTTTCACTTTGCACATCGTAATCATGTTCCGCCAAGTAAAAATCAAAAACAATTTTCCTCTACAAAACTAAAACCAACACTGAATAAATATTGGAATATATAAAGAATTTGAAGCATAAAACTTTTTCCAAAATTAATGGATTCAGCATTAAATAACATGGAAAAGGTTATTTAATGCCGAACCCAATAATTTTGAAAAAAGCTTTTCTGCTTCAAATTCTTTATATCTGACCCCCCCCCCCACCACCATTCCTACCAAAGAAGTGTCATCAAAATCGATTGGTGCCACAAAATGACCATGAAGGATTAGTGAGGATGGAAAGATCAAAGAAAGAACACCATCCAGACTGCTACCAGAAGGGCAGTGGAATTCTGCAGAAGCTTATTGCCATTCAGATTCCAAAGAAAACCAACAATAGGTATCAGTAAAAAATTAATGGTAAATAGTTGGTGTGATAACACAAAGTGATTTACAATCGTTAGTAAAGGAAGCATCAAAGGTTATTGAATGTAATTAAAAAACCTAAACAAAACCAAACTAAATCTTTCATTTCCTAAAAATGTTTTGTGTGTGTGTTTTTCAGCCACTCTCTTTTTGTTGTGGTTATGTCAAATTTCCCATATATTGCCCCAGAATTCTCATATTTCTATTGGGTTTAGTTCTATTTTTGTTCTACCTTTGTTTTTGGTAATACTGACTTTTGTGATTTTCAAAAGTTTTATTTTGTTTGTTACATTCAGATTGTGTGGCACTGTTCAGATTATTATTTATTTACTTACGTGGAGTTCTTGCACCAGATGTTCTCCAAAGTCTGGGTGATAACAAGTCTTCTCATATTTCTGGTACTCTGTTTCTTTCGATACTTGTTACAAAGCACTTTGCATTCTCACAACTGCTGTTTACTATAAGTTTTATTTTTTTGTTGACAATGGTTAATGGTCATCTCAGGAGGCCTTCGCGCCGGGATCAAAGTGTAGTATCTGTTCCGGCAGATGCTGCAAGCTATGACTAGCTATGACTAGCAAAGACCAGATGTGGGGGCAACCCCACATGCCTGACCATTAACCAGCTCCCATTTCCCACCTCTCGGGAGCTGGTCCCCTTTTTCCCTTCCCCCTCCCTTCACTCCTCACATTAAAAATCGGCCTTGTGCCTAATTTGCTCGGTGGGGGAGCAAATAAACACCATCAAAGTGTAGTATCTGTTCTGCAGATGCTGAACTTAAGATAATCTGTACCAGTCAATGGAGGGGAAGCCCTCTATACTGGGACAGTTATTATTTTTGGTCTGGATGGAGTTATTTCTTTTCCTTTTTCCCAACCTCCTTGACCCTTACTAAACATTTTGTATAGTATATACTGAGACTAGTGCGACCACATCTTTTTTTTTTCTTTTTTTTTATTTCAACTTGTTGGTCTGTGTTACAAGGTTATGTGAGCTAATCTATGCACACAAGGAGTTTCTTATACTAAATCTAGGATGATCAACATTTGTTTCCCTAAGGGTTTTTCCTATATATTTTAATTTAAAAATTACATAAAATATTCTTTAGTTTTGGGTTTGAGTTATTGAACAAAATTCAATTTTAATTGTTCTAATAAACTTTATATTGCAATTAACTCCTCAAATCGCTCATTTCTTATAAACATTTCTTTCAGTCCATTCCGCACTTTTTAATCCCCACAACTACTTTTATATTCTGCCTTTCTTTCTCTTTTCCTCTCTCTTTCTGTGTGCATGCAGTGCTGTCTCTGTGTTTCTCGCTCTGTCCCTCTCTCTCTCGCTCTGTCCCTCTCTCTCTCGCTCTGTCCCTCTCTCTCTCGCTCTGTCCCTCTCTCTCTCGCTCTGTCCCTCTCTCTCTCGCTCTCTCGCTCTGTCCCTCTCTCTCTCGCTCTCTCGCTCTGTCCCTCTCTCTCCCTCTCTCTCTCGCTCTGTCCCTCTCTCTCTCTCTCTCTCGCTCTGTCCCTCTCTCTCTCTCTCTCTCTCTCGCTCTGTCCCTCTCTCTCTCTCTCTCTCGCTCTGTCCCTCTCTCTCTCTCTCTCTCGCTCTGTCCCTCTCTCTCTCTCTCTCTCGCTCTGTCCCTCTCTCTCTCTCTCGCTCTGTCCCTCTCTCTCTCTCTCTCGCTCTGTCCCTCTCTCTCTCTCGCTCTGTCCCTCTCTCTCTCTCGCTCTGTCCCTCTCTCTCTCTCTCTCTCTCGCTCTGTCCCTCTCTCTCTCTCTCTCTCTCGCTCTGTCCCTCTCTCTCGCTCTGTCCCTCTCTCTCTCTCTCTCGCTCTGTCCCTCTCTCTCTCTCTCTCGCTCTGTCCCTCTCTCTCTCTCTCTCGCTCTGTCCCTCTCTCTCTCTCTCTCGCTCTGTCCCTCTCTCTCTCTCTCTCGCTCTGTCCCTCTCTCTCTCTCTCTCGCTCTGTCCCTCTCTCTCTCGCTCTGTCTCTCTCTCTCTCGCTCTGTCCCTCTCTCTCTCGCTCTGTCCCTCTCTCTCTCGCTCTGTCCCTCTCTCTCTCTCTCTCGCTCTGTCCCTCTCTCTCTCTGTCCCTCTCTCTCTCTCTCGCTCTGTCCCTCTCTCTCTCTCTCGCTCTGTCCCTCTCTCTCTCTCTCGCTCTGTCCCTCTCTCTCTCTCTCGCTCTGTCCCTCTCTCTCTCTCTCGCTCTGTCCCTCTCTCTCTCTCTCGCTCTGTCCCTCTCTCTCTCTCTCGCTCTGTCCCTCTCTCTCTCTCTCTCGCTCTGTCCCTCTCTCTCTCTCTCTCGCTCTGTCCCTCTCTCTCTCTCTCTCGCTCTGTCCCTCTCTCTCTCTCTCGCTCTGTCCCTCTCTCTCTCTCTCGCTCTGTCCCTCTCTCTCTCGCTCTGTCCCTCTCTCTCTCTCTCTCGCTCTGTCCCTCTCTCTCTCTCTCTCGCTCTGTCCCTCTCTCTCTCTCTCTCGCTCTGTCCCTCTCTCTCTCTCTCTCGCTCTGTCCCTCTCTCTCTCTCTCTCGCTCTGTCCCTCTCTCTCTCTCTCTCGCTCTGTCCCTCTCTCTCTCTCTCTCGCTCTGTCCCTTCTCTCTCTCTCTCTCTCGCTCTGTCCCTCTCTCTCTCTCGCTCTGTCCCTCTCTCTCTCTCGCTCTGTCCCTCTCTCTCTCTCTCTCGCTCTGTCCCTCTCTCTCTCTCTCTCGCTCTGTCCCTCTCTCTCTCTCTCTCGCTCTGTCCCTCTCTCTCTCTCTCTCGCTCTGTCCCTCTCTCTCTCTCTCTCTCGCTCTGTCCCTCTCTCTCTCTCTCTCGCTCTGTCCCTCTCTCTCTCTCTCTCTCGCTCTGTCCCTCTCTCTCTCTCTCTCTCGCTCTGTCCCTCTCTCTCTCTCTCGCTCTGTCCCTCTCTCTCTCTCTCGCTCTGTCCCTCTCTCTCTCTCTCGCTCTGTCCCTCTCTCTCTCGCTCTGTCCCTCTCTCTCTCTCTCTCTCTCGCTCTGTCCCTCTCTCTCTCGCTCTGTCCCTCTCTCTCTCTCTCTCTCTCGCTCTGTCCCTCTCTCTCTCTCTCTCTCTCGCTCTGTCCCTCTCTCTCTCTCGCTCTGTCCCTCTCTCTCTCTCTCTCTCTCGCTCTGTCCCTCTCTCTCTCTCTCTCTCTCGCTCTGTCCCTCTCTCTCTCTCTCTCTCTCGCTCTGTCACTCTCTCTCTCTCTCTCTCGCTCTGTCCCTCCCTCTCTCTCTCTCTCTCTCTCGCTCTGTCCCTCCCTCTCTCTCTCTCGCTCTGTCCCTCCCTCTCTCTCTCTCTCTCGCTCTGTCCCTCTCTCTCTCTCTCTCGCTCTGTCCCTCTCTCTCTCTCTCTCGCTCTGTCCCTCTCTCTCTCTCTCTCTCGCTCTGTCCCTCTCTCTCTCTCTCTTCTCTCTCTCTCTCTCGCTCTGTCCCTCTCCTCTCTCTCTCTCTCTCGCTCTGTCCCTCTCTCTCTCTCTCTCTCTCTCTCTCGCTCTGTCCCTCTCTCTCTCTCTCTCTCTCTCTCTCGCTCTGTCCCTCTCTCTCTCTCTCTCTCGCTCTGTCCCTCTCTCTCTCTCCTCTCGCTCTGTCCCTCTCTCTCTCTCTCTCTCGCTCTGTCCCTCTCTCTCTCTCTCTCTCGCTCTGTCCCTCTCTCTCTCTCTCTCTCTCTCTCGCTCTGTCCCTCTCTCTCTCTCTCTCTCTGTCCCTCTCTCTCTCTCTCTCTCTCTCTCGCTCTGTCCCTCTCTCTCTCTCTCGCTCTGTCCCTCTCTCTCTCTCGCTCTGTCCCTCTCTCTCTCTCTCTCTCGCTCTGTCCCTCTCTCTCTCTCTCTCGCTCTGTCCCTCTCTCTCTCTCTCTCGCTCTGTCCCTCTCTCTCTCTCTCTCGCTCTGTCCCTCTCTCTCTCTCTCGCTCTGTCCCTCTCTCTCTCTCTCTCTCTCTCCCTCTCTCTCTCTCGCTCTGCCCTCTCTCTCTCTCGCTCTGTCCCTCTCTCTCTCTCTCTCTCGCTCTGTCCCTCTCTCTCTCTCTTCTCGCTCTGTCCCTCTCTCTCTCTCTCTCTCTCGCTCTGTCCCTCTCTCTCTCTCGCTCTGTCCCTCTCTCTCTCTCTCGCTCTGTCCCTCTCTCTCCCTCTCGCTCTGTCCCTCTCTCTCCCTCTCGCTCTGTCCCTCTCTCTCCCTCTCGCTCTGTCCCTCTCGCTCTGTCCCTCTCTCTCCCTCTCGCTCTGTCCCTCTCTCTCCCTCTCGCTCTGTCCCTCTCTCTCCCTCTCGCTCTGTCCCTCTCTCTCCCTCTCGCTCTGTCCCTCTCTCTCCCTCTCGCTCTGTCCCTCTCTCTCCTCTCGCTCTGTCCCTCTCTCTCTCCTCTCGCTCTGTCCCTCTCTCTCTCTCGCTCTGTCCCTCTCTCTCTCTCGCTCTGTCCCTCTCTCTCTCTCTCTCTCGCTCTGTCCCTCTCTCTCTCTCTCTCGCTCTGTCCCTCTCTCTCCTCTCTCTCTCTCTCTCCCTCTCTCTCTCTCTCTCTGTCCCTCTCTCTCTCTCTCTCGCTCTGTCCCTCTCTCTCTCTCTCGCTCTGTCCCTCTCTCTCTCTCTCGCTCTGTCCCTCTCTCTCTCTCTCTCGCTCTGTCCCTCTCTCTCTCTCTCGCTCTGTCCCTCTCTCTCTCTCTCGCTCTGTCCCTCTCTCTCTCTCTCGCTCTGTCCCTCTCTCTCTCTCTCGCTCTGTCCCTCTCTCTCTCTCTCTCGCTCTGTCCCTCTCTCTCTCGCTCTGTCCCTCTCTCTCTCTCGCTCTGTCCCTCTCTCTCTCGCTCTGTCCCTCTCTCTCTCTTCGCTCTGTCCCTCTCTCTCTCTCGCTCTGTCCCTCTCTCTCTCGCTCTGTCCCTCTCTCTCTCGCTCTGTCCCTCTCTCTCTCGCTCTGTCCCTCTCTCTCTCGCTCTGTCCCTCTCTCTCTCGCTCTGTCCCTCTCTCTCTCGCTCTGTCCCTCTCTCTCTCGCTCTGTCCCTCTCTCTCTCGCTCTGTCTCTCTCTCTCGCTCTGTCCCTCTTCTCTCTCTCTCTGTCCCTCTCTCTCTCTCTCTCCTGTCCTCTCTCTCTCTCGCTCTGTCCCTCTCTCTCTCGCTCTGTCCCTCTCTCTCTCTCCTTCTCTCTCTCTCTCGCTCTGTCCCTCTCTCTCTCTCTCTGTCTCTCTCTCTCGCTCTGTCCCTCTCTCTCTCGCTCTGTCCCTCTCTCTCTCGCTCTGTCCTCTCTCTCTCGCTCTGTCCCCTCTCTCTCGCTCGCTCTGTCCCTCTCTCTCTCCCTCTGTCCCTCTCTCTCTCGCTCTGTCCCTCTCTCTCTCGCTCTGTCCCTCTCTCTCTCGCTCTGTCCCTCTCTCTCTCGCTCTGTCCCTCTCTCTCTCTCTCTCTCTCCTCTCTCTCTCTCTCTCTCTCTCTCTCTCTCTCTCTCGCTCTGTCCCTCTCTCTCTTCTCTCTCTCTCTCGCTCTTCCCTCTCTCTCTCTCTCTCTCTTCTCGCTCTGTCCCTCTCTCTC
>NC_136503.1:39067188-39101868 GCF_053919585.1 Euprymna scolopes
ATAATTTTATTTATTTATTTATTTATTTATTTTAAATAAAAACAAAGCCCACCTCCACCTCGTTGTTTGTTCCAAATTCCCTCGTACAAATATTGTCATTCTATTCGATTTTTAGTTTGAAAAAAAAAAAAAAAAAGAAAAAGAATTAAATACATTGCAATTTAAGATTTTAAAAGATTTTTTTTTTTAGTATAATAGCGATTCGAAACTGTACGGTGTTTTGAAAACGTCATTACTTGTTATTTAAATTAAATTTATTTCCGAAGTTTAACAATTAACGGTACTTATGCAGTTTACGGATCGTGCTGAAATAATAACGTTGTTTATAAACCTATTCTTTACATAGTGAGGGACTTTTTGGGGGATGCTAAAGTGCAGAAGTACTGTCGATTCTTCTAAATTTACCTTTTATTGATTAACTTAAATGCTGACTTGAATATTAGAAAAAAAAAAAAATCAAAACAGAAACTATTAAGTCATAGGAAAAGACGAAATATCCAAATTTAAAACGTGGTTAAAAAAAAAAACTTTGTAAATTTTATATATTTTTGCCAATATATAAAATATTACCAAGCTTTTTTTTTTTTTTTTTTTTTTTTAAAGAAAGCAAGAATTGATATTCTTTTTGTCACTTTGTTACGTCATCTTAAATTGCAATGTAAAAAAAAAAAATTTAACTCTAAATCAAAATAATTTTAATTTAGGTAAATTGGGACGCTGAAAACGTACACAACTACACAAACAACATATTTTTCATACTTAGCTGTTTTTTTTTTAATTTTTCTTTTTCTTGAGTAAATAAATTTCTTTACTGATTTTGAAGTTAAAAGAAAAACGTGAATAGTCAATTTCAAAGTTGTTTTTCGTTTTAAAAGCTGTTCATTCATTTTTGCCCTCATTATTTCTGTATATATATATATATATATATATATATATATATATATATAATCTCTAATTTGTTCCTGTATTTACAGATTATTTATTTATTTTGTGCGTAAATAACTTCAAAAATATTTCTGTTTTGAACTCATTTTCCATCAGATTCTACTAAAAACAAATCTAATCTGTTAAAAAACATTATTTATTGGTTCATTGTTATTTTGTTCATGGCGACAAAATAGCAATACACTTGCATTTCTTATCAATCCATTGGTTTCGTTTTTCTTTACTCTTGTCAATTTTTAAGTTTAGGAAGAAAAACAAACAAACAAGGAAATGAATTGAAAATGGATTTTATTTCGAATAATTTTTTAGGTGGGAGCATTTCTTTAATCGCGATTGCCTTAAATTATCGAAAATATTTTTAAATTTAAAGATTATTACTAATCCAAGTTAAATTTTAACGCAATTATTTGATATTATTAATTGTAACTACAATCTATGGGGGAAAAAGTACAATATTCCTTTTAAAGGAGAGATTTCATTTTAAATTAAGTAAAAAAAATATCTAATACTATTTTTTGGTGCTTATGTACTTATTGTATCGCGTTATTTTAAAAAAAATAATATTTTCAAATTTTACGATATCTTTTTATTAAATTGTTGGGTGCAAATGCAAAATAGTTACAAAATACCCTCCCCCCCATGTTAAAAATGGCTTTCAAAGTATAACATTGTCATTTTAACGTGGTTGGTACACTAAGTGCATAAGTACCCCACTTTTCTTTTTTTAAGTGTATAAAATGTTATATGAGTACATTTTAGTACTTAGGTTACCGTGCTGAAATAATGTTATTTAGAAAGCCATTCTTAACATGGGAAGGGAGGGTGTTTTGTAACTATCTGTACTTTCATCTAACAATTTAATAATAAAAAGATATAGTAAAACTTGAATGACTTGAAAATACTATTTTAAAATTATCACGGTAACATAAATGCATAAGCACCAACATTTTTTAAATTTTGTCTTTATACTTTTTAAAAACATTGAAACAGTTTTTTTTTTTTTTATATCTGAAAATAAGCCACATTTTAAAATCAGATTCGTATAATCAAAAATAAATCCCAATTAAAGACTTTGATGATATATTTCAGAATCCTGGAATTTATCAAAATTTTAAATATTTAATGAGTACTTTTTAATTATTTTTACTTAATTTATGTTTGATAAAAACAAAAGCTTCAAGATTTTAGAGTTCGTTTTGTCTGGATTTTTCCAGCGGGCATCGAAATAACATCACACTGATCAGAGACACTTTTTTTTTTTCTTTTTTTTTTTTTAAACAATAAATTTAAAATCGAGTTACAGAATGATTTAATTTAAAATTAAATCTTTTCTAAATCTTTATTACATATCATTAAAGAATCACCGTCATTTACTTTTGTTTCAATTCAAATAACCGTGCACCCAATTTACTAAGAATTTTTTTCTTTTACTATTTTTGTTTTAAAATATGTCGATATAGTAAACAAAGGTAGACAATCTCTGTAGTATACTAGTAAATATATCGAAATCTGGTCTTTTTCTCGCCTATACTTACCCTCCCCACTTTTTTTTTTTGTACAATTAATCGAATATTTATTATTGAAATTAAACAAGGAAAAGGACGAACGAAAGTTTATTTTTATAACTTTTGGTAAAAAAAAAATCAAATTCGTCTTTGTTTAATATTTACATTCTTCGTCTGTTTCGGCTGTAACGCTACTTGCAAAAAAAAAAAAAAAAAAAAAAAAGAAAAAAAAACTACTAGGGTGCTTAATAAGATAGTCGACGGATCGATTTTTAAAAATATGTTGTCTTAAGCAAAAACAACAGTACTTACTTGTCATGTCGAAAATGATAATATATTCAAAAGTTACGAAAATTGCGTCGAGTAGAAAATTATTTATAGTTAAAATTAATTTTTACGGAAAATTCAAGGAAATGGCATTTTCCCTAGATGTAAACACCTTGAAGATTGCGAATACAGGAGACATACTTATCTCTCGTTTCGCTACTTTAATGGCGACGTTTTGTTTTAGCCGATAGCGATAAACTTTTTTTTTTTACTAAAAACACTGTAACAGTTTTTGTACTTCATGAATTTTCTTAATTTTTTTTATATATTACTATTTTCGACATGACATATTTAAAAAAAAAAAAATCGATCTGTTGACTTTGTCTTAACAAGCACCGAACTATGCATCGACCGTCCCTCTATTTAAAACTATTTACTAGATAAAATCTCGCGTATGTTTCTTATACGTAACTTTGGTGCCTTTTCAGCCCGGACGACGCCAGGTCAGTACGACTAGTTATATTATAAAATCTGTTCTAGTCGTAGTGTCTGATTGACACAATACTCTGACTCCTCTAGTCCTTTCTACTCGCACAATTTTTTTTTTTTTTGTCAGCCTTTTTTCATTTAGGCGTCATCTCTATTTATAGAAAGTTAGATGTGTGTATCTCTACTCATTTATAAAAGACACGTGGTGTGTGTGGGTTCATTCCCTATGGACTCCAAAATGGCTGGACTGATGTTTTTTTTTAAATTTCACACAAATGTACTTTGTGTCTGGGTATGTTCTTAGATAGGTTCTGTACCAGAATGTCTCCAGTAAATATCTTTTAATCGAAAAAATCTGATTAAAGAAGGAATGGTCCGATTTTGACCAAAGTTAACATCACAAGTGCATTTGAGAAGTTTTTTTATCATTGCACAAGCAGAAGGGTCTGGCGTATAAAATTAACAGTAGGTTCTTTGATAAGACAGTGGTGTGTTAGAAATAAATGTTTCTGTTTAGAGCACAGTTGAACCATGATACTTGACTTTTACATTTTAAACGTTAATTTAAGGCATTATATAAAAATAATTTTATAAAATGAACAGTAGGTTGTCTACAGTGCAATGCGGACTGTCACTGCGGGGAGATATGTGAAGCTTTCTCAGTGTGCACTACGGTGAATCCCAGACTAAAGCAGGCAATCAATTGATTTGGTTGAAAAATGGGCAATTTCAACAATTTCGAGGATAATAAAAGTATTGGAAGTGTAAAACATGCGTTGATCCTCATTCAGTCCTGGGCAACATCTGGTTTCCTTGCTAGTGTGTTTATATTTGTATGAACAGTATTCACTCCTTAACTATTTAACTTTTTTTATTTTTTTTTTATTTACATTCACCCATAACAAGGTATATCGCCACTTGGATGTAAGGGGCTGCTATTTGGAGCCATTCCTAAGAAAGATTAATAAAATGTTGGTTTACATTACATTTAAACTTCTGCATATCAGTGCAATCTGGGTGCAGGAAGGGAATTCCAAAGTTTAGCTGTTTGAGAGAAGAAACTATTAGAATAGAAAGCTTTCTAGCATTTAGGGGCCTCAACAATGAAGGGGTGTGATTTTGTTGCTTAGCGGGTTTGTTGCGGGTATGTACGTCGAGGAGACATAAGTGCCATGAGTTCATCAGAACACATTAAATTAAAATACCTGTAAAACAGGGGTGCAACATTGCGACAAGGGTTGGAGCTTAGTTGACAAAGTGGGACCTATTAGATTGGAAACTCTTCTTTGGACCCTATCCAAGAGGAAGAGACAAGTGGTAGATGCACCAGCCCAGGTGTGGTAACAATACTCCATGCATGGATGAATGGTAGCTTTGTAGAGGTGTGAGTAGTCTTCTAGCACGATAGAGAGAACCCACTTTCTTTGCAGCAGCCTTTGCAATGACTTCAATGTATTTGTTCATATTGCCTATGAATGTTAAGCCAAGGAGTTTGAAGGAAGAATTCTCAGGTAGGATATTATTTGTCATGGATATCTGTGGTTGGAGAGACTTCTTGTAATTGTTAAAGGAGAGCAGCTTAGTCTTACTAGCATTAAATGTTATCATCCATTTACGACCCTATTCCACTATGGTCTGAAGATCATTTTCTAAGGATTCTGCCATTGTCTTAGATTTTTGTACATCCGTTCTTCCCTCATGCATGTTCTAGAGCATTGTATCATCAGCAAATGTACTTCTCTCACACAATATCAGGTAGGTCGTATGAAATTTAAAAAAATAGCTGTTTGATTAAGGGTGAATAATGTGAGCTATATTTAGTTTTATTTAATTTTATGCAAAGTAAGGTAAAAATGTAAGATCATGTGTTACTCCTCAACTATTACCAACCCCAAAGTTCATGCCATGGTTTCCTCTTCGTCTATTGTTTTGACCATGTTTATTGCACTGATGATCATTAAGGGCATAAGCACTGGTTTACAAGAATACAAAATCAACAGCAATGCAGACTCACAAGAAAAAATACAATCTCAGATTGTGTACAAGTGTTGTTACACTACTGCGGAAAAGGACCTCCAAATGCTAACGTTTACATCTTGGTTAAATTCCAGTTTATTAACTAGAACTCAACTAAGATAATTTCTCATCACTGCTCAGCAAGATGTGAGAAATCCCAAATATCTTGTCTGTCTTGATTGCACCCAGCTGATCAGCAAAGATGTCTACTTCAATTTGTTTTTTTTTTTTGTTTTTTTACACAGTGGTCACCACTTATCAAGGCCCGGAAGCCACTCAGGGATAAGGGTTATTGCAAGTACGTACATTACGTTAGTGTGGAGATTTGATGAAGTGTTTACTTAAGGGTGCGGTTCATTAGGAATTTGTTAACGTTGGACTTTTGGACTTGAACACATCCAAGTTGTAGTCAGGTGGAAAGCAGGCAGATGGAACAGAGTTCCACAGGCGTGCAGTTCTAAGAAAGCTTTGTTCATGGAATCCACGTTTTGATTTAGGCACAGATAAAGAGTGGGGGAAATTTTTCACCGTGGATTCGGTTAGACGGGTGTTTTTCGTGAAAGATTGGCGAGGGGGGACCAGAGATTGGAGTTCAGACGAGCAGCTGCCATGGAAATAACGATAAAACAAGGATAGGCTCACAACGTCTCTTCTGTGGGAGAGAGGTTGCAGGATAGAGAAAAGGGCATCCCCCACTAAGCTACAAAGTCTATTTTGTACTCTGTCAAGGCAGGATAGGCTGTTTTTAGCAGCCCCTGCCCAGATATGGCAGCAGTATTCCATCCTTGGACGTACTTGGCTTTTATATAGATAGAGAATTGCATCAGTAGTGAGATATCTTACATCTTTATAACTAATCTCAACTGTCCATCTGAAAACCATCAAGCAACCTGTTAGGCGCCACACATTTGGAGAGGTTTGATAGATTTTGAGAACTTCCTCATCACCTGGCCATCTATTAGTCACTTTAGTAAATATTCATGCATGGGGTTTTGATGGGAGGGGGCAGTTTATAGTATCACACACCTTTCATGCCAACATGTCATTTATTCTATAGATTACAAAACAAAGATTATACATTGGTATTACATGAATAACGGCAAATAATATATTGATATTATATAATACCATAGTTTCCCCCCACTCACCTCTCACCCGGGGGAGGGATTCCTCTCCTTCACCTATCGCCGGAGGGAGTTCACCTATTGCTGGAGGTTCCCCTCACCCCACCTCTCACCGGAGGTAGGTTCCCCCACCCCACCTCTCACCGCAAGGAGTTACCTCCCTACCACCTCTCGGTCCTGGATATGACCTTAAACTATATCTGATGATGAGGCCCCAGCTTGCAGGATTTGGGGAGTGTGGAGCCACCCATTAATTATCATTGCTCCCAGGTCCACTCTGACCCAGAGTGGTAGTACTTGTTAAGGTCCCAACTATGGGTTAAATAGAAACTGACTTGAAAAAAAAAGCATATATTCTATAAAACACTAGAGGATGACCTCCAATCTGTAGTGGAATGGGGACAAAAATGCATGGTCACATTCAATGCTGCCAAGACTAAGCTTGTTTGCTTCAATAATTACAAGAAACCTTCTCTACCACCAATTGCAATGGCCAAGAACACATTGCCTAAAAGTACTTCTTTTAAACTTCTCGGCCTAACGTTTACAGAGAATATGAACTGGAATAGATACATTGAGAGCATTGCCAAGGCTGCTGCAAGGAAGGTTGGCTCCCTCTACCGTGCCAGAAAACTACTTGCGCCTGACAGTATCCTGTACCTCTATAAGGCCACCATTCGCCCATGTATGGAGTATTGTTGTCACAATTGGGCTGGTGCATCTGCTGCTTGTCACTCCTGGACCGGGTTCAAGAGTCGCCAACCTGATAGGTCCTGAACTGTCATCTAGGCTTCAGCCTCTGTCATATCGACAAAATGTTGCATCCCTCTGCCTGTTCTACAAATATTTTAATGGTGAATACTCTGACGAATTCAAGCACTTGTACCTCCTCGATGTGACTACCCCCGGCAAGCAACTAAGCCCCACCCTTTCACAATAGAGATCCCTAGGTGTAAGAAAGCCTTTTACTCCAATAGTTTCTTCCCAGAACTGCTAGACTTTGGAACTCCCTTGTGTGATTCTGCTTTCCCAACTGTACTGACATGCAGAAGTTCAAGTGTAATGTGAACAAACATCTTGCTACTCATATCCCTTCATCATGCCCCTGCAACATGTCCCCGATAGTAGCCCCCTACTTCAAAGTGGCACTGTGCCTTGTTTGGGGTGAAAATTGATTTAAAAAAAAAAAAAAAAAAAATTTCTTCAAAATCACTGGATTCAGCATTAAATAACCTGAAAAGGGTTGATATGCCGTAAAACAACCAACCAACTCACCACCTCTGAGTTTTTCCCCTACCACCTCTCACCGCAGGAAGTTTATCAACACAGCTTACATTATCATGCATTCTACCATATTGTTTTTACAAACGATAAAAATGTCATTAAACACATTTATACAGACAAACATAAAATAGTGTGTTTTTTGCCACAACAAATGACCTATTTTGGACATGAAAATGCAATATCTGTGCAGGTTTTATTTATTTTTTTAAATACCAAATCGATAACCATATTAATCAAGACCTAATCTCTAAAGCAAATATAATATTAACTTATAGAAATAAGTCTGATTCTGATTTTTTTTTTTTTTTTTTAATAAAGCGCAAAGATTTCTCTATTTCCCACCACATATTTTAGACTACTCTTGATGAGAAAATCTCAACATTAAAAAAACCAAGATTCCCAACTTCTCCCAGCTAACAGTTACCACTGTCACAAATTGACTTAACTCAATTCCTAACCCATTACATAGAATCTAACTTGTAACTTTCTCCCACTCTGAACTTTTATCCAATTTCCGGATACATTATGTCACATATCTTTCTCTAATTTTGAGTATTACATCACATATCCTTTTCTCCTTTTGGATATTACACCATATTTTTTTCTTCTTTGGGACTACATCATATATCATTTTCTACTTTTGGGGTATTGCATCACACACCGTTCTCTAGATTTTTGGATATTGCATCAAATACTCTTCCCCTCTTTTTTGGATATGGCATCACACATACTTCTCTTTTTTGGATATGGCATCACACATCCTTCTCCCCTTTTTTAGATATTGCATCACATATCCTTCTGCCCTTTTTTGGATATTGCATGAAGCGCCCTTCTGCCCTTTTTTGGATATTGCATCAAGGGCCCTTCTGCCCTTTTTTGGATATTGTATCAAGCACCCTTCTGCCCTTTTTTGAATATTGCATCAAGCGCCCTTCTGCCCTTTTTTGGATATTGCATCAAGCGCCTTCCTGCACTTTTTTGGATATTGCATCAAGCGCCTTCCTGCCCTTTTTTGGATATTGCATCAAGCGCCTTTCTGCCCTTTTTTGGATATTGCATCAAGCGCCTTTCTGCCCTTTTTTGGATATTGCATCAAGCGCCTTTCTGCCCTTTTTTGGATATTGCATCAAGCGCCTTTCTACCCTTTTTTGGATATTGCATCAAGCGCCTTTCTGCCCTTTTTAGGATATTGCATCAAGCGCCTTTCTGCCCTTTTTTGGATATTGCATCAAGCACCTTTCTGCCCTTTTTTGGATATTGCATCAAGCCCCTTCTGCCCTTTTTTGGATATTGCATCAAGCCCCTTCTGTCCTTTTTTGGATATTGCATCAAGCCCCTTCTGTCCTTTTTTGGATATTGCATCAAGCCCCTTCTGCCCTTTTTTGGATATTGCATCAAGCCCCTTCTGTCCTTTTTTGGATATTGCATCAAGCCCCTTCTGCCCTTTTTTGGATATTGCATCAAGCCCCTTCTGCCCTTTTTTGGATATTGCATCAAGCCCCTTCTGCCCTTTTTTGGATATTGCATCAAGCCCCTTCTGCCCTTTTTTGGATATTGCATCAAGCCCCTTCTGCCCTTTTTTGGATATTGCATCAAGCCCCTTCTGCCCTTTTTTGGATATTGCATCAAGCCCCTTCTGTCCTTTTTTGGATATTGCATCAAGCCCCTTCTGCCCTTTTTTGGATATTGCATCAAGCCCCTTCTGCCCTTTTTTGGATATTGCATCAAGCCCCTTCTGCCCTTTTTTGGATATTGCATCAAGCCCCTTCTGCCCTTTTTTGGATATTGCATCAAGCCCCTTCTGCCCTTTTTTGGATATTGCATCAAGCCCCTTCTGCCCTTTTTTGGATATTGCATCAAGCCCCTTCTGCCCTTTTTTGGATATTGCATCAAGCCCCTTCTGCCCTTTTTTGGATATTGCATCAAGCCCCTTCTGCCCTTTTTTGGATATTGCATCAAGCCCCTTCTGCCCTTTTTTGGATATTGCATCAAGCACCTTTCTGCCCTTTTTTGGATATCCTTTTCTACATTTTTGGATGTTCATCACACACCCTTCTCTACATTTTTGGATGTTACATCACACAGCCTTCTCTACATTTTTGGATGTTACATCACACACCCTTCTCTACATTTTTGGATGTTACATCACACACCCTTCTCTACATTTTTGGATGTTACATCACACAGCCTTCTCTACATTTTTGGATGTTACATCACACAGCCTTCTCTACATTTTTGGATGTTACATCACACACCCTTCTCTACATTTTTGGATGTTACATCACACACCCTTCTCTACATTTTTGGATGTTACATCACACACCCTTCTCTACATTTTTGGATGTTACATCACACACCCTTCTCTACATTTTTGGATGTTACATCACACAGCCTTCTCTACATTTTTGGATGTTACATCACACACCCTTCTCTACATTTTTGGATGTTACATCACACACCCTTCTCTACATTTTTGGATGTTACATCACACACCCTTCTCTACATTTTTGGATGTTAAATCACACACCCTTCTCTACATTTTTGGATGTTACATCACACACCCTTCTCTACATTTTTGGATGTTACATCACACACCCTTCTCTACATTTTTGGATGTTAAATCACACACCCTTCTGTACATTTTGGATGTTACATAACACACACCCTTCTGTACATTTTGGATGTTACATAACACACACCCTTCTGTACATTTTTGGATGTTACATAACACACACACCCTTCTGTACATTTTTGGATGTTACATAACACACACACCCTTCTGTACATTTTTGGATGTTACATAACACACACACCCTTCTGTACATTTTTGGATGTTACATAACACACACCCTTCTGTACATTTTTGGATGTTACATAACACACACCCTTCTGTACATTTTTGGATATTGCATCACAGGTCCTTCTGTACATTTTAGGATATTGCATCACAGGTCCTTCTGTACATTTTTGGATATTGCATCACAGGTCCTTCTGTACATTTTTGGATATTGCATCACAGGTCCTTCTGTACATTTTTGGATATTGCCTCACAGATCCTTCTGTAGATTTTTGGATATTGCCTCACAGATCCTTCTGTAGATTTTTGGATATTGCCTCACAGATCCTTCTGTAGATTTTTGGATATTGCCTCACAGATCCTTCTGTACATTTTTGGATATTGCCTCACAGATCCTTCTGTACATTTTTGGATATTGCCTCACAGATCCTTCTGTACATTTTTGGATATTGCCTCACAGATCCTTCTGTACATTTTTGGATATTGCCTCACAGATCCTTCTGTACATTTTTGGATATTGCCTCACAGATCCTTCTGTACATTTTTGGATATTGCATCACAGATCCTTCTGCCCTTTTTTGGATATTGCATCAAGCCCCTTCTGCCCTTTTTTGGATATTGCATCAAGCCCCTTCTGCCCTTTTTTGGATATTGCATCAAGCCCCTTCTGCCCTTTTTTGGATATTGCATCAAGCCCCTTCTGCCCTTTTTTGGATATTGCATCAAGCCCCTTCTGCCCTTTTTTGGATATTGCATCAAGCCCCTTCTGCCCTTTTTTGGATATTGCATCAAGCACCTTTCTGCCCTTTTTTGGATATCCTTTTCTACATTTTTGGATGTTACATCACACACCCTTCTCTACATTTTTGGATGTTACATCACACACCCTTCTCTACATTTTTGGATGTTACATCACACAGCCTTCTCTACATTTTTGGATGTTACATCACACAGCCTTCTCTACATTTTTGGATGTTACATCACACACCCTTCTCTACATTTTTGGATGTTAAATCACACACCCTTCTCTACATTTTTGGATGTTAAATCACACACCCTTCTCTACATTTTTGGATGTTACATCACACACCATTCTCTACATTTTTGGATGTTACATCACACACCCTTCTGTACATTTTTGGATGTTACATAACACACACCCTTCTGTACATTTTTGGATGTTATATAACACACACCCTTCTGTACATATTTGGATATTGCATCACAGGTCCTTCTGTACATATTTGGATATTGCATCACAGGTCCTTCTGTACATTTTTGGATATTGCATCACAGGTCCTTCTGTACATTTTTGGATATTGAATCACAGGTCCTTCTGTACATTTTTGGATATTGAACTACAGGTCCTTCTGTACATTTTTGGATATTGCATCACAGGTCCTTCTGTACATTTTTGGATATTGCATCACAGGTCCTTCTGTACATTTTTGGATATTGCATCACAGATCCTTCTGTACATTTTTGGATATTGCATCACAGATCCTTCTGTACATTTTTGGATATTGCATCACAGATCCTTCTGTACATTTTTGGATATTGCATCACAGATCCTTCTGTACATTTTTGGATATTGCATCACAGATCCTTCTGTACATTTTTGGATATTGCCTCACAGATCCTTCTGTGCATTTTTGGATATTGCCTCACAGATCCTTCTGTGCATTTTTGGATATTGCATCACAGATCCTTCTGTACATTTTTGGATATTGCATCACAGATCCTTCTGTACATTTTTGGATATTGCATCACAGATCCTTCTGTACATTTTTGGATATTGCATCACAGATCCTTCTGTACATTTTTGGATATTGCATCACAGATCCTTCTGTACATTTTTGGATATTGCATCACAGATCCTTCTGTACATTTTTGGATATTGCATCACAGATCCTTCTGTACATTTTTGGATATTGCATCACAGATCCTTCTGTACATTTTTGGATATTGCATCACAGATCCTTCTGTACATTTTTGGATATTGCATCACAGATCCTTCTGTACATTTTTGGATATTGCATCACAGATCCTTCTGTACATTTTTGGATATTGCATCACAGATCCTTCTGTACAATTTTGGATATTACATCAGAGATCCTTCTGTACATTTTTGGATATTGCATCACAGATCCTTCTGCGCATTTTTGGATATTGCATCACAGATCCTTCTGTACATTTTTGGATATTGCATCACGTGCCCTTCTGTACACTTTTGGATATTGCATCACGTGCCCTTCTGTACATTTTTGGATATTGCATCACGTGCCCTTCTGTACATTTTTGGATATTGCATCACGTGCCCTTCTGTACATTTTTGGATATTGCATCACGTGCCCTTCTGTACATTTTTGGATATTGCATCACGTGCCCTTCTGTACATTTTTGGATATTGCATCACGTGCCCTTCTGTACATTTTTGGATATTGCATCACGTGCCCTTCTGTACATTTTTGGATATTGCATCACGTGCCCTTCTGTACATTTTTGGATATTGCATCACGTGCCCTTCTGTACATTTTTGGATATTGCATCACGTGCCCTTCTGTACATTTTTGGATATTGCATCACGTGCCCTTCTGTACATTTTTGGATATTGCATCACGTGCCCTTCTGTACATTTTTGGATATTGCATCACGTGCCCTTCTGTACATTTTTGGATATTGCATCACGTGCCCTTCTGTACATTTTTGGATATTGCATCACGTGCCCTTCTGTACATTTTTGGATATTGCATCACGTGCCCTTCTGTACATTTTTGGATATTGCATCACGTGCCCTTCTGTACATTTTTGGATATTGCATCACGTGCCCTTCTGTACATTTTTGGATATTGCATCACGTGCCCTTCTGTACATTTTTGGATATTGCATCACGTGCCCTTCTGTACATTTTTGGATATTGCATCACGTGCCCTTCTGTACATTTTTGGATATTGCATCACGTGCCATTCACTATATTTTTTAATATTGCATCATGCTCCCTTCTCTACATTTTGTGTTATTGCATCACACACCCTTCTCCTCTTTTTTGGATATCCTTCCTACATTTTTGGATATTGCATCACAGATCCTTCTGTACATTTTTGGATATTGCATCACGTGCCCTTCTGTACATTTTTGGATATTGCATCACGTGCCCTTCTCTACATTTTTGGATATTGCATCACGTGCCCTTCTCTACATTTTTGGATATTGCATCACGTGCCCTTCTCTACATTTTTGGATATTGCATCACGTGCCCTTCTGTACATTTTTGGATATTGCATCACACATCCTTCTCTGCTTTCTATGCCTTACCACAGGATACTTAATCATTCTTTTTCTGCCCTTAGATCGTAGAATTGATTGCGAATTATTATGATTTGGAGGATACTATCTTATGTTTACATGGTTTTACTATGTTATACCACACTTTACTATTGAACTTCCAGGATACGTTTTTTTTTTGTTTAGTACTTAAAGCAATGTATCTCTTATTCTGCCAATTCCTGTTACCAAGTCAATCAACATGACTTCAATTCAGAATTCCTCTCTTTGTTATTCATACTTTTTCCGTTCAGTGTTCCTTAACTATCATTCCTTCACCAATGCTCAATGCAGCACCAATCTACGAGTCTGCTCAACAGTCGGAGATCTTGTGAGATTCCTTAAGTCATATATTACATAATACCTTTTTCATAAAATTTGCAGTGTAAGTTACTCAAATATATTTATTTATAAAATGACTTTGCTTTACTTTTATTTAATGATTCTTTTTGTTACAAAATGTTATAGGAGTTGGGTTTGTGTCCGATGTAAGGTGTTCACTAATTGGCCAGAAGTTCAAGCCATACCAAAGACTAAAAAGCAATGAGACTTGTTGTCTACTTGCTAAACAGTCAGCATTGTAAGGTGAAGATCAAGGATAAGTGGAGAAATCCAAGGAAAGAATAATGCCCTCCCCTACATCTGTGGTGGATGATCAATCCATTTATTTGCTATCTTTCTAGTAAACTTACTGTATCTTTTTCTGCCTGTCATCCGAGGGTGGGGGTAGGGGAGTGCCATATTCTTGTGATTCTGGAAGATTTCTATGTAAAGGGGGTGGGATATTGTGAATGTTACACTACTCTCCCTACTTGGCTTACATTCTCATAAAGTAACCAAACAGTGCACTGTTCCTGAACCCATCCTTTCAGCGCACAAAAGGTCTGATGTATCAGTAGGAGTCTTCAGCCTGTCACTGTTATCTTCATCTATTGGGGAGTCACCTCAACAATGTATATTATATACTCGGCATAAGTATTAAGAAGAAACTCGGATATTTTAGATTTGCATTGAATTTGATCCATAGTTGTTAGACACCAATTAAACAATATTTCCTGAATTTCAAATTCTTAAAACCTCTTAAGCTTAAGCCTTAAGTTTTAGACATTCTCTAGAGACAGAATTATGTAATGTATTTTAATCAAAATTAGAATAAGGATTTTAGACATAGGTGTAGTATTATATCCTGATTTTAATTTTTTTTAAAGAGAACATGAAAGTAATGCAAGATTGTTTAATTCGGGGGAATTAATTTTACTAATTCTAGCAACTTCATAAAAATTAAAACAATGGACATTACATCTTGTACTATCGATAGAAGCAAGGCACTAATATTAACAACAGTGTTTTTATTTTTATTGTCCAATTTTTTTCTTTGTATCACTTTTGCCTACAAGTGATTTTTTTTTTCTTGTAAACTTTGAAAAAATATTGAAGAGATGTCTTTTTTTTTCTTTTTTTTTTTTTTGCACTACCCTGACTTAACTTAATTTTGATTTAAAATGAAACTCAACTTTTA
This sequence comes from Euprymna scolopes, assembly GCF_053919585.1. NCBI lineage: Eukaryota > Metazoa > Mollusca > Cephalopoda > Sepiida > Sepiolidae > Euprymna > Euprymna scolopes. The sequence continues at coordinate 39,082,459 of NC_136503.1, forward strand.
CTTTAGCTGTCTCAAAAAATCTGAATATGTGTAATTGTACGTGCCATTTGGAATAAGTGTAGCCATCATAAACATTGACAATTCTTTCCTCTTCTAGAGAACAGCTCCTACGAAGTGGTTTGATCACCATAACTAATAAATCCTTCTGAGCATATTAATTTCAACCAAAACTTTGAAGGACTCCTTCTAGATTCTTTTGGATTTACACAGCACTCACAGAGCTTCTTGGTAATAATAAAGAAAGAAGTCTTCTCTCTTGCCCTAGTCAACTTGACATTGAGCAGGGCTATCCTCTACTGAAAGATATACTGCTCAGAGAACTTTGGTTGCCTATCTTTATTACTGTGATACTATTTTAATTTTCAGTAACCTACACCCAAGGGTGTAGGTTACTCAAATATATATATATATATTTATAGAAGGACTTTGCTTTACTTTCATTTGACGATCCTTTTTGTTACAAAATGTTATAGAAGTTGGTTTTGTGTTTTATGTAAAGTGTTCACTAATTGGCCAGAAGTTAGTGATACCAAAGACTTAAAAGCAATGATATTTGATGTCTACTTGCTAAAGTCAGCATTGTAAGGTGAGGATCAAGGATAAGTGGAGGAATCCAAGCAAAGGATGATGCCTTCCCCTACATCTCTGTAGTAGGCAATAAAAAGGGAACCTCCAAGTCCTGTTTGACTGATTAATCCATTTGTTTATTTATCCATGAACAGTGGAAAGTTCAGAGGTACATACATAGACAATATGATTCTTCTAAATTATAATTTTTAAAACATTTATTTTTACATAAATTCCGATGGATTTAAACATCCATCGGAATTTATGTAAAAATAAATGTTTTAAAAATTATAATTTAGAAGAATCATACTTGGACTGTAATTTTATCATTTAAAATATATATATATTGGAGTAGGTATTTTTGATTATTTGGATTTTGACTATTCTCAAAATGGATATTCAAGTGGAGGAATCAAAGAAAAGGATGATGCCCTCTCCTACATCTGTGGTAGGCAATGAAAAGGGAACCTTTATATTTAAAACTAAACACATTGACGGATTTGAACTCCAATGTGGGTGTTTTTGATATAAATTTTGTATGCATTGAGAAAGAATTTTGGACAAAAATATTTGTTAATTAAAAAAAAAAAATCACTTATGCTTGACAGTAATAAGAATATAGCAAATGTGTGTATGTTTGATATAGTAAACGATTCTCATTGCAGTTTAAGCATGCATTTTGATGTGGGGGTGATGAATGCGTATAGTTAAAGGGGTGTCCTCAAATGAAAATTGCAATAAACATTGTTGAGAGTAAAAAAAAGAATGTTTTTTCATAAAAATTTTATATTCTTCGAATTTATTATTTTTTTGAAATCAAAATATACTTAAGAACAAGATGTGTGCGATATTAATTTATAGTAAAGCTTCCTGGCATCGATTGGGGGGGGGTAATTTTCATAAAGTATCTAGATTACATAAAATTAACAATAAAACCAAACAATCTACACAATATTGAAATTTTAACTATTTCAGTTTATTTTAAGACTACATTAAAAATATTTATATGGGTTAGATTTAACTGATTGAGTCACCAAACCAATTCTCTCTCTCTCTATTTGACAGATGAATGTTGGTTAAAACTACAACAGTTGTCATTCTTTTAGTTTTTCTTTCTTTCTTCTCTCTCTCTCTCTCTCTCTGCCAGTCAAAGATAATGAAAGAAAGGAGAAAAGAATTGAAAAGGACAGATTTCCTTACTCTCTTTTACACTGAAAGATCTGCTTGAATTCACCCCCCCCCCGGTATCTATGAGTAGAATAGCAGTACATTTGAATTAGGGAGTGAAAACTCTGCTCTCTTTTTATTTATACTTTTAAAAAAATTGACGAGGATTAAATATTGAAATCAATGAAATTAATTGAAAATAATTTTGCTTATGGACCAATATTTTCCATATCTGACTGACAAAACAGATTTTTGTATTGACCTTTTGCCATTAAACCTATTAGCATTAAAGGTGAAGGGAAAAAGTATTTCGTACTAGAAAAAATGTGATGCATTGGGTTACCCATTGAAATCTGATCAAATTGTTTGAATTAAGTGAATTTGCAAAGCCAGTAAAATATTAAACAAAAATAAAATTTGTTCTGTTTATTACTTTTTACTGTTAATAAATTGAAAAAGTGATAGACAATGTAGAGAGTAAGAGCGGGTGGGTGGATATCAAAACAACCTTCAATGAGAAAGGGTGAAAGTGATAGACAGTAAGAGATGGCTCACTTGATGAGTTATTTGAAAATTATAGCTAATGAGAACAATTAAGGGATTTTTTTTTTTTCGTATAAGATTTTCTTGAACTACTGTTCTCATTTTGAGTGCTATTTTCGCAATGTTTTGGTCAATGTAAATTCTAACCTTCTTAGGTATAATGTTGAACTCTGGAATCAGCACAAAATTTCAAATAGAACTTTTTATTTAATCCATGTAGTAGCATGCTCTCGTTTCATCAGCCATGATGGGAGAGAAGGCCTAATTCACAATTTTATTTTGATTAACGTCCACACTTGAGGATTGAACCTTCAACCTCCAGAAGAGTAACTTTTACAACTGAATTTTTATCAAATAATTTACTTGTTACATCACGGGTAGTTGCAGACGATCCTAGTATGAATATGCAGACACTTTTTCGTTTCTTTTTGTTTTTTTGTTTTTTTAAACATAACTCAATCCCAAAACTAAGTAATATCTTAGCATATATTTTATGTGATTAAAATATATACAGTATCTGAGATACGGCATTAATCTTTTTCAGGGTTGGGATCGTAAGGTGCAATCACTGTATGGCTTGGCCTAAGCAAAATTTTATACAGCACATATTAAAAATTTTTAACAAAATACAGTACAGTATATAATACACGTATATAATCAAATAACATTATAAATAACACCGTGAAGCAGAGCAAATACCGTAACCAGGGGTCAGAAAAACATTGTATTCCACATCGTAACCTGAAAAAAACTCTGTATCCTGGGATCACTGTGTGTGTGTGTGTGTGTGTGTGTGTGTGTGTGTGTGTGTATATATATATATATATATATATATATATATATATAGCAACAATTAGAAGATCCGACTGTCATTTGGGTGGTCTGATTTCGACCCTGGCTTGAGGTAGTTGCTTATCTAGCCGCACTGATGAGCTGTGTAACAGCGAAACAGTACTGTACATGGATGACTATAATGCTCAACTTGGGTTAAGCATATTGGGAAGTGATATACAAATTTCCATCAGCGTATTAAGCAGTGCTCGTTGTATAAACAAATTGAGCTTAGGTATTTGAACAATGTCAAAACATTAATTCACTGCCCGCATAGCAGCAGCCGAATGGTGCAATGGTTAGAAGCTCCGACTGTCATTTGGGTAGTCGGATTTCGATCCTGGCTTGAAGTAGTTGCTTATCTAGCCGCACTGATGAGCTGTGAAACAGCGAAACAGTACTGTATGTGGATGATATGTGTATATATATAAGGCTTTAGAGAAGCAAACGTTGATTAACTCGACTTTAGTATAATGATAGGTATAAGATTATATTAATAGTTATAATTTACATTTATGGTTTGCATAATCTTTTTTTATGCCAAGAAATTATATACGTGTGTGTACTAGTTGTATCGAGCAGGTGTTTGGGAATGTTTTTACTTTCATTTTTCTCAAGCTTTATTAATACCTTTTGATATTTTTATTTTTTTTTTTTAAATAGTATTTTAATTAAATTTGATTGTTATGGTATTATTAAAGGAATAAAAAAATTTTAAAGTCAGAAATAACATTTATTCAGCACTTTAAATGCTTCTAAATTCTTTTCAAAGGTCGTGAATTTAATTTTTTTTTTTTAACAAAATATTAAAATGGGTAACTTAACAGAAATTTTAATTTTTTTTTTTTTTTTTTTTGTAAAATCTCATTTAATAACAAATTAGTGAAACTCAGTTTGCAATGAACAGGGTTTTTTATTTGGGGGTGGGGCACATACCTCTGAATTACGACATATTAATGCAAATAATCATTTAAAATGTAATTTATTCACCTGTAGAGTTGATTTAAACCAGCATCATGTAAAGAAATTTTGGGGATGTTCAACTTATTTCAGATCGTGCTGCAATCTGCTCAAATCCAATATGTTTTTGTATACAGACATAGAAATTACTTTTCATAAGCGTAAAACACTCCAGGTTTAATAATTTATTTCAGCATACAAAAAGTTTTAAACAGGTAAATTATTTTAAAATTGATAAACTTATAGTGGTATTGATTGTTTCAAACTAAATAAAATAAATTCCTAGTACTATCAGTTTTGTAATTTATAGCACAGTGATTGCCCAAATTTATATCAAGTAGCCAATCAAAACGGTTAAAATATGAATTAATATCGGTGAAATTATAAACTGTCCATTAAATTTGTTTTGATTAATTTTTTTAGAGGTGGGGGAACTCTTCCTCAAAAATTTATCTTATATGCAATAGTCTATCATGCACAAAAATCCTACAAACTGGCTTTATTTTGTTTTGTTTATGGCATACTAGTGGAGATACCCAGCGTTGCTAAGGTATTTGGAGATATGTTGAGCAAAAAAAAAAAAAAAAAAAAGTGTTAGTGGCCAGGGAAGCAGGCTCAAACCCATGAGGCGAAGACCGAAAAGTAAGTGAAAGAAAACGTGAAATTTTACCACTATGCTACGAAGCCATAGGAAGTGAAAACGTTCAAATTTAGCGATGTCAATCAAAAAGTTGGCTTGCTAAGTGAAGGAGTTCACACAGATGCAGGAATGAACGTTGGCTGAAAGCCAGTTCAGCTTTCTGCCGTTTCGTTTATTTGTTTCCTCACAATGTTAGAAACCAAGCTCCCCCGAAAAAGGGGAACTCTCAAATGAATAGTAATTGTCTGATAAGGTTTTTCCCCACATTGATCAAAGCTAATTGGCACGAAAGGCTGCTGACGCCTTAGCATTGGTGAGTTTCACTTTATTTATACGAAGACTAACAAACATACGAGAGGATAGAATAGCATGAATTTTATAAAACTCAATCAAAATAAATCTAGATACAATGTGCATTTGCAAATCGTAGATATTATGATCTAGGGAGTATACAAAAAAAAGTTCTAAGAAATAGTACCCCCCCCCATCCCGCGAGAAGGCCGGCGAAAAAAGCCTTTGATGGGCATACAAAAACACGCATGGCCTTTTGGTCTTTTTTGTATATAGATAAGCCTTTTTTTGGGTTCAATCATTTTCGCAAAAGTTTTTATGCTTTAACTGAATATCTTCAAATATTTATCCATGGTATTTAGTTTGGTTTTGTGGTGAAAAATTATTTTAATTTTTGGCTTTGCAGCACATGGAGATTTTCAAAGAGAAATGAAAAAACAATATCAATGTTTGGTGCATTTGAGTCAAGTAGCCAATATCTTCAAACAGCCTGATCTCGTATCACCAGAATATTAAATTTACCTTTAGTTGACCTTTGACAACTAAATGTTTTCGTTTACTAGCCAAATAGAAAAGCAACTAGCCAAACTTGAATATGACATCTTTGTTCCGTGACGAGTACACCATGAAAGTTTTTTTTTAAGTAAGTTTAATTCTAAATATACACCAAATTTTCTTTTTGAGATTTGAAAGTATAAACATTCAAATTTTTCAGATGTTTTTTTTAAAACATCCTTTGTTAAAGAGTATATTGTTCTATTAAACTTTTATTGTTTAAATAATTTGACTTGTTTAAAAAAACAAAAAAAGATTGAAAAGACATTTTTCACTAAGTAATGAGCTTTGAAAGATTGTTGATGAAAGAAATCCAATCACCAAAATATAAGCGTTTTATTATTTATAGTCCCTACTTTGAAAAATTACACACATATGTGATTGTTTCACTAACAATGTAAAGCCCTAGAATACTTCAGTTGAAAGTCATGAACAGGTAAAATTATAGAGGAATAAAAGGCGAATCAAATGAGGTATTATTTGTTTAAACAGTTACATTCAATTTAGCTTAAATTTGCGGGATTTTTTTAAATTACAGGTGCAGACTTTCTTTTTGGCGCCACTATATATCAGAAGTGTTAGGTAAACCCCTTTTATTTTATATATATATATATATATATATATAATTAAAAGGATCTTCTATTAAAACCTTTGGATGTTCATGGTAGATCCAATCATCAGATTATTGTCCCAGAAGTCTGTATACATTTAAATGCAAGTCCAAGCTATATATATATATATACTAGCCAGGTGACCCAACATTGCCCAGGATTGAATGATGATCAACAAATGTTTTACACCCCCATATTTTTATCAAAATCAGTGAAATCGCCTATTTTTCAATCAAATCAATTGATTGCCTGCACTAATTGGGGACTCCTTGCAGTGCACCTCGAGGAGGTTTTGCACGCTTTTCACAGTGACTTAGTTCACAATACATTTTAATCTATATTGCACTGTAGCGAACCTGCTTTTATAAATTTATTATTATATATAGTGGCTTGCATAGAGGTTTAAAATACAAAAGTCAAGTATCATACTTCAATTGTGCTCTAAACTCGATTAAACCTAGAACCCCATCTTCCAACGTAGACCCCTACTACCAGGTCTCCTTCTCCAACATCAGGGGTCTACATTCCAACCTTCCAGAGGTTGAAACCCAATTACAGGAGACGAAACCGGACATATTCTTTCTAAGTGAAACTGGAATAGGGCCGACCACTTCCCTAGATGAGTTCATAATTAACGGCTACTCAAATTTAACAGCTAAATCTGACCCCCAAGATCGCCATGGGCATGGAATATGTGCCTACATTAAGGATGGCTTCCCGTGTGGCAGGGATATCTCTAGAGAAGATCCTAATTTACCCTATATGTGCTTCAGGGTTGCACTTGCTAACACCACTGCATTTATATTTGCCCTCTATAGGCCCCACAACAGCGGAGTTACTATCTTTAAGAGCATATCTGAGAAAATAGACCACATACTGTCTTCACATCCCTCGGCTAACATCCACATATGTGGTGACTTCAACGTCCATAACGTGGAATGACTGACCCATTCAAATAAGACAGATGATGAGGGGAGGTTTTGTCATGATTTTGCCATTGCTTATGATCTCACTCAGATTGTTCGCGAACCCACCCGTGTGCCCGATACACCCCGTCAATATGCAAGCCTCCTAGACCTTTTTCTCTCAACTTCCCCTGAGCTATGTTCATATTCCGTTCATTCTCCTCTAGGATCCTCCGACAACTCCGTCGTATCAGTTAAGATAAAAACGAAATGTAAGAAGCCCCCAGACGTACCCCTCCACCGTACTGTATACCGATACTCTATGGCCGACTGGGATAGCTTCCGTACATTCATATCTGATTTACCTCTGCACTCCATGTTTAAAAAGGATGTGTCCTCTATAGTATCAGATCTGACCGAATGGTTAATTGCAGGCATAGACCAATTCATACCATCTAAAAAATTCCAACAAAAACCTAACAGCCAGCCATGGTTCTCCCCAGAATGTGCTGCTGCTATCGCGCACAGAAATCACTTTTTCCATAGCTATCAACGTAATAGATGCACTGAGACTAAAGCTGCTTTTAGGTCTGCCAGCAACCACTGTAAAAGAGTAATAAAAAATGCAAGAGAGCTATATGCCCAGTCTGTTAAATCCAAGGTAGCTAATCGGCGGCTTGGATCCCACCAGTTTTGGCAAATAACAAATAGGATCCTGAACAGAAGTGTGCGTTCTATCCCAACCATTATCAATGGACTAGAGGTCATCTCGTCAGCGTCAGACAAGGCCAAACTATTTGCAAAGAACTTTGCAGCTAATTCTACCCTATGCGATGAAGGCCATCAACTCCCCATATTTCCTCCTATAACACAGAACAAGCTAGGTAACATACAAATATCCGTGCATGAGGTCGCCAAGCTAATACAGAACCTAGATTCCAGTAAAGCAACTGGCCCTGATGGCATCCCAATTATAGTGTTAAAAAAGCTTCAACCAGAACTTGCTCCCATACTTACGAAACTATTTAAGCGCTGCCTTAAGGAGAAGTGCTTTCCGACTCCCTGGAAGACCTCATCAGTTTGCCCTGTATTTAAGAATTCTGGTGATAAGTCATCTCCCTCTCAATACAGACCAATAAGTCTCCTGTGTGTTATGAGTAAGTTGCTGGAATCCATATTAAATAGAGAAATAGTCAACCACCTCAGCAGGAATAACCTTCTTAGTGACACACAATATGGTTTCCGCTCTGCAAGATCTACCGCAGATGTGCTGACGGTTATATCCCACAGGATTAGTGAATCTCTTGACAAAGGCTTCCTTTCTAGGGCAATTGCTCTCGACATATCAAAGGCCTTCGACAAGGTATGGCATAAGGGTCTACTTCACAAGATTTCCAGCTACGGTATAACTGGAAATGTTTTCTCAATCATTAAATCATTTCTCTCCGATAGGCTCATAAGAGTAGTGGTAGATGGACAAAAATCTTAGGCCTGCAATATAAATGCTGGAGTCCCTCAGGGGTCAATCCTGGGCCCAACTCTCTTCCTGATCTACATCAATGACCTCCCTAAACACATACTTAAATCATTCGTTGACATCTATGCTGATGACACGACCATCTACGGCAACACATCAAAGGCTGTAAATGACAAAGTTCTCTCTGATTCCCTCTCCTCTGATCTCGAGCGCGTGGTTCAGTGGGGGAAGATGTGGCTGGTTACCTTTAATGCATCCAAAACCAAACTGCTATCCTTACATCATCAACGCTCTGATCCCCATCTGGCATCAATTGTGATGGATGGCTCTCGTCTGGGTGAGGCCCCGTGTTTTGACAAGCTTCTGGGTTTTTACCTTTACTCCTGATCTGAAATGGAACACGTACATCAAGTCTGTTGCCAAGGTCGCTGGAAAGATGGTGGGATCCTTCTACCGCTCCAGAAGATATCTCACTACTGATGCAATTCTCTATCTATATAAAAGCCAAGTACGTCCAAGGATGGAATACTGTTGCCATATCTGGGCAGGAGCTGCTAAAAACAGCCTATCCTGCCTTGACAGAGTACAAAATAGACTTCGTGGCTTAGTGGGGGATGCCCTTTTCTCTACCCTGCAACCTCTCTCCCACAGAAGAGACGTTGCGAGCCTGTCCTTGTTTTATCGTTATTTCCATGGCAGATGCTCGTCTGAACTCTAATCTCTGGTCCCCCCTCGCCAATCTTTCACGAAAAACACCCGTCTAGCTGAATCCACTGTGAAAAATTTCCCCCACTCTATATCTGTGCCTAAATCAAAACGCAGATTCCATGAACAAAGCTTCTTTCTTAGAACTGCACGCCTGTGGAACTCTGTTCCGTCTGCCTGCTTCCCTCCGGACTACAACTTGGATGTCTTCAAGTCCAATGTTAACAAATTCCTAATGAACCGCCCCCTTAAGTAAACATTTCAGCAAATCTCCTCACTAACGTAATGTACTTGCAATAACCCTTATCCCTGAGTGGCTTCCGGGCCTTGATAAGTGGTGATCACTGTGTAAAAAAAAAAAAAAAAAAAAAAAAAAAACACACAGAAACATTGATATCAAACGTGCCCGTGTCATACCAAATTACAATATCGGTTGTGACACAACAGGTCACAGGTCTATCTGGCTATTGAGTTGCATCAAAAAAATCTTTATAATATAGAAAATACAAAGTATTGTTTGTTCAAAAGTTGGATTGAAAAACTTACTTATTCTTCTGTAACAGCTTTCAAGCAAAATACTACAGTTCAATTATTGAATAAAAGGTTCTTTTGGGAAATCATATACATCATTTTTCTGAATAAGACATTTTGTGACAGTTTTATAGTGTTTGGAGTTTTAGCGCATCAAATCGAAAGGCAGAACGTGGCCCACATTTTTTCTTAAAAATAAAATAACAATTTAGTTTCATAGAGAAAAAAAAATTAAGGCAACCATAATAAAAAATTAACTTTGTATTAAAAGTATTGTGGGAAAATGTCATTGATTTGTTGTAAACAATTGCTATAAATCAGTATGATGCAATTATGATTGCAAGTGACTGAATCATTCATCCATTGAGATATTTTTTCATAATCACATCGTTTTTACACTGCCCTTTTTTTTTTTTTTTTTAGCCAGTTTGTTTTTCCCTTTTATCTTTTTTCTGTCTTATTTTTTAGTTTTATTTTTTTTTATCTCGTTTTTACTTTTTCTTTTTCTCACACCCTTTTTTCTTGGCCTGTTTTCTTTTTTCCTGCCCCCTTTTTTCTCTTGCCCCCTCCTTTTCTTGTCCCCCTTTTCCCCTCTTTCTGTCGCTCTCCCTCCCCTCTCCTTCTTTCTGTCGCTCTCCCTCCCTCTCCTTCTTTCTGTCGCTCTCCCTCCCCTCTTTCTCTCTCGCTCTCCCTCTCCTCTCTCGCTCTCCCTCCCCTCTCCCTCTTTCTCTCTTTCTCTCTTCCTCTCGACCTCCCTCCTTCCTTCTCTCTCGCTCTCCCTCCCCTCTCCCTCTTTCTCTCTCGACCTTCCTCCCTCCTTCTCTCGTCCTTTCGCCCCCCCGCTCCCCATCCCACTCTTTCTCTCTTCCTCTCGTCCCCCTTTTTTCTCTTTCCCTCTCGCCCTTTTTTCTTTATTTACCTTTAGCTCAACTTGCACCACAATGCCATGGAAACAGTGTGTGTTTCCATTTTTACTTGTGGTTCTGCTGAGTGTGTCTGTGTCCATTGTCAATTGTGATCCTTGCACATTTGATCAATACTCCTCTTACAGATGCTTCACATAATATTGCCTCCATTTTGCAAAATACTGGCTATACATGATCATGCATTTACTGTATGCAAGATATTGATTCCTGATATTCTTTAAAGAATATCTATAGATTTTGTTAATCATCTAGTCATATATGTGTGCGCGTGTGTATCAGACATGCTTTGTACAACACTTTTCATTAGCATTTAACGTGCTCTCACGGGTAATGATTTATTTCTTGCTTGTGGGATAGAGAATTCCCAATTAATGTTGCAACCGTTTTTATTTTGATGTTTTTAAGAGCTCTCGGTTATTTAAAAAAAAAACTGAGGCATGAAGTATAAATTGGGGGAGAGGGGATGGGTACAGGGTTTTTCTAGATGGTCTACAAAATTTCGGAGATTACTTTTGACTGGCAGCATTTATCATAGTACTGCACTCACACTGTGGAGTGAAACCTACTTAAGAAATTTCCCCCAGCGTTTTTATAAAAATATATATATGTATGCGTGTGTGTTAAAGAACAGATTTTTTTTTTTTTTTTTTAATCTAAATTAAATTTTATTTGATTGTGAAAAAATTGTTTGTGTGTATTTAAAAGTTCAATGATTTGAAAAGAGGCCAATGAGTGAAGGGGAGTGGGGAAATTCTAAGAAACACTCAAAATAAATGTTGCAAACTAAACAAAATGCCTATTGGAGTGTGTTAGTAAAGTACTCCCCCCCCCACTCCTATCCTTGACTAAGTAATAGATCGCCCACTGTTTTCCAGGGGGGGGGGCTAAAAACAAGCAGGTCGGTATCTAGGTGGGATTGGGATGATTTATTAGAGGATGTGGAAAAAAAAGGTGTTGGGGAGGAGCGTGGTAGTGGGGGGGGGGCAAAAGAAAGGGATGCATGAGGTGGGGCATCTCAGAGGTTCTCTAGCACCAAAAAACAAAACAGGAACTGGATCTCATTTGTACCACCAGTCAAGAGTCTTTGTAAAAAGCTAAGCTATTCTAACAGGATGGGTTTTGAAGAACCCAGGACCACATGTGGCCTGCTTCAAGGAAGGAACATGAATTTGAACGTGGCTGCCCGACGGATGCATAAACTAGTTTTATGCTCCCACCTCTTATTGAAATCTACTCGATGCAACCTCCTCCAATCACATCTGATCTTTACTTTAAACTGATGTTTAAAGTAAACAACCAGATCACGATCTGGAACAGATGTCCCCTCGTAGACCTTTTGGAGGCAGGTAATCCATGTCACCATTCTTGCTACTGCTAGGATAGCCAGAAAAACCATTCTTTTCTCCCTGGACAATGTATGTGGCATCAAGGAAAAGTGGGCGCTTGGCGTCAATGCAAGCCGTTACCTCTGACATATTCCACGAGTCCCTGAAGTCAGCTGCAATAGAAAAAGGTGTGCTCGGCTGTTCCAATTTCATGATTAATAGCATGGGTGCCCGGCGGTGCCCAGGTGTCTGGAGGTGTATATTGAGCAAAAAAAAACAAAAAAAAACGGGTCAATTTTTTTAAACTTTGACCCCTATTATGTCCCCTTAACATTTAGTTTTAGGCTCAAATAAAGTTAAGTAAGATCCATATCCAAGGAACATATATCTAAAATTTCAAGTGTTTAGACTCAAAATTGGAGGAGGAGTTTGATAGAGTTCTCAAAGATCAAATCGTTGAACTTTGACCCCTTAACAGCCAAATTTCTGACCGAAAATGGATGACAAAGATTTTCCCAAATCTCAGTACCCTGTATATCAAATTTCGAGTCTGTAGACTTAAAATTGACAGTGTAATTGCGTAGGGAAATGTACACACACAGACAGACATGCTCACTTTTATAGACATATGGATTGCAGCACAGACACCAGGGAGTGATGTTTTCACCTTTGTGAAGTTTGGCAAAGAGAGGGGCAGTGTGTTACGAACCAGTCACCAGTTCAGGGAAAACTCAAAATTATTGAGAAAGTCCTGTCCCGGCACGCAATTCAAGTGTTACCGGATCTTAACTTGAAAGCAAATCCTACTTTTTCTATTTAAAAATTAAAATGAACTTAATATACTTGATCATGGATGTGCTAGCCACTACATGAAGGTTTAGTAATTTGCATATTCCTTTTGAAAAATAAGCGTTAATTATTCATTTTTTATGGTTTCTTATTAGATGACTGGTTTCATTTCACTATTAAACTGAATTCTATTCATGCATAGTTTCTACATTCTGCATAATTGCATAGAATTTAAGATGAAAAAATATATATAGTGAACTTGTCAGTGTGTGCGAAACTGCTCTCTGAAAATTTGATCTATAGAGTTGAAATTTGATATAGAGTATTTGAACCCCAGGAACACTTTCAATTTGGTTTTTAGCAGGCAAAAATTGCTGCTAAGGTGGTTGAAACAGTTAGCCTTGATAAGGTAAGAATAAAACATTACTCCTGTTATTTTTGTGCATGCGCAAAATTAAACATTCATTGCTCCGAGTTGCTTAATTTTTAACCTTTGGTGTCCATCTGTTGGTAGCTCAGACGCTGACAATGATGACACTGGAGAGATAAATGACTAAGGCTGGAGTGTTAATTGTTTTGATTTTGATTCTAGCAAATGGTACCCAAGTCTTTTTTCTGTAACTTTTAAAATAATTACTATATATTGGATACTAATCAAAGAATTGGCTCTGTAATAATGAGAAATCTGCATGAATTATAATATTTATGTGTATCTTACAACCAGGCAATACTGGACGGCCTGCTGATGTTTCTATATTTGTATGTAGACGATTTGTTCAAAAACTAATAAACTGATCATTATGAATTTGGGAACACAGCTACTTGGCGTAAAGATAGGTTATTTGAGCTATAATTTGCTTAATTTAGCTTTATGCAAAAAGGGGCTGAGGAAAATTTAAATGCCTTCAATTTTTCTGAAATTTTAACAATTGATGTTGGACATCAAGTCATAACTATTCCCCAAATTTCGGTTTCTTTGGAGATGGGCAAAATCTCTCATTTTAAAATTCAAATATTTCAGATTTGCATTGAATTTAATCCATAAGTTGTTGGAATCTGTTAAATAGAGAAGTAGTCAACCATCTCAGCAAAAATAACCACGTCTGTGACATGCAATATGGTTTCCGTTCTGCTAGATCTATAGCAGATGTGCTAACAGTTACATCTTATAGGATTAGTGAATCTCTTGACGGAGACTTCCTTTCTAGGGCAATTGCTCTTGATATTTCAAAGGCCTTTGATAAGATATGGCATAAAGATCTACTCCACAAAATCTCCAGCTACGATAAAGCTGTAAATGTCTTTAATTATTAAATTATTTATCTCGAATAGGTTCAGAAGGGTAGTGATTGATGGGCAGAAATCAGAAGCTCATAGTATTAATGCTGGAGTTGCTCAGGGATCCATCCTCAGCCTAACTTTCTTCCTGATCTACATAAATGATCTCCCAAATCACATCCTAAGATCATTTGTAGACATTTATGCTGACGACACTACCATCTATGGCAACATTTCAAAGACTGTAAATGACCAAGTTCTCTCTGATTCTCTCTCTCCCTCTCTTCTCTGATCTTGATCTCGTGATGCAATGGGGAAAGAGGTGGCTGGTTAATTTCAATGCATCTAAAACCAAGCTTCTATCTTTCCATCATCAACGCTCTGATCCCCATCTGACATCAATTAAAATGAATGGCCCTTGGGGAGGCTCCATGTTTTGACAAGCTTCTGGGTCTGACCTTTACTCCTGATCTGAAATGGAACATGTACATCAAATCCATTGCTAAAGCTGTTAGAAAAATGGTGGGATCGTTCTTCTGCTCTAGTAGATATCTCACTGCTGATGCTATTCTCTACTTGTATAAGAGCCAAGTACGTCCAATGGTGGAGTAATGTTGCCACATATGGGCAGGAGCTGCTAGAAGCAGCTTATCCTGCCTTGACAGAGTTCAAAATAGAGTTTGTAGCCTAAGAGGAGATGTCCTTTTCTCTTCCCTGCAACCTCTTTCTTATATAAGAGACATTGCAAGCTTTCTCTGGTCTATCGTTATTTCCATGGCAAGTGTTTGTCTGAGCTCCAATCTATGGTCACCCTGACCTGACTTTCACGAAAACAATCGTTTAACTGAAACGACTATCAATAATTTCCCCCCACTCTTTTTCTATGTCTAAACCTATACATAGATTCTATGAACAAAGCTTCTTTGTTAGAATTGCACTTTGTGGAACTCTCCTGTGGAACTCTCTTTTGTTTCCCTGCTTTCCAACTGACTATAATATTGTCATCTTCAAATACAACATGAACAAGTTTTTGATGAACCATCCCCTTAAGTAATCCAATTTACCAAATTTCTGCTTCTTATTGCTATATTTTTTCATTGACTACTGTATACTCATTAACCCTTATCTTCGAGTGGCCTCCTGTCCTTGATAAGTGGTGACTCCTTTGTAAAAGAAAAAAAAAAATATTGCCTTTAATTTCAATTTCTTTCTATGACCCCCTTCAGCTTAAGGCTTAAATTCTAGACATTTTCTAGAATTAAAATCCTGTAATGGATTTTGATTAAAATTGGGTAAGGATTCTAGATCTAAGGTTTAACATAATTATATCTTGATTTGAATTTTTGCAAGATGGCATAAAAGTGGTGCAAAATTATTTTGCTAAGAAAATTTTATATTTGTAGCTGTTAAGTAACAATCAGTTTTATGCGACCGTCGTCTGGAGGTTGACGATTCAATCCTCACTACAGCAGGTGATACTAAAAATTAAAAGAAGTTGCTCAAGACTTCAAAATGATCATGGCTGATTGAACAAGAACAAATTACCGTTGTGGATGAAATTCTATATAGATTCCAGAGTTTGATAAAATGCGCCTGTAGAGTGGTTGGTGACGGTGATCCTTATCAAAGATTGGCGATAGCCATTTTGAAGTAATGTTTGTATTCATTTGACTATTCTGGTTTGAACTTAAGAATCACTAGAGTTCGTGTGAAAATACTAACAACCTGCTACACATCTGAAAAAGGTCAGAGGTTACATTGATCAAAACATAAGAATAACGTTCAAAACTCTGTGAATGAGTTCTTGATGAGGCATCCCCTTAAGTAATTTGATTTACCAAATTTTCACTACTAACAATTACTATGATATTGTCCCATTGATTACCATAGGCCCATTAACCATTATCCTCGAGTGACCTCCAGGCTTTGATAAGTGGCGACTCCTTTTTTCTCTTGCTTTCTTGAAAAAAAAATAGTAATAAACTGAAGAAAATTATCAATTCTCATCTAAAAAAAAACGTTCTAAAATGATAATTAGCTTTATAAATAATGGCTTCTTTTTTTTTTTAATGGAAATTGCTCCAGACAAGGTATAAAGCTACTTGATGTAAGAAATTAAAAAAAAACAAAAAAAAAATACTTAAAGGTCAACGATTAGCCACCAATGTGTTTGATAAATTCTAACTCAGAAAACAGCAATTATTTCCCCTTAATCAGAAACCTCACTCATGGAATGTAAGGATTTGAGGATTTGTTAAGAATGTGTTGCTTCATTATAATATAAATATATGCATGGAATTCCAGATAAGAACTTGTTAATGTAGGCGCATTTGATGAGCAGTCAAATTTTTATTTGAGTGAGGATTGAGGAGGATGTGAGAAAGATACAATGGACGTGTAATGAGTTTTAAAGTGAGGCTTAGATCTGAGAACCTCCGAGAAAGGTTAAATCAAGACAGTATGAGATGTGTGCAGAACAGTAGGCTGTGTTGGTTTGGTCACATTGAAAAAAAATGGATGAAAGTGTTTGAGTTAGTCAATGTGGAACAGTTGAGGTGGCAGGGGACGGCCACAGAAAATATGGAAAGGAGTGATAAGGATGAACTTGAGAGTAAGAGGGATAAAGACCTGGCCAGAGAGAAATTGATGTGGAAGTCAGGTTCTGAAAGTAGTTCAACATATACTAGCATGTAAAACAGATGTTAAACCAAAAATATGATTTTTTTTTTTTTTCTTTAATAAAGCTCACATTCTAATGAGGGGTGACATGATGTGATTAAAAGGCAAAGAAATAGTTAACTAGGAATCTGCAAATTCGCCTGTAGTGGACAATTGTCCCCATATGAATTCCTAGATTTTGGTTTAAGAGTAGAAGTAACTATTTATACAATCTTTCCATTCTTCACTTCTACTTTTCTTCCTCTTTGATACCACCAAAAGGAGTTCCACTCTAAGGGGACACAACTTTAAGTAAAGAAACAAAACTGCTTGTTTAAACAACTACAGACTCTGAGTCTGCTTTAAAAAAACAAAAAAACAAAAAAAACTTCTGACTCTAAAGACTTATTTAAAAAAAAAAAAAAAAAAAAAAACTAAAATAACTAGAGTTTGACTCCTGATTCATGAAAAGCTTGGACTCCTCATCTCTTGTCTCCTCTCAGCTGATGATATGATCAGCTTTGGAAAAAGTTAAAACATGAATCTGTAGAAGAAACAATAGTTATTGTTGATGAATTTAATGTAGGACAGATAAAGGTCACTAAGTAGTATGAAGATGATATGCTTAAATAAGTCCCAGCCTCATTCTATATTTGCTCTCCTGACATTTTCTTTCTATTTAGGAAGGATGATTGAATCTAGAATAACAAAATGACACAATGGACATAAATATATGAAGTGGAATTTTTATTTTTCATTGTGCACAAGTATTTCAGGTTGTTTGGGTAAAAAAAAAATGATCGATTTTCAGAAACAAACATTGTGTGTGTGTGTGTGTGTGTATATATATATATATATATATATATATATATATATATATACACACACACACACTTTTTTTTTCTGCAAAAAATGAAATTAAGCTTGTGCAGGACCCATTATATTGATTTTTTTTTTTTTTTTTTTTTTTTTTTTTTTAACCTTGGAGAAGGGATTATTTAAGATGGATGGTCAGACACCATTGTCATCAAATATCTTAGATATTTCTGACATTTTGATGTAAAATTCATCCTGACATGGAGTACTGCTGTCATATCTGGAAGGCGTTGTTTTGTTGGGACAAAGTGGGCTCCATAGAGCCCAGGGCTCCATGAGTGAGGCCAAGGGGCTCTGGAAGCGCTTTCTTAAAGAGTTAAAGGGGATCAGATGCTTTATATGGAAAACTTAAATGGCTGCAGACATTTAATTATGGATCTTTTTTTTTCTTTTTTTTTTTTTATTGGAAATAGATATACATAACTATAGATGTAAAGAGTTTCAGGATGGTTCATGAAAAAAGAAAATAAATTAACAAAAAAATGCAACAATTTTTGATTAATCAAAAACAAAACAATGGTTGTAAATATTATTAGTGTTAAAATTTGAAATTAACATTTTTCATATTTTAGAAATTATCTTATGCTCCATGAAAAACCTTTACCCTGCTAGGGGCTCCATGGTGTCCTGAAGTTTGGGAAACCCTTGTTTAGAGTACTTTTTCCTGTCTTGAAGTGTACAAAATTGATACTACAATCTAGTGGGGCATGATATCTTTGTTGCCACAGCTTCTCTCTCTCTCTCTCTCTCTCTCTCTCTCTCTCTCTCTCTCTCATAGGAAAGCTATTGCTAGACTCTTTCTATTTTATTGTAAAGTTCATGATGGGTGCTCAACTGGGTTCCAATCCCTGCACCCTCCATCTGCAAAAAACTTTCCTCTCCCTCTTCACAATTTCTTTCATAGAATATTCTGTCTGGAATATAAGATCCCATGAGTCTGCTTCACAACCGTTCATGTCTAATGTGGACAAATACCTGTTGAAACGTCCTATTGGAAAATTAAATTCCTCTTAAGTAACTTTCTGCCCGTTCAACTCATTGTTTCAAATCCTCTTGTAATGGCAATCATCATTCAACCAACAATTCTATTGTTTTCATGGCAAGTGCTCGATTGAACTTTAATCTGTAGCCCCCCCCCCATGCCATACTTTCACAAAAAACACTATTACCTACAAACACTATGATTTCCTCCACTTTATCTGTGCCTAAATCTAAATGCAGATTCCATGAACGAAGCTTCTTTCCCAGAACTTCCCATCTGTGGAGCACTGTTCCACTAGTTTGCTTCCTGGTTGAATACAACATAGTAGCCTTCAAATCTAATGTAAACAAGTTCTTGTTGAGCTGTCCCCATAAATAATTAAATCTATCCACTTTGCATCATTAACGATTACTGCACTACCACCCCTTACATTCATTAACCCTTATCCTCGAGTGGCCTTTGGACCTTCATAAATGATGACTCACAAGTAAAAGAAGAAAAAAAAATTCCCTTTAACCCTTATTCTTAAGTAGCCTTGATAAGTGGTGATATTAAAAAAAAAAAAATTCAGCAATTGCTTTTAAAGATTCATTGTCAATAGTGCATGGCCATGCTCTAACTTCATCCACATTAAACGGTGTATCTTAAAGAATAACAGTTTGTATCTATTTATATCTCTTACGGCATAATCATGTTGACACACTGGTTCTCGTTAAATCACCAAAGTTAAGCAACGATGAGCCAGGCCAGTACTAGATGGGTGACCATTTGTATCTGGGAGCATGTTTAAAAA
>NC_136503.1:39104468-39126968 GCF_053919585.1 Euprymna scolopes
TGTTTCTTTCCATATTTTTTTTTTTTCTAAAGGAATTTAATCTTACATTTAATACCTACGGTATTTCTGTTTATAACAACATTGAATTCTGCATTAATTATAACAAAATATGAAATGTAATTTTATACATCATAAATTTTTTCGTCTTAATGAATGACGTGCACAAATTTATCTTTGTTTTTGTTTTTTCTAAGGTAAATAAATTCCTGTTTTCTGAAGAGTGTATGGTGTATAAAATCAGTATTGATAAGTAAATATTGGTTCCACATAATGAAACAATTTTTGTCAAAACATATGAAACTTTTGACATGTTGGAAGAGATAAAAAAATAAGATTAATAAAACCTTAGAATATGGAATGTAGCAGTATTGTTATCCATTTATATTGAGAATTTTATCCGCTATATCTCACAGAAAGTAATTCTTCTTGGCTTTATACCTGCAACTTAGATAAAGAAACATTTATGGGAGAATAGAATAGAAAAAAACGTGACTTGAAAGAAAAGATTTTTTATTAAAGAGAAAGTTCTGATAGGAAAAAGTCTGAAATCTGCTGGCTGCCAAGAGTTGCCCATCTAGCTTACAAGAGAAATTCTTGTATTGTAATATTTTTGAATAGAGAGAGAGAAATCCACTTACTGAAGGCAATTCAAAGTTCATGTAAATCCTTTTTAGAAAGTGTATTTCCTTTTTTCAGTTCGAGTCCTTTATTAGAAACGATCATCATCTCCTCGTGTTAAGCATTATCCGTTCCTCCATTAGCCTCCGTTAGTTTCCTTAGTCATAGTTCTTTACTGGTGGTAGTTCTGTGCATGTGACTACAAGACAATCCTTTTGTAATTTTTTTCCATTGAGAAAATATATAAAGTTCATATCTTGGAGTCGAAGTCTGAAACTGTGTTTTCAGGTAATTAGAAACCTCCATAACGTATCCTGTTTTGTCCTTTTTATCCTGGGATAATTAATACGTTCAAATTCGTCGCATAATTCAACTATTTTAATGTCTAGTTATGACAGAAAAGCTGGTTCTCCCACAAATTTCCCTTGTCTTGAATTCGCCTGAAACTCGTTCCACCATGTTAGGTAACTTTAAATAGAGGTCCTTTTATCTTCTGGAAGAATCAGCAATTCTTTTCCTTACAACTATTTTAATGTCTAGTCAAAACAGGGAAACGGTTCACAAAGGTTTTTGGTTTCTTTTCTGTGCCTGAGACCTCTATGAAACAAAAACTGTCCTCTCATGATGACGACCGGTTCTACGCATGCGTCAGATGACGTCATGACCTGATTTAGTTTAAATAGTTGAAGAACTGACTGAATTTCATGTACGTCGTGTTAGCTCAGTTGGTTAGAGCGTTGGGTCATTATCTAAATGTTTTGGGTTCGAATCGTGTAAGATTTTTTTTTTTTTTTTTTTTTTTTTTTTTCGATTTTTTTAAGTTTTAATATTGAAGCAGTGTTATTTAAGCCATTTTTCACGTAACGTTTGTTTTTCTGTTTTTTTTTTTTTTTACTTCGCTTATTCTTAGGTTTTCATTAACCCCACACCGACCACACACGCCCAAAAACACCCGGGTACCCACCGATTTTTTAAATTTTAATATCGAAACAGGTTTATTTAAGCTATTTTTTTTTTTTTCTTAGTTTTAACGTTCGTTTTTCTGCTTTCTTTTGTTTTTTCGATTTTTACATTTAACATCGTTCGTTTGCCTTACGTTAGTTTTTTTTTTTGTGTGTGTTTTTTTTCTCGATGTTTTGAAAAAATGAAACATTTAGGTCATGAATACGTAAGTTCAGTTAGCATAACAATGCAATTTGTAATCTCCTCTGATCCATTCAGACAGAATAAAAACAATTTTTTAAAAGTAGGCATTACTTTTGGAACGGCCATCATAAGATTCTAGGTCTAAAAACAAGAGGTTTAAGGCTCTACAAATTCATGCTAGAATTGTCCACAAGGACTCATGGTATAGTAAATAAAATACAATGCCAGGATGCATGCGGCTGTTTGCTACTTCACATCTATATATATATATATATATATATATATATACACATTAGCAGGGAGACTCGATGTTCTCAGGGATTGAATGAGGATTGCAAATTTTCCACTATCCCATACTTTTGTCATTGAAATTGGTGAAATCACTCTTTTTTTTTTTTTTTTTTTTTTTTTTAAATCAAATCGATTGATTGCCTACTCTAGTTAGGAACCTCCTCCCCTACAATGTACTGGGAGGAAGTTTCACATACCTCCTCTGCATGCTCCACAATACATTATAATCTATATTGCACTGTAGAGAATTTACTATTGATTTTATAAAATCATCTGTAAATAATGGCTTCACTTAAAGTTTAAAAAGAAAAAGTAAAATATCATGGTTCAATTGCACTCTAAAAAAAACATCCTTTTTGAACACGCCCCTGTATTATAAAAGAATCTACTGTTGATTTTATAGGATGGGCCTTTCTACTTGTGCTGTGATAAAACTTCTCAAATACATTTGTGATGTTAGGTTGTATAGAAACGTTATTGTTGGTCAAAATCGAATTTCCTTTCTTAATCAGATTTTCTCGATTATCGATTTTCAATACTTATCAGACACATTCCGAAAATCCCTCCCAAACACCAAATACCATCTATTATTTATTTGTTGTTTATAACGGCATAGTGACATAGTTATTTACAATCTCTAATGAACTTATTGCACTTTTAAATCCTAAACGAAAATACCCCAACTCGCCTGACTAGCTGTTAAATCCCACCCTTTCACTGTAGGGATTCGTTGATTCTGGTAGATCTCCTTTGATAGCTTCATTCCTCGGGCCGCTTTCCTCTGGAATTCTATATCTTCTCCCCGTTTCCTTAACAGTACCAACTCGCAGAAATTTAAATATGAACAAACGTTTTGTTCATCCCTTAAATCTGGTTGCTACAGCCTGTATTGCACTATTTTTTTTTTTTTTTAACCTAGAACGTTTCTTATCAAAATAATCCAATTCTTAATTTTTAATCTTTATAATTTCTAGCCTATAAAAATGTATTCCCTTCTTACCTCTCCCATTTCCTGTTTCTCTTTGATTGTCATAGCAACCATGCCAAGTGTTTTTAGCCGGTGTGAAATAAGGGAGATAAATAAGAGAGAAAGCCTTAGTCTCCCCCCACCCTTTTTTTAAAGTTTACTTCTTTTTTTTTTTTTTTTTTTTTTTTCGTTTCTTTTCCCCCAAGTTGATTTTTTGTTTTGTTTTGCTGACATTTCAAAGAATTGACCTAAATTTAGCGCTGATGAATTTTTTTTTTTAAATGCCAGCCGCAAAAGTACAGATTAAATTTAAACTTTGTCATTCTAGAAAAAAAAAAAAAAAAAATGGCGCTTATTTTGAATTAAACATATTTAAAAAAAAAAAAAAACTAAATTGGAGAAAAAATCCTTTCATGTACCTTTCACTGAGTGAAAATGTCATATTCCAAAAATCACATAAATTGATCAAGTAGTTTATAAATGAAATCATTTTCTAATTTTTAGCGATTTTAATAGTAAATTGTCACCATTACAAGACTGATTTTGATCTCTATAGTTCGAATTGAGTTGTTTGCACACCCCTTTTTTGTCTTAAACATTGCAGATCCAAACACTCTTGGGTAAAACATTTGATTTTCTAGTTAAATTGATCAAGTAGGCTTTTTTTTTTGTTTTGTTTTTTTAATGTGATTTTGGGAATATGGCATCTTCATTCCGTGATGGGTACATACATCATAAATTTTTAAGATTTTTCTGTAATTTTTTAAAAATAGGTTTAATTCTAAATAAGCACCAAAAAGATATAGTTAATTTGTGATGAGTTGTAGGAATTTTTATCTTCGGCCTCCAAAATCAGCAGATTATACCATTCCTGTAATGATCTGATCCCTGTTAATTTTGCAGTGGGAGTTTAATTCTGTGCAATTCTAGGAGGTCCACCCTTCTAGGTCTTGCTTTCTCTCTTTGAGAATAGGTTAGCTTATTGTTTAATCGCCTGAGGCGCCTCCACCGGGGAATGCTGACAGGGCTGCCCAGGCACTATTTGCAGGTCATGGTGCCCCTCCTTGGGTGAGGAGGGGGGGGGGCGCTGACTTCTCAATCTCACTTTTCGACTTTGGGTGTCTAATTTTTGCAATAATTAATTTTTAATTAAAAAAAGAAAGGCAAACGAAAAAAAAACATGAAATATAATGAAATCATTGTGTATAGTGTTTAGGCATATTACAACTCATGAAATGTACATGTGTATGGAAGGGGGACATCAGGTGTAGCGAGAAATAATTAATGAAAGAGAAGCTTTCCTCCTTTTTTTTTTTTTAATGGATTTGCTAAATTAGAAAGTTTTTTTTGTTTTTTTTGTTTTGTTTTTGTTTTTTTTACAAAGATTTTAAAAATTGACCTAAATTTACTGGATCATTTGGCATAATGGTTAAAATACACCAGGGTTGAATCCTTGCTAAAAAAGCCATACCAAAGATTTCAAAAGAATGGGTAGAAAAAAAACGTAGTTTAACGACCTGAACATACTTGAATGAAAATTTGTGTATACTTGATAAATATTATTTTGTCGTTTTTGTTAAATATTAGTAAATAAGGAAATATTTCGAGTTAAAATCTCTTTTCATATTCCATTTGTAATCATAAGAAAAAACATGCTTGAAATATGTACACATAATGTTGAAATAATCGCCATTATTTTTCTAACTTCCATATGTATGATGACTCGATTGTTGTTTCTTTCTTTTTTTGTTTTGTTTCTAGCAATTATTTTAGCATATGTTCACAGTTCAAGTGTATACATTGCTATTTGATCTAGAGACGGTGTATATCAGTATATTTGAGAGATACGTGTAGTTCAGCAACATTATCTTAATGCTGTTGGATTGTACATTCGATATGTGTGTATAAAAATAGCTGTTCTCTTGTATGTGTGTCAATAAGGGAGGTAATCTCTATCTTCACAAGATCAATTATGTTTATGTTGATAGATTTGTATGTACAGGATTCACACCTAAACTAATTGGCATAGTCACTAAATCATGGCGCGAGTTTATTGCGAGAAAAAAATTTCTATGTAGGTATTAAATTTTTTTTTTTTAATTATTTTTACATGAGGAATCTGAGTTAAAATCTATTGAGAAATACACATTTTGTATTGAGAAATAAACATTTTACATATGTAAACATTAGGTGAACTTATCCAATATGGCCAAATGAGACGGCCGTTTTGGGTAACTTGTTGTTCTTTACCAAATGTTTACATATTTAAAGTGTATATTTCTCAATACAAAATGTGTATTTCTCAATAGATTTTAACCCACACATATTCCTCATGTAAAAATATTTAACAACAACAAAAAGAAAATTGCCAAGATCGCTGGAAAAAAAAACACTTGACTAGCTACAACCACTATATACAGTTTCCCCCATTTTCTGTGCCTCAATCTAAATAGATTCCATGAACAAAGCTTCTTTTCCAGAACTGCCCACCTGTGGAACTCTGTTCCACTGGCCTGTTTCCCAGTTGAATACAACATGGTAGCCTTCAAATCCAATGTAAACAAGTTCTTGTTCAAATTCTATCCAAGTTACACTATTAATGATTACTACCCTATCACATTACATTCATTAACCTCGAGTGGCCCTCAGGCCTTGATAAGTGAGGACTCCAAGTAAAAAAAAAATTTAATGCCTACAGATTTTTTTTTTATTCTGGCAGTAACATCACGCCATGAGTTAGTGACTTTGCCAACTAATTTTGGAATATATCTGCTAGGTGAGAAGGGTTCAAATGGGAATGATATTTAGTTGAATCTTTATGCAAACAATGTAAAAAAAGAAGCCATTTATGAAAAATTTTTTCATTTTAACAATAGGTATTAATTAGATATTAAGAAATATTTCCAAAATCAGTTTTAGAGATTTTTTTTTATAGGCGCAGAATTTCTGATTTAAATAATTCAAATACTTCATTGATAGCAATTAAACAATGTTCTCTGAATTTCAATTTTTTTTCACAACATCCCCTAAACTTAACCCTTTATCGCCAGAATTTTTTTTATGCAATAAATTTTTTAATCATGAAACCCACTTTTGATGGAAGTTAACCTGCAACTGATGCACAAACATAAACAAACCCCTCATTCATTTGTTGAACCATGCTTAGATCTGTACTTTGAGGAGCAGTTGGGTTGACAAGCCATATGAGCAAGAAATATTGATTTTTTGAAACGCAACTTGAAAATACAATTCGGCGGTAAAAGATTAAAGCTTAAATTTTAGACATTTTCTAAAATAAAAATTCATACAATTGTCCAAAATTAGAATGAGGATTCTAAACATAAGGCTTAGTATCATATCTTTATTTTAGTTTTTGTTGGAGGGGGGCATAAAATTGGTGCAAAACTTACGTCTATGGAATTAATTTTACCCAGCCTTGGGACGAGTATTCTTCTAGTACAGTTATTATTCAGATACTAGTATTGGCAGCAGCAGCTGATTGTAACAGCGAAGTATTAGTATTATTTCTAGTGTAAACCAGGTGACAGTTTGTTTTGTTTTTTATTTTGTAAGTGAATTTAGTTTTAACAGTTGTAGATAAATTGTGAACCAAAATTTGTAAGGCGAATGCGGATTGTTTTGTTGTCACAATGTTTACAAAATGTTTTTTTACATTCAAGTATATATCCAAAGTAGCTGATCGGCGGCTTGGTTCCCACCAGTTTTGGCAAATAACAAATAGGATCCTGAACAGAAGTGTGCATTCTATCCCAACCATTATCAATGGACCAGAGGTCATCTCGTCAGCATCAGACAAGCCAAACTATTTGCAAAGAACTTTGCAGCTAATTCCACCCTATGCGACGAAGGCCATCAACTCCCCATATTTCCTCCTATAACACAGAACACGCTAGGTAACATACAAATATCTGTGCATGAGGTCGCCAAGCTAATCAAGAACCTTGATTCCAGTAAAGCAACTGGCCCTGATGGCATCCCAATTATAGTATTAAAAAAGCTTCAACCAGAACTTGCTCTCATACTTACGAAACTGTTTAAATGTTGCCTTAAGGAGAAGTGATTTCCGACTCCCGGGAAAACCTCATCAGTATGCCCTGTATTTAAGAATTCAGGTGATAAGTCATCTCCCTCTCAGTACAGACCAATAAGTTTCCTGTGTGTTATGAGTAAGTTGCTGGAATCCATATTAAATAGAGAAAGTCAACCACCTCAGCAGAAATAACCTTCTTAGTGACATACAATATGGTTTCCGTTCTGCAAGATATACCGCAAATGTGCTAACGGTTATATCTCACAGGATTAGTGAATCTCTTGACAAAGGCTTCCTTTCTAGGGCATTTGCTCTTGACATATCAATGTAGAAGGTCTACAAGGTATGGCATAAGGGCCTACTTCACAAGATTTCCAGCTACGGTATAACTGGAAATGTTTTCTCAATCATTAATTCATTTCTCTCCAATAGGCTCATAAGAGTAGTGGTCGATGGACAAAAATCGGAGGCCTGCAGTATTAATGCTGGAGTCCCTCAAGGGTCAATCCTGGGCCCAACTCTCTTTCTGATCTACATCAATGATCTCCCTAAACACATACTTAAATCATTCGTTGACATCTATGCTGATGACACGACCATCTACGGCAACACATCAAAAACCGTAAATGACAGTTCTCTCTGATTCTCTCTCCTCTGATCTCGAGTGCATGGTTCAGTGGAGGGAAGACGTGGCTGGTTACTTTTAATGCATCTAAAACCAAACTCCTATCTTTATATCATAAACGCTCTGATCTCCATCTGGCATCAATTGAAATGGATGGCTCTCGTCTAGGAGAAGCCCCATGTTTTGACAAAGCTTCTGGGTTTGTCCTCTACTCCTGATCTGAAATGGAACACGTACATCAAGTCTGTTGCCAAGGTCGCTGGAAAGATGGTGGAATCCTTCTACCGCTCCAGAAGATATCTCACTGCTGATGCACTTCTCTATGTATGTAAAAGCCAAGTACGTCCAAGGATGGAATACTGTTGCCATATCTGGGCAGGAGCTGCTAAAAACAGCCTATCCTGCCTTGACAGAGTACAAAATAGACTTTGTGGCTTAGTGGGGGATGCCCTTCTCTCTTCCCTGCAACCTCTCTCCCACAGAGCGAGCCTATCCTTGTTTTATCGTTATTTCCATGGCAGATGCTCGTCTGAACTCCAATCTCTGGTCCCCCCCTCGCTAATCTTTCACGAAAAACACCCGTCTAGCTGAATCCACTGTCAAAAATTTTCCCCACTCTTTATCTGTGCCTAAATCAAAACATAGATTCCATGAACAAAGCTTCTTTCTTAGAATTGCACACCTGTGGAACTCTGTTCAGTCTGCCTGCTTCCCACTTGATTACAACCTGGATGTCTTCAAGTCCGATGTAAACAAATTCCTAATGAACTGCCCCCTTAAGTAAACACTTCAATAAATCTCCACACTAACGTACTGTACTGGCAATAACCCTTATCCCTGAGTGGTTTCCGGGCCTTGATAAGTGGTGACCGTGTAAAAAAAAAAAAAAAAATATGCATGTGGCATAATTTGTAGCAGTGATATAATATCGATACATGCAAAAATGGACGGGCAAAAATAGGGGGACCTAGTTTTGAAAGCCGATTTATCATAATTTTTTTGTAGGTTTCCGACTACATTTTGATTGTATTTGAAAGATCAGAGACTCAAGTTCCTTTTTCCTAAAGGAAAAAATATTTGTACACGTGAAAACAAAGTTATGAAAAATGTTTTCATGGCGAGCTAACCAATTCAGCTAAGTTTTGAAGTTAAATAAATTCATTGTAAAAATCCTTTAAAAGATAAATATTAGTTTTCTGGGTCTATTTTAAAAATAATTAGTAAAGTCCTAAGATATTGAATTAAATAAATAAAAAAAAAACACCTTGTTTGTGCAAAAATAACTGAATTAGTCCTCAAAAAGCAAGTCATTTACTGTTCGCCAAAAACGTAACAAATAAATGTTTGTAAACACGATTATAAGGAGGCTCAAAATTTCAGCCAATCGAAACGCTATTTCAAAATGAAGTCATGATAGTAAAAGGAGGTAGGCGTGTCAGATTTTTTTCCCCCCCAGACGTGCATCCATACATTCCTATTCCGAACGTTTGTATCAATTTTTATCATTTTTTAATTTAATTATTTATGTTCCTGTTTCTAAATTTTTTTTTTTTTAATTATTGTTAGAGATTATATAAAAAATGTTACGCCGAAAGTTCT
Source organism: Euprymna scolopes (assembly GCF_053919585.1). Taxonomy (NCBI): domain Eukaryota; kingdom Metazoa; phylum Mollusca; class Cephalopoda; order Sepiida; family Sepiolidae; genus Euprymna; species Euprymna scolopes. The sequence goes on from NC_136503.1 coordinate 39,113,766, forward strand.
TTGTTTTTGTAGCGAAAGTTCAAGTGAAACCAATGATATCTGCTGAATTGTCATGTCGCAGTAATGAAAATATCCAAAAAATACAAAAAACGATTAGATTGAAAATTAGTTAGTAAAGAAAGTAGTTTTTTTTTTCGAAGGAATTCACAATTTTAGCTTGCATAATAACTGAAGAGTGCATATATTCACAGGGGAGGTAATTCGTTTTTGGAAACTTAAACACAAGGGAAATAACTCATAATTTGAATTGGCCTGTTTTTACATCACACATGTGATAAAACTAACATAGCGAAATCAATTTTTCGTTGAATCATGGAAATATGTTTTATGTAATATTCCAGAAACATTTAACTAATTGTGACATGACAAAATGGTAGATAACATCACTTATTTGAAATTGATAAAGTTATCTTTTTTGTTTTTAAATGAAAACTCAATTTTTATGCTGTCGGATTTTGCTACAGTAACGAAGAATAACCCATTTATTTAATGCTGCTTTTTATACATATATTTTCGCCATTATATAAAGCAGCAGATAACTTGAAGTATTAGTATTGTTTGCAAAACAATGACAACTGTTTTTGTTTTCAATCATAGGCGTGTCCCTTTTCTTTCCAAGATTCTCATGAATGTTTCTGCTCCTGAGGAAAAATCTTTCTTTCACATGAAATCTCTGGAATTCATAAATTAGTTTCATTGCTTTTTTTTTCTATTTGTAAAGTCAGTTCTCTTTATCGCTGTACACATTTTCTCACACCTGAAGCTGTTCTCTATCTCTACAAATCTTCTATCACTCCATGTATGGAGCACTGTATTTAAGCTGGTGAATCTCTCCCATTTGAGAGTTCTTGATAAGGTGTGGAAACGTATCTCTAATTTGATTGACCCCCACCCCATCCTTTCTTCTCTGTACTCTTCCTCACAAACTTGATGCTGTTGGATTTAGTCTTCTTTATAAATACTAGTGTTGGGATGATTTATCGGAATTAGAAAAATCAGAATTTTTGTGGGTATCGAAATTGGAAAAATTTGTGCCTATTTTTTTTTTTTTTTTTTAAATGCCAAAAACGATTCTTTTTTTTTTTTTTTTTTTTTTTTTTCAAAAAAATCTTCCACTGCTGATAGTGTTCCTAATGATGGAGGTCTGAACAGAGCTGAAAGGGAGAAACAGACCAAATATCAAGGTCTCATGTATGATATGAAAAGAAACTGAAATCTTAAAGATATCAATCATACCAGTTATTATAGCTGCCACAGAGCTTATGAAGAACCTGAAGTCCTACCTAACTAATATTCTTCGTGAACCAAGTGTAAAAGAGATCCAGACAATTGCAATTAAGGGAACAACGAGGATACTAAAAATAGAACACTCGGTTGGTTTCAATAAAAAGCAGGGCAATGTTGGCAGCTGGTTTGGCTGCCCCATACCCAGCGTTACAATCTTCAAAGGAAGAAAATTAAAAAAAAAAAAAAAAAAAATGTAATAAATATTTATTGATTTTAAACTATCAGTAAATCTAAAAGGTATAAATCATCTCAAAGTGTATTTTTATTATTGAGAAAATATATGCACATTTAACATGTGTTTTTACAGTAATCGGGGGTGGGGATAACAATTTTATAATTAAATATTTAGCGATTCATAAAGAATCGGAATTGGTACTTGCATCGAAATCAGGAATTTTTTATTACGGAATCGGGGGTGGAGGGAATATTGGAATCGTCCCATTACTAATAAATACTATTATAGCATGTGTTCTTATATCAAGTGGCTTTATGCTTTGTCTGGAACGAGTTCCATAAAAAAAGTAAAAAAAAAAATGATTTATAAAAATTGTAGGTGAGTTAGGAAAATCGATGGAGAGAAAAAAATCGTCTGCCATCATGTTTGATGAACACGAGTACACTAGTGTCTAACCTAGATGAAAAAAATGTGAAACATTGTTGAAATGTCATGGATTCCACACACACACTACCCTCGTCTCTTCCATATTAATAGCTATTTATAATTTTAAAGCCTAGTGTGATGTCTACTTTCGATATGCAGAGATGAATTTCTTGTTATAAGCCTGATGAAGGGAAAGCCGTTTTACCCCACTCCCCCACCCCTGAATCCTCTGCTTCTCTATATTCTCTAATCTGTTAATTTAAAAAAAAAAAAAAAAAAAAAAAAAAACGTAAATATCGTTTGGATGTAATTATTTTCTTTTTTTTTTTTTTTTTTTTTTTTAGTTTTAAATTCTAACAAATGTTAATTTGGTGATATTTAAGTACAAAAGAATAAGGCTGTCCATCATCCCTTTCATCCTTCCAAGCAACATCACATGCACCCACCCTTTTACTGCCGTGTAATTGTGTTGATTAATTTTTACTCCTATTGCCTCATATCTTAACATGTGTGCGATGTCTCTCCTTGGCTATATCTTTCTTTTTATTTATCTGATTGAAAAATAAAAGCTATATATGCCCTGCCTATTTTTAAGATTAAATCCGAAGCTTACAAAACTAATCTTCATTCACTTTGGTAATAGATTGTGAGAGGTTATAATGTACTTCCTCTTATTTTTTCAAGCCAATGTTATACATATATATATATATATTTATTTATTTTTTTTTTTTTTCGGGGTCAACGGCCAACTAGCACCGTGTGTGTATGTATGTGTGTTGGGGTGGAGAGGGCTCCCATAAGCCGTGGTGAAGGCAACCTTTCTAGGAGAAGCAAATCTCTGATTTAAAAAACCATAAAGCGGGAGACCAGTACTCGCATTAAGCTGGTCTGCAGTTTAACTTGTTGCTGGCTGTCTTGTTCTTGCATGTTGCTGGATCTCAACATTTTGAACCGAGAGAGAGACTTAGCTATCGTACAAAGCTAAGACTCTGTAACATCATCTATGTATAGATACTCCCTCAGGCATGTGTCTATTAAAATGGCCCTATGCCGATGGAAGTCATTTTTAGACTCATGGACTAATAAGTGTCTGAGAGAGTGGCACTCGTCTGACAAAACGTAGCAATCATCATATATATATGTATATTCTCTTGTTTACTCTTCATTCCTCTTTTCTCTCACTCCTCCTCCATCCCTTCCCCCCCTGCTCCTCTTTGTGCATTCCCTCCTCTTCGTGCATCCCGCCCCCTTCCCTCCCATCATCTTCGTGCATCCCGCCCCATCCCCCCTCGTTTTCATGCATCCTCTCCCCCCTCGTTTTCATGCATCCTCTCCCCCCTCGTTTTCATGCATCCTCTCCCCCCTCGTTTTCATGCATCCTCTCCCCCCTCGTTTTCATGCATCCCGTCCCCCCTCGTTTTCATGCATCCCGTCCCCCCTCGTTTTCATGCATCCCGTCCCCCCTCGTTTTCATGCATCCCGTCCCCCCTCGTTTTCATGCATCCCGTCCCCCCTCGTTTTCATGCATCCCGTCCCCCCTCGTTTTCATGCATCCCGTCCCCCCTCGTTTTCATGCATCCCGTCCCCCCTCGTTTTCATGCATCCCGTCCCCCCTCGTTTTCATGCATCCCGTCCCCCCTCGTTTTCATGCATCCCGTCCCCCCTCGTTTTCATGCATCCCGTCCCCCCTCGTTTTCATGCATCCCGTCCCCCCTCGTTTTCATCCATCCCGATCCCCCTCGTTTTCATGCATCCCGTCCCCCCTCGTTTTCATGCATCCCGTCCCCCCTCGTTTTCATGCATCCCGTCCCCCCTCGTTTTCATGCATCCCGTCCCCCCTCGTTTTCATGCATCCCGTCCCCCCTCGTTTTCATGCATCCCGTCCCCCCTCGTTTTCATGCATCCCGTCCCCCCTCGTTTTCATGCATCCCGTCCCCCCTCGTTTTCATGCATCCCGTCCCCCCTCGTTTTCATGCATCCCGTCCCCCCTCGTTTTCATGCATCCCGTCCCCCCTCGTTTTCATGCATCCCGTCCCCCCTCGTTTTCATGCATCCCGTCCCCCCTCGTTTTCATGCATCCCGTCCCCCCTCGTTTTCTTGCATCCCGCCCCCCCTCGTTTTCTTGCATCCCGTCCCCCCTCGTTTTCTTGCATCCCGTCCCCCCTCGTTTTCTTGCATCCCGTCCCCCCTCGTTTTCTTGCATCCCGTCCCCCCTCGTTTTCTTGCATCCCGTCCCCCCTCGTTTTCTTGCATCCCGTCCCCCCTCGTTTTCTTGCATCCCGTCCCCCCTCGTTTTCTTGCATCCCGTCCCCCCTCGTTTTCTTGCATCCCGTCCCCCCTCGTTTTCTTGCATCCCGTCCCCCCTCGTTTTCTTGCATCCCGTCCCCCCTCGTTTTCTTGCATCCCGTCCCCCCTCGTTTTCTTGCATCCCGTCCCCCCTCGTTTTCTTGCATCCCGTCCCCCCTCGTTTTCTTGCATCCCGTCCCCCCTCGTTTTCTTGCATCCCGTCCCCCTCGTTTTCTTGCATCCCGTCCCCCCTCGTTTTCATGCATCCCGCCCCCCTCGTTTTCATGCATCCCGTCCCCCCTCGTATTCTTGCATCCCGTCCCCCCTCGTCGTCTTGCATCCCGTCCCCCCTCGTCTTCGTGCATCCCGTCCCCCCCTCGTCTTCGTGCATCCCGTCCCCCCCTCGTCTTCGTGCATCCCGTCCCCCCCTCGTCTTCGTGCATCCCGTCCCCCCCTCGTCTTCGTGCATCCCGTCCCCCCCTCGTCTTCGTGCATCCCGTCCCCCCCTCGTCTTCGTGCATCCCGTCCCCCCCTCGTCTTCGTGCATCCCGTCCCCCCCTCGTCTTCGTGCATCCCGTCCCCCCCTCGTCTTCGTGCATCCCGTCCCCCCCTCGTCTTCGTGCATCCCGTCCCCCCACCGTCTTCGTGCATCCCGTCCTCTCACCGTCTTCGTGCATCCCGTCCTCTTTCCCCACCCTTTCCCCACCCCCTCGTCTTCGTGCATCCCATCTCCTTCTTCCCTCCTCTTCGTGCATCTTGTCCCCTTTCTTCCCCTTTTTTTTATTCCGTTGTCCTCCTCGTGCATCCCTTCTCCTATTTTTCCTGTTTCCATTTTCTTCTCTTCCTCCTTTCTCTTAACAAAATACCTGAATAATAAAATATTTAAACAAAATAATTAAAAATGGACGATGTCACAAAATTAGATTCATTTGTAAAGCTGCCATTCATCTTTTATGACGTCATATATTATGACATCGCAAGGCTGTTCATAGATTTGTTTTCTGTTGTGAACAAACCGGAAAAGAATGAGAATCTATTAATTTAGGAGCGGAGGTTGGGGCGATATCATAATCGTTTTACTTGACAGGTTTTTTTTTTTTTTTTTTTTTTAATTATTCTTTAATAAAAACTTTAAAAAAAAAATCGGGTGGTTTAATAAAATAAACAATAACTTGCTTGGGTATGACTTGAAAAGCAAACAGTAATGAAGTATTATTTTTGTGGTCTCCCGACAAAGGAAGGTATTGGACCTAGTAATTCATTCACTTTTGTCTGGGTTTTTTTTTTTTTAAATTTTGCACAAACATTAATCATGGTGAAAGTAAATTATTGCCAGAACAGATTTTCTGAGATAACAGGTTGTTCTCGTAGGTGGCTTTATAGGGGTAAAATTGCCCGCAAATTGTTCATCCGTTCATTTCTTTGCACTTTTCTCAATAACCAAACCTTACATTTTTTTTTAAATTTTGCACAAACAGGGCTCTACATTGCGAGTGATATTTTTAAAGTGGCGACTAGAAATAATGAAACGCTTATCTTTTGGTGATTGTATTTCTTTCATTGACAATCTTCTAAAGCTCACTACTGAGTGAAAAATATCTTCAACTTTTTTTGTATAAAACGAACAAAGTTAAATTATTTAAACAAAAGTTTAATAGAACTCTTATACGCTTTTTTTTAACGAAGGTTGGTTAAAAAAATATCTGAAGAAATTCAAATATCAACATGAAATTTGTTGTATATTTAGAATTACATTTATTAAAAAAAAAAACACTTTTATTTATTAAAAGAAAAATCTTTGAACATACTTGTCACAGAACGAAGATGTCATATTCTAAAAATCATATGGGTTTGGCGAGTAACATTTCTATTTGGCTAGTAAACGAAAATACTTAGTTGTCAAAGGTCAACTAAAGATAAATTTGTCCGTAGAGCCCTGACAAATATTAGTCATAGTGAAAGTCAGTTTTTTTTTTTTGTTTTTTTTTTACTTGTGGAAGGGGACCCCACATGCTCGGCTTGTTTTGTTTTTTATTAAATGAAAAAAATTATTAGGGGGGTAGGGGCTACAAACAAAATAGTGATCTAATTTGTATAGATTTTGAGTTTGTATGGATTTTGAGTTTGTATTGAATGGGTAAAGTGGGTAGACAAGTTTTATAAATTTTATATATTTCTGTTCTCTCTTCTCCCAAAACTTCAGAAAGAAAAAAAAAAACACAAACAACAAATGACAACAAACTGATAAAACAAAACAACTGATGACAATCACAATGATCGAAAGTGTTTGATATAACAAAAAAAAAAAAAAAGACCTCCGTCATACTACACCAATTACCATCTAAGACCCAAAAACTTATGTTGAGAAAATAAAATTACAAAACATGAAAACTCCTTCTTCAATCAAAACTATCCTTGAATGTGGACAACAAACTTATAAATTCACCAAAAAAATCATTGTTTTTTTTATTCAGAGCATACAATTGTTTCAGCCTACCACCAAGGCATTTATAATGTTCACAATGTATGATGTATTGATCTTTTCTTAGACCATCATTTTGTTCTTATATAAATAAGATGGCAGGTCTTCACAGGGAAATTGTTGCATTCCACACTGCTTTTATAGTTTATATATATATTTTTTCTTTTATACCTGTACACTCAAATCGTGGCATTTTTCCTATTTACAGGTAAATCTAAGTGTATTGACAATACACTTAGACTTGTGTATAATAAATAATAGGAAAATTTATATCAATGGCACATAAGTGCTTATGCAAGACACATACAGCAAAAGATTGCTACGATGAAACAGGTGTAAATAATGCTATTGCGAAAAAAAAATTTATTATACAAAGAAACGTTTGTTTCATTATTGGATGAAATTCAATTTATTGAGCACTTAAAGTAAATACTCAAAAAAAAAAAAAAAAAAAAAAATATGCATAACATTTTTATAATATAGGTGTACATACATTTATATTATTTGTGTGTGATATATATATATAAACATTGTAAAAAGTCTACGTGGATCAACGTTTTAACATTTTCATGTTTCGACAAGATTCTAAGTTAGGATGTGTTTTCTAGTCCTGACTAAACGTGTTGAAATATTGATCGATCAGCATAAACTCCTTACACTGTTCATATAATTTTATTTGTATAAAAGCTCTGCACACATATTGAGCACTTTTGAAGGAATATTGGTTTTTAGTTCATGTTAAAATATACGTGAACTTAATCAATTAAAAATATATATATATATATATATATATATATATATATATATATATATATATATATAATGGCATCATATTAACACACTGGTTTTCATTAGATCATCAAAGTTAAACAATGATAAGCCTGGTCAGTACCAGATGGGTGACTATTTGGCAATACTAAGTGTTGTATGTATTATGTTGGGACATGGAAATTTTAATGTTTGGATGGTTCTACTGCTCTAGCAGATATGTCACTGCTGATGCAATTTTCTACCTGTGTAAGAGCCAAGTACGTCCTAGGATGGAGTACTATTGCCACATCTGGGCAGGAGCTGCTACAAAGCACCCTATCCTATCTTGACAGTCCAAAACTGGCTTAGTAGCCTAGGAAGGGACACCATTTTCTCTTTCCTGTAACATTTTTCTCACAGAAGAGACGTTGGTATCTTTGCTCTATCGTTATTTTCATGGCAAATGCTCGTTCAAGCTCCAATCTATAGTCCCTCTCCCTTACCAAACTTTCACGAAAAAACACTTGTCTAGCTGAAACCATTATCAATAATTTCCCCCACTCTTTATCTGTGTCTAAACCTGAACATGGATTCCATGAACAAAGCTTCTTTCTGTTCTGTTTGCCTGCTTTCCAACTGACTACAACATGGTTGTCTTCAAGTCCAACTTATAGAAGTTCTTGATGAGCCATCGCCTTAAGTAATCCAATTTACCAAATTTCCGCTAGCAATTACTTTGCTATTGTTCCAATGACTACTATACATCCATTAACCTTTATCCTTGAGTGGCCTCCGAGCCTTGATAAGTGACTCTTTTGTATAAAAAAAAATGTATCTGGGGGCGTGCTTAAAATCATTGGGAGAGATACACCTTAAGTTTTCGTTAAGACCTACATCTCAGAAGGAAAATTCTGATGCTAAACCGGAGGTCTATCTGCTCCATTTTGTGGCATTTGCACCGGCTGAGATTAGCAGTTGTGCGAAAAAGTGTGGGTGGTTCTACCCAAAGCCTTTGCCACTATAAACAAATCATCTGTGTGGATTTTCAAGTAACTTGTTGTGGTACGTGTGTGTCAGAATCAACGGGATAGTCACTTATGTATATTTTTATGCACATACACACACACACAAAAAAAAAGATGAGTCATATGAATTTGCTGAACCAATCCAAATTAATAGATTGACTTTAATTAATCCGAGTAAAGGTTGGTACAAAGTGTTCATTGCCACCCAGATGGAGCTGGTATTAAGCAAAATAATTGGCATCCCATTAAACCTACTCTGTGACTACCATGTCGATGTGCTCATCACACCAATAGAGAAATGGGTTACAGAAATAGACAAGTTACTTCATTTCTATAGGTAACCAAAAAAAAAAAAAAGAAATAATTGAATCCAGTTGCTCGGATAAGTGCAAACCACTTCTAATAAGGTTACTCAAAGTAGCAATGTCAAAAACGTGGAGATATATACTAGTAGGCCGCCCAGTGTTGCCTGATTACGAGATATGCTTAAATATATTTTAATTTATGCAGATTTCGTATTTATTATTATACAGCCAATTTTCTATTGATTATTATACCTAATATATAGTAGTAATCTCAAAAGTTGATTTTGAACACCAGAAAATTCATAACTTTTGATTTACTGAACGAAAAGTGAAAAAAAAATTTTCACAATATAACTGAGGTGATCTATAAACTGTAATAATTGTTTGAAATTTAGTCGAAAATTGCTTTGAAGCTTTAAAGCAGTTCTAAATGACTACTTAAACATATAATCAAACACTACCGTGTTTAATGATTGATATATATATATATATATATATATATATATATATATATATATATAATCAAGGTTATTTTGTAAACTTAAAGCGAATATTAATATTTATATCGTAATCCCAAACAAAATAGGAAAAAGAGCTTGTCATAAAACACAATTTAAGATTGTAAATCATACTTAGAAGAATTTATTGTTTGACAGGATACTCAAATAAGGGATATAAAATTTCCTTAATTCACAGAATTTCAAAGAAATGCATTCTTTTCATCAGAGGAAAGATATTAACAAATGAATATTTTAGCAAAGCTATGAATTTGCTGCTATTGGCATAAATTGAAACAGCATTATATGTAAACTAGTCATAAATGCAAAAGGTTTTAGTGCAAAAAGTTCAGGAAATTGGCAAAAGAAATGAAAAAAATAAATTTAAGTTTAAAAATCCAAATGAAAGGATAAGTAATTAAGAAAATTTTAATTTTTTTTTTTTTTTTTTTAGTATCCTGTCGAGTAATAAATTCTTGTAAAGCATGTCTTAAATTGTGTTCTTATATATATTACTAGCAGGATTGAATTATGATCAAAGAATATTTCACACTCCTATATTTTTATTATCATCGAAATCCGTGAAATTGCTCAGGAGGAAACTTCACATGCCTCCATGCAGTAACTTGGTTCAAAATGTTATTCAACATTGCACTCTAGGAGACCTATTGTTTCTTTTATAAAATTATTTATATAAACTTCTTTCCCGTTAATGAATGAAAAAAAATAAAACCTGAAGAAATTTGTGGGCGGGGGTTTGAACCTACAGACCACGTCATGCAAAAACAACTAAACAAAAAAAAACAAATTTTCAAGTATTATAAAATTCTTTGCAGTTAATGGAAAAAAATTTATGTGCAAAGTTTGAACCTACAAACCACGTCATACAAAAAACAAAAATGCTCACAGTAGAATTTTCATGGCCCACTGTTCTGTTATTGTTGCTAAGTGACGACATGGAAAAAATGGTTTTCCTAATGATAGATAAATTAAAATAATTGTTTCGATTATCGGTAATCATAGGGGATATTCTAAGATCACTCCCAAACTTATACACTAAATTTTTGTAAATTTTAAAGAAAATCTGTTCAGCTGAACTCGCGCGCGTGCACACGCACACACAAAGTTGCATTTATATAATTGTAAAGATATTATAATTGCCTAAATGCAGATAAAAGATTTTGTTGTAATGATGATGGCAAAAACTGCATACAATTGGCTTAATCGATTCAGCCTCAATCTATCAAATCTGCAATACCAGGTTCGAATTCCATTGGACCTTTTGTAATCATTTACACACTATCATTGTTCATAAAGGTATGAATGCGTAACCCCCCCCCCCATGCTTTAGCTATAGGTAAAATAAAAACTTGTGTTTTGATTAATCGTATACATTGAATCATTCAAATTGGATATCGTTTCGGCGTTCCGTAAACCCCAGTGATTAGGTATTTAAAAATAAATCATAAAAATGTTTGCGATTTAAAAGGGAGTTTCATAACACATAAAATGCTGATTTTGAGCTGTTGAAGATTAAACTAAAGTGAAAAATGAGGTTGATTTGTAATTAAATTCCCACTTATCTTCTCTCACACATATTATATATATATAAGCAGATTTAATGTTCGATTTTTTTTTATATAATTTTACTTTTTTATTTGTGTGTGTGTGTGCGCGTGCGAGTGCATCTGCACTGTATGAACTCTTTTCCCGCTTACCACTTTGTGTCTCTCTTTTTCTCATGCCCCTCCCACTTCTTTATTTCTAACTCCCCCCCCCCCAGCCAATCTGCCAAGGTAGAAGAGCGAGGGAGTGTCATATTTGCTATTAATGTTATGAAACGGTTGTAGCTTAAAGAAAACTAAGGAGCAGTTCAGATGAATGTCTGCAGCCAACCTCTTCCCTCTGTGATTGTCTCGTTGCAGTTTAAGAACCGTACAATGCTGACATATTTGAATCTTTTTTTTTTTTTCTCACCTGCATAACCAATGTTATTAATATAAGCATTGTCTTTGGGTTTAACACTAGTCTATATCATCGTCTCTCAACCGCGGTTCCTTAGAACCTTAAAGTTCCCTTAGGGTTCTACAAGAACAAGTGAATTTTTTTTTTTTTTTTTTTTTTTTTTTACTTTGGAGTCACCACTTATCAAGGCGCGAAGGCCACTCAAAGATAAAAGTTAATGAATGCAAGGTGATGGCGTAATAATTATTTATGGTGTAAATTCGGTAAAATTTGATTATTTATGAGGATAGCTTAACAGTAACTTGTTTACATTAGATTTGAAGGTTACCATGTTGTATTTAATCGGAAAGCATGCCAGCAGAAGTGTTTCAAAGGCGGGCAGTTCTGGAAAGAAGCTTTGTTCGTGGAATCTGCGTTTACATTTAGGCACAGATAGTGGGGAAAATCATATAGTAGTTGTAGTTAGTTGAATGTTTTTGTGAAAGTTTGGCAAGGGGGGGCATAGATTGGAGTTCAGTCGAGCAATTGCCATGAAAATATCAACAGAGCAGAGACATGCTCGCAACATCTTTTTTTGTGGGTAAAGTGGTTGCAAGGAAGAGAAAAGAGGGTCACTTACTAGGTTTTGAAGCCAGTTTTGAACTCTATCAAGGCAGGCTAGGGTGTGCCGAGCAGCTCCTGCCCATATGTGGCAATAGTACTCCATTTTAGGGTGCAGTACAGTGATCTAATCATTTTACTAGCGTTTACATTGTCTTTTCAATATTGCCAGTAAAAGATGACTAGATAATAAACCAATGTAGCCATTTATCTGTTTTCTGTTTATTTTACTTCTTGCATTCCATGAGCGATGTTCCTGACAAAGGGAGGAGAATCACTGTTTAATAGGTTAGAATATATCCATCTAACGCTTACCGTTGATTAGGTTTTGAATTTGAAGTTGTATTTTTGTTTTAGAATCTTCATTAAGTGGATTCATGCCTTGTCTGGGATGGTTTCCATGAAAAATGATATTGGTTACTTATTTTTATGTCTGAGTTTGGAAGTTTTGTGTGGGTGTGTAAAAAAAACAAAAAAAAAAAAACACTCCCTGATGAGATATTGTGAACGAGAATGATCAATTTTATTTAGCAATAAAAAAATACATAAAAAGAAAGAGCAAAGAAGTACTAATATTTCTTTAAATGAGTTGTTTAAAAATATGCACTATGATATTTACTATATAAACTAAAATGATCTTGAGCATGTGGTACAATGGGGAAAGGAGTGGCTGGTTACTTTTAATGCATCTAAAACCACGGTTTTATCTTTACATAATCGACGCTCTGATCCCCATCTGGCATCAATTGAAATGAATGGCTCTCGTCTTGGGGAGGCCTCATGTTTTTTTGACAAGTTTCTGGGCTTGACCTTTACTCCTAATCTTAAATGGAACATGTACATTAAATCTGTTGCCAAGGCCGCTGGAAAAATGGTGGGATCTTTCTATCGATCCAGTAGATATCTCACTGCTGATGCAATTCTCTATCTATATAAGAGCTAGGAGCTGCTAGAAAGGACTTATCCTGCCTTGATAGAGTTCAAAATAGACTTTGTAGCCTCGTAGGGGATGTTGTTTTCTCTTCCCTGCAACCTCTTTCTCATAGAAAAGATGTTGCGAGTTTGTCTCTGCTTTATCGTTATTTTCATGGCAAGTGCATGGCTGAGCTTCAATCTATGGTCCCCCCCTCTCCAGACTTTCACAAGAAGCACCAGTCTAGCAGAAAACACTATCAACAATTTCCCCTACTCTTTATCTGTGCCTAAACTCAAACGTAGATTCCATGAGCAAAGCTTCTTTCTTAGAACTGCACGTCTGTGGAATAATCTTCCGTTTTCCTGCTTTCCAGCTGACTACAATATGATTCTCATCAAGTCTAACGTAAACAAATTTGTGATGAACCGTTCCATATGAGTTAACAAATTTACCGAATTTCCATTATTAACGATTACTATATTGTCCAAT